>NC_061513.1:185024303-185368681 GCF_022539505.1 Lolium rigidum | reverse complement strand
AGTGACTAGTTAAGACGCATACATGCTTACTTTTTCATATTCATGTTTTAAACTTGTTCAAATCTTGGTCAACAAACCTACGATTTGACGAAGATTCAAATGGGTATAAAAAAATTAAAACCAAGGTCTGCTCATGTCATATAGTAAGCATTCAATTAAATTGATAAACAAGGTCTAGACATATTCAAACTAGTAGGAAAATCATGTATCTACCCCCTAACCCTAAACTATGTCTTATGAAGTCAAGCATGCATGAAGAAAAGTGGTTTAATTTTGGTTTTCAAGCATGGAAATTTCAAAAACCCTCCCAAGAGCTACATATTGGAGTGACTAAGAAGGATAGATGCTTAATTTTTCATATTCATGTTTTAAACTTGATTAAATCATGGTCAAACCTAGAATTTGACCAAGATTCAAATGGGCATAAAAATTCAAAAAAAAATGAAAAACCAATGCACATAGTCATCTTATGTCATTGCTGTCCACAACTGGCGCGTGGTTGACGTGGGAGGTTTGATGGCGTGTGACGGGCTTGATGGAGTGTCTTGATTCGTTCCCCGGCAACGGCGCCAGAAAATAGCTTGATGTCTACGGGTGCTTCTATTCTTGTAGACAGTGTTGGGCCTCCAAGAGCAGAGGTTTGTAGAACAGCAGCAAGTTTCCCTTAAGTGGATCACCCAAGGTTTATCGAACTCAGGGAGGAAGAGGTCAAAGATATCCCTCTCAAGCAACCCTGCAATCACGATACAAGAAGTCTCTTGTGTCCCCAACACACCTAATACACTTGTCAGATGTATAGGTGCACTAGTTCGGCGAAGAGATAGTGAAATACTAGTATGGATGTATATGAGTGGTAATAGTAATCTGAATAAAATATGGCAGCGAGTAAACATGCAACGAACAGATAAATAAGCGGTGTTTGCGGTATTGGAAACAAGGCCTAGGGATCATACTTTCACTAGTGGACACTCTCAACATTGATCGCATAATAAATAATAACTTCTCTCATTTGTGCTACATACACTCTTTTGTTGGATGACAAACACCATTCGTTGTGTAGGGCTACAAGAGCTCCCTCAAGCCGGAGTTAACAAGCGCCACAACATTCGGCATTCATATTTAAGTAACCTTAGAGCATAATAGATCTTTGCAAAATAAACCGAGTACTAACATAGCATACACACTGTCACCATTACACTATGAAAGGGGGAATAGATCACATCAATACTATCATAGCGATAATCAACTCCATAACCTACAAGAGATTATGATCATAATCTATGACAAGAACCACACGATGAACACACTATCACCTTTACACCATGCAGGAGGAATAGACTACTTTAATAACATCACATGATTAGCACATAGACTAGTAGTGATACAAAGCTCATCATATAGATCTCAATCATGTAAGGCAGCTCATGAGATCATTGTATTGGAGTACAGAGAGAGAGAGAGATTAACCACATAGCTACCGGTACAGCCCTCAGCCCCGGGGGAGAACTACTCCCTCCTCATCATGGGAGCAGCAGCGTTGATGGAGATGGCGGTGGTGTTGATGGAGAAGCCTTCCGGGGGCACTTCCCCGTCCCAGCGGCGTGCCGGAACAGAGACTCATGTCCCCCAGATCTTGGCTTCGCGATGGCGGTGGCTCTGGAACTTTTCTCGTACCGTGGCTTATTCGTATCGAAGATTTAGGTCAGGGGCTTTATATAGGCGAAAGGGCAGCCTCGGAGGGGGCCTGGTGGAGCCAGACCATAGGGGGGCATGCCCACCCCCTGGCCGCGCCGCCAGGTGGTGTGGGGCCCCCCTGGCTCCCCTCTGGTCCCTTTTCGATGTTCTGGAAGCTCCCGGGAAAAATAGGACCCTGGGCGTTGATTTCGTCCAATTACGAGAATATTTCCTTACTAGGATTTCTGAAACCAAAACAGCAGAAAACAGGAACTGGCACTTCGGCATCTTGTTAATAGGTTAGTTCCAGAAAATGCATAAATATGACATATAATGTGCATAAAACATGTAGGTATCATCAATAAAGTAGCATGGAACCTCAGAAATTATCGATACGTTGGAGACGTATCAGCATCCCCAAGCTTAGTTCTGCTCGTCCCGAGCAGGTAAAACGATAACAAAGATAATTTCTGAAGTGATATGCCATCATAATCTTGATCATACTATTCGTAAACATATGTAATGAATGCAGCGATCAAAACAATGGTAATGACATGAGTAAACAAGTGAATCATATAGCAAAGACTTTTCATGAATAGTACTTCAAGACAAGCATCAATAAGTCTTGCATAAGTGTTAACTCATAAAGCAATAAATCAAAGTAAAGGTATTGAAGCAACACAAAGGAAGATTAAGTTTCAGCGGTTGCTTTCAACTTATAACATGTATATCTCATGGATATTGTCAACATAAAGTAATATAACAAGTGCAATATGCAAGTATGTAGAAATAAATGCACAGTTCACACAAGTGTTTGCTTCTTAAGGTGGAGGGAGATAGGTAAAATGACTCAACAATAAAAGTAAAAGAAAGGTCCTTCAAAGAGGAAAGCATCGATTGCTGTATTTGTGCTAGAGCTTTTATTTTGAAAACATGAAACAATTTTGTCAACGGTAGTAATAAAGCATATGAGTTATGTAAATTATATCTTACAAGTTGCAAGCCTCATGCATAGTATACTAATAGTGTCCGCACCTCGTCCTACTTAGCTTGGACTACCGGATCTTTGCATGCCATGTTTCAACCAAGTGTCACAAAGGGGTACCTCCATGCCGCTTGTACAAAGGTCTAAGGAGAATGCTCGCATTTTGGATTTCTCGCTTTTGATTATTCTCAACTTAGACATCCATACCGGGACAACATGGACAACGAGATAATGGACTCCTCTTAAATGCATAAGCATGTAGCAACAATTATTATTCTCATATGAGATTGAGGATATATGTCCAAAACTGAAACTTCAACCATGATTCATGGCTTCAGTTAGCGGCCCAATGTTCTTCTCTAACAATTTGCATGCTCCAATCATTAAGGTGATAGATCCTTCAGACAAGACGGACATGCATAGAAACTCACATGATGTTCAACAATAGTTGATGGCGTTCCCCAGAAGCATGGTTATCGCACAACAAGCAACTTAATAAAAGATAAAGTGCATAAGTACATATTCAATACTACGATAGTTTTTGAGGCTATTTTGTCCCATGAGCTATATATTGCAAAAGTGAATGATGGAATTTTAAAGGTAGCACTCAAGCAATTTACTTTGGAATGGCGGAGAAATACCATGTAGTAGGTAGGTATGGTGGACACAAATGGCATAGTGGTTGGCTCAAGGATTTTGGATGCATGAGAAGTATTCCCTCTCGATACAAGGTTTAGGCTAGCAAGGTTATTTGAAGCAAACTCAAGGATGAACCGGTGCAGAAAAACTCACATAAAAGACATATTGTAAACATTATAAGACTCTACACCGTCTTCCTTGTTGTTCAAAACTCAAAACTACATATTATCTAGACCTTAGAGAGACCAAATATGCAAATCAGATTTTAGCAAGCTCTATGTATTTCTTCATTAATGGGTGCAAAGCATATGATGCAAGAGCTTAAACATGAGCACAACAATTGCCAAGTATCACATTATCCAAGACATTTTAGAATTACTACATGTAGCATTTTCCAATTCCAACCATATAACAATTTAACGAAGAAGAAACTTCGCCTTGAACATTATGAGTAAAGCCTAAGGACATATTTGTCCATATGCAACAGCGGAGCGTGTCTCTCTCCCACAAAGTGAATGCTAGGATCCATTTTATTCAAACAAAAACAAAAACAAAAACAAACCGACGCTCCAAGTAAAGAACACAAGATGTGACTGAATAAAAATATAGTTTCGGGGGAGGAACCCGATGATGTTGTCGATGAAGAAGGGGATGCCTTGGGCATCCCCAAGCTTAGACGCTTGAGTCTTCTTAGAATATGCAGGGGTGAACCACGGGGGCATCCCCAAGCTTAGAGCTTTCACTCCTCTTGATCATAATATATCATACTCCTCTCTTGACCCTTGAAAACTTCCTTCACACCAAACTTCAAGCAAACTCATTAGAGGGTTAGTGCACAATTAATAATTCACACATTCAGAGGTGACACAAACATTCTTTACACTTCTGGACATTGCATAAAGCTACTGGACATTAATGGATCAAAGAAATGAATCCAACATAGCAAAAGAGGCAATGCGAAATAAAAGGCAGAATCTGTCAAAAACAGAATAGTCCGTAAAGACGAATTTAAAGATGGCACCAGACTTGCTCAAATGGAAAAACTCAAAACTAATGAAAGTTGCGTACATATCTGAGGATCACGCTCGTAAATTGGCAGATTTTTTCGAATTTTCTACAAAGACTTGTGCCTAGATTCGTGACAGACAGCAATGCTGTTTCTACGCAGCGATCCCAAATATAACATCAACTTTGACATAGAAACTTACTTGGCACAAAAACATGATAAGGAGAGGTTGCTACAGTAGTAAACAACTTCCAAGACTCAAATATAAAACAAAGTACTGTAGTAAAAACATGGGTTGTCTCCCATAAGCGCTTTTCTTTAACGCCTTTCAGCTAGGCGCGAAAGTGCAAATCAAGTAACATCGAGAGTAGAAGCATCAACATCATAGCTTGTTCTAATAATAGAATCAAAAGGCAACTTCATTCTCTTTCTAGGGAAGTGTTCCATACCTTTCTTGAGAGGAAATTGATATTTAATATTACCTTCCCTCATATCAATAACGAGCACCAACGGTTCGAAGAAAAGGTCTTCCCAACACAATAGGACAAGATGCATTGCATTCGATATCCAAGAAAACAAAATCAACGGGGACAAGGTTATTGTTAACCGTAATGCGCACATTATCAATCCTCCCCAAAGGTTTCTTTTTAACATTATCGGCAAGATTAACATCCAAATAACAATTCTTCAATGGTGGCAAGTCAAGCATATCATAAATCTTTTTAGGCATAACAGAAATACATGCACCAAGATCACATAAGGCATTACATTCAAAGTCATTGAATTTCATTTTAATGATGGGCTCCCAACCATCTTCTAACTTTCTAGGAATAGAAGTTTCAAGTTTTAGTTTCTCTTCTCTAGCTTTTATGAGAGCATTTGTAATATGTTTTGTAAAGGCTAAATTTATAGCACTAGCATTAGGACTTTTAGCAAGTTTTTGTAAGAACTTTATAACTTCAGAGATGTGGCAATCATCAAAGTCTAAATCATTATGAGCTACAGCAATGGGATCATTGTTCCCAAGGTTGAAAAAAATTTCAGCAGTTTTATCACAAACAGTTTCAGCAGTTTTAGCAATTTCAGGCAGTTTTGTACGCTTTGCACTAGGAGTAGAAACATTGCCAACACCAATTATTTTACCATTGATAGTAGGAGGTGCAACAACATGTGAATCATTATCATTACTAATGGTGGTAATAGTCCAAACTTTAGCTACATTATTCTCTTTAGCTAGTTTTTCATTTTCTTCTCTATCCCACCTAGCACGCAATTCAGCCATTAATCTTATATTCTCATTAATTCTAACTTGGATGGCATTTGCTGTAGTAGTAATCTTATTATCAATATCATTATTGGGCATAACTTTCAATTTTAAAAGATTAACATCGAGAGGCAAGTCTATCAACTCTAGAAGCAATAATATCAATTTTATCAAGCTTTTCCTCAACAGATTTGTTAAAAGCGAGTTTGTGTACTAATAAATTCTTTAAGCATAGATTCAAGACCAGAGGGTACACTCCTATTATTGTTGTAAGAATTCCCATAAGAATTACCATAACCATTACCATTAGCAGAAGGATATGGCCTATAGTTATTACCGAGTTGTTCCTATAAGCATTGTTGTTGAAATTATTATTTTTAATGAAATTCACATCAACATTTTCTTCTTGAGCAACCAATGAAGCTAAAGGAACATTATTTGGATCAACATTAGATCTACCATTCACAAGCATAGACATAATCACATCAATCTTATCACTCAAGGAAGAGGTTTCTTCAACAGAATTTACCTTCTTACCTTCCGGAGCTCTTTCCAGTGTGCCATTCGAGTAATTTATCATCATATCATCAAGAAGCTTTGTAGCCGCCCCCAAAGTGATGGACATAAAGGTACCTCCAGCAGCTGAATCCAATAAATTCCGCGAAGAAAAATTTAGTCCTACATAGAAGGTTTGGATGATCATCCAAGTAGTCAGTCCATGGGTTGGGCAATTCTTTACCAAAGTTTTCATTCTCTCCCATGCTTGAGCAAATGTTCAGTATCTAATTGCTTAAAATTCATTATGCTACTTCTCAAAGATATAATTTTAGCGGGAGGATAATATCTACCAATAAAAGCATCCTTGCATTTAGTCCATGAATCAATACTATTCTTAGGCAAAGATAGTAACCAATCTTTAGCTCTTCCTCTTAATGAGAAAGGAAACACTTTCAATTTAATAATATCACCATCTACATCTTTATACTTTTGCATTTCACAAAGTTCAACAAAATTATTGAGATGGGCAGCAGCATCATCAGAACTAACACCAGAAAATTGATCTCTCATAACCAAGTTCAGTAAAGCAGGTTTAATTTCAAAGAATTCTGCTGTAGTAGCAGGTGGAGCAATAGGTGTGCATAGGAAATCATTATTATTTGCATTTGTGAAGTCACCCAACTTAGTATTTTCAGGGGTATTCATTTTAGAAACAGTAAATAAAGCAAACTAGTTAAAGTAAATGCAAGTAACTAATTTTTTTGTGTTTTTGATATAGAGAGCAAGACGGTAAATAAAGTAAAACTAGCAACTAATTTTTTTGTGTTTTGTTTAGGTGCAGCAAACAAAGTAGTAAATAAAATAAAGCAAGACAAAAACAAAGTAAAGAGATTGAGAAGTGGAGACTCCCCTTGCAGCGTGTCTTGATCTCCCCGGCAACGGCGCCAGAAAAAGAGCTTGATGGCGTGTAACTCACACGTTCGTTGGGAACCCAAGGAGGAAGGTATGATGCGCACAGTAGCAAGTTTTCCCTCAGAAAGAACCAAGGTTTAATCGAACCAGTAGGAGCCAAGAAGCACGTTGAAGGTTGATGGTGGCGAAATGTGATGCGGCGCAACAACAGGGATTCCGGCGCCAACGTGGAATCTGCACAACAAAACCAAAGTACTTTGTCCCAACGAAACAAGTGAGGTTGTCAATCTCACCGGCTTGCTGTAACAAAGGATTAAACGTATCGAGTGGAAGATGATTGTTTGCAAGAAAATAGTAAAACACAATTGCAGTAGATTGTATGCTATGTAAAGAATAGGACCGGGGTCCACAGTTCACTAGAGGTGTCTATCCCATAAGATAAAAGCATGTTGGGTGAACAAATTACGATCGGGCAATTGACAAATAGAGAAAGGCATAACAATGCATGTACATGATATGATAAATATAGTGAGATTTAATTGGGCATTACGACAAAGTACATAGACCGCCATCCAACTGCATCTATGCCTAAAAAGTCCACCTTCGAGGTTATCATCCGAACCCCATTCAGTATTAAGTTGCTAAGCAACAGACAATTGCATTAAGTATGGTGCGTAATGTAATCGACAACTACATCCTTAGACATAGAATCAATGTTTTATCCCTAGTGGCAACAGCACATCACAACCTTAGAACTTTCTATCACTGTCCCAGGTGTCAATGAAGGCATGAACCCACTATCGAGCATAAATACTCCCTCTTGGAGTTAAGAGTACAAACTTGGCCAGAGCCTCTACTAATAACGGAGAGCATGCAAGATCATAAACAACACATAAACAATAGATTGATAATCACCATAACATAGTATTCTCTATCCATCGGATCCCGACAAACACAACATATAGTATTACGGATAGATGATCTTGATCATGTTAGGCAGCTCACAAGATCCAACAATGAAGCACAACAAGGAGAAGACGACCATCTAGCTACTGCTATGGACCCATAGTCCAGGGGTGAACTACTCACTCATCACTCCGGAGGCGATCATGGCGATGAAGAGTCCTCCGGGAGATGAATCCCCTCTCCGGCAGGGTGCCGGAGGCGATCTCCTGAATCCCCGAGATGGGATTCGCGGCGGCGGCGTCTCCGGAAGGTTTTCCGTATCGTGGCTCTCGGTGTCGGGGTTTTCGCGACGGAGGCTTTAAGTAGGCGGAAGGGTAGGTCGGGGGCGGCGCGAGGGGCCCACACCACGGGCCGGCGCGGCCGGGGCACGGGCCGCGGCGCCCTATGGTGTGGCCACCTCGTGGCCCCACTTACTTCCCTCTTCGGTCTTCCGGAAGCTCCGTGCAAAAATAGGACCCCGGGCGGTGATTTCGTCCAATTCCGAGAATATTTCCTTACTAGGATTTACGAAACCAAAAACAGCAGAAAACGGCAACTGGCTCTTCGGCATCTTGTTAATAGGTTAGTTCCAGAAAATGCATAAATATGACATATAATGTGCATAAAACATGTAGGTATCATCAATAAAGTAGCATGGAACATAAGAAATTATCGATACGTTGGAGACGTATCACCCTCAAGTAGGTAAACGATAACAACAAATAATTTCTGAGGTGACATGCTACCATCATAATCTTGATCAACATTATTGTAAAGCATATGAGATGAATGAAGTGATTCAAAGCAATGGATTGCTAACAAAGAGATAATGACTAAACAAATGAATCATATAGCAAAACTTTTCATGAATAATACTTTCAAGACAAGCATCAATAAGACTTGCATAAGAGTTAACTCATAAAGCAATAAATTCTTAGTAGAATGCATTGAAGCAACACAAAGGATGATTAAGTTTCAGCAGTTGCTTTCAACTTGTAACATGTATATCTCATGGATATTTATCAACATAGAGCAATATAATAAGTGCAATAAGTAAACATGCAAGAATCAATGCACACAGTTCACACAAGTGTTTTCTTCTAAGATGGAAGGAAATAGGTAAACTGACTCAACAATAAAGTAAAAGATAGGCTCTTCGCAGAGGGAAGCAGGGATTAAATCATGTGCTAGAGCTTTTCAAGTTTTAAAATCATATAGAGAGCATAAAAGTAAAATTTTGAGAGGTGTTTGTTGTTGTCAACGAATGGTAATGGGTACTCTAACTACCTTATCAACCAGACTTTCAAGAGCGGCTCCCATGAAGGACGTTATCTCTACCAGCAAGGTAGATCGTCATCCCTCTTCTCTTTTGTTTACACATGTACTTTAGTTTTATTTATTAGATTACACTCCCCCCAACCTTTTGCTTACACAAGCCATGGCTAACCGAATCCTCGGGTGCCTTCCAACATTCACATACCATGGAGGAGTGTCTATTTGCATATTTAAGTTGCTTACTGATAGATCAGAGAAAAACATGTGAAGAGAATTATTAATGCAAGTTAATTAATTGGGGCTAGGAACCCCATTGCCAGCTCCTTTTGCAAAATTATTGGATAAGCGGATGAGCCACTAGTCCATTGTGAAAGTCTGTCAAAAGTAAATGACAAGATCGAAAGATAAAACACCACATACTTCCTCATGAGCTATAAAACATTGACACAAATAAGAGATAATAACTTTTGAATTGTTTAAAGGTAGCACATGAAGTATTTACTTGGAATGGCAGGAAATACCACATAGTAGGTAGATATGGTGGACACAAATGGCATAGGTTTTGGCTCAAGGTTTTGGATGCACGAGAAGCATTTCCTCTCAGTACAAGGCTTTGGCTAGCAAGGTTGTTAGAAGCAAACACAAGTATAATTAAACCGGTACAGCAAAACTTACATAAGAACATATTGCAAGCATTATAAGACTCTACACTGTCTTCCTTGTTGCTCAAACACTTTTACTAGAAAATATCTAGACCTTAGAGAAACCAATCATGCAAACCAAATTTCAACAAGCTCTACAGTAGTTCTCCATTACTAGATTTAAACTACATGATGCAAGAGCTTAAACATGATTTATGAGAGCTCAAAACAATTGCCAAGTATCAAATTATTCAAGACCATATGAAGCATTTTCTGATTCCAACCAAATAGCAACAAGTGAAGCGATCAACTTTCGCCCTTGAACATCAAAAGCAAAAATGAAGAACACTAGTGTTCATATGAAAAAGCGGAGCGTGTCTCTCTCCCACACATGAGCATGAATTTATTCAGAGAATGAAAATAACAAAACGAAAATAAAAGCACACAGACGCTCCAAGCAAAGTACATAAGATGTGACGGAATAAAAATATAGTTTCACTAGAAGAAACCTGATAAGTTGTCGATGAAGAAGGGGATGCCTTGGGCATCCCCAAGCTTAGACCTTTCACTCTTCTTGATCATAGTATATCATCCTCTTCTCTTGACCCTTGAAAACTTCCTCCACACCAAACTTCAAGCAAACTCATTAGAGGGTTAGTGCATAATCAAAATTCACATGTTCAGAGGTGACACAATCATTCTTAACATTTCTGGACATTGCACAAAGCATCTGAAAGTTAATGGAACAAAGAAACTCATTCAACATAGCAAAAACGGCAATGCGAAATAAAAGGCAGAATTTGTCAAAAACAGAACAGTCCGTAAAGACGAATCTGGCAGGGGCACTTAACTTTCTCAAATGGAAAAACTCAAAACTAATGAAAGTTGCGTACATATATGAGGATCACGCTCGTAAATTTGCATATTTTTTTGATTTTTCTACAGGGATATCTGTACGAATTCGTGACAGACAGCAATGATGTTTCTGCGCAGCGATCCAAATCTAGCATCAACTTTAACATAGAAACTTTACTTGGCACAAAAACATGATAAGGAGAGGTTGCTACAGTAGTAAACAACTTCCAAGACTCAACAAAACAGTAGCAAAATAAACACATGGGTTATATCCTAAGAAGTTCTTTCTTTATAGCCATTAAGATGGGCTCAGTAATTTTGATGATACTCTCGCAAGAAATAAGAGTTGAAGCGAAAGAGAGCATTAAGAAGCAAATTCAAAACACATTTAAGCATAACCCACTTCCTATGAAAAGGTATCTTGTACACAAATAAATTCATGAAGAACAAAGTGGCAAGCATAGAAAAACAACACAAGCGCAATTTCAAGATTCTCAACATAAAGAGGGGAAACTTAATATTATTAAGATGCATATAACCATGTTTCCCTCTCTCATAATAACTTTCAGTAGCATCATGAACAAACTCAACAATATAACTATCACATAAAACATTCTTGTCATGAGCCACATGCATAAAATTATTACTCTCCACATAAGCATAATCAATTTTATTAGTTGTAGTGGGAGCGAATTCAACAAAGTAGCTATCATTATTATTCTCATCAAGCGTAGGAGGCATAGTATAGTCATAATAAAATTTACTCTCCATAGTAGGCGGCACCAAAAGACCACTATCATTATAATCATCATAAATAGGAGGCAAAGTATCATCAAAGAAAATTTTCTCCTCAATGCTTGGGGGACTAAAAATATCATGCTCATCAAAATCAGCTTCCCCAAGCTTAGAATTTTCCATATCATTAACAACAATGGTGTTCAAAGCGTTCATACTAATATCATTGCTACTAGCATGCAAATAAGATTCCATAGGTTTTTTAATTTTCGCAGCAAACAATCCATGTCTTAACTCAGGAAATAGAATAAGAAGCTCATTGTTACTTTCCATTATGCCTAACTAGTGTAAACAAGAAACCAAAAGATGCAATTGCAGGATCTAAAGGAAATAGCTTCGAGCACTCACACACCGGCAACAATGCTAAGAAATAACTTAGTAGTCGGAGGATGTGAATACCTTTTACCTTACCTCCCCGGCAACGGCGCCAGAAAATAGCTTGCTGTCCACAACTGGCGCGTGGTTGACGTGGGAGGTTTGATGGCGGTTGACGGACTTGATGGAGTGTCTTGATTCGTCCCCGGCAACGGCGCCGAAAAATAGCTTGATGTCTACTCACGCTTCTTTTCCTGTAGACAGTGTTGGGTCTCCAAGAGCAGAGGTTTGTAGAACATTAGCAAGTTTTCCCTTAAGTGGATCACCCAAGGTTTATCGAACTCAGGGAGGAAGAGGTCAAAGATATCCCTCTCAAGCAACCCTGCAATCACGATACAAGAAGTCTCTTGTGTCCCCAACACACCTAATACACTTGTCAGATGTATAGGTGCACTAGTTCGGCGAAGAGATAGTAAAATACAAGTAGTATGGATGTATATGAGTGGTAATAGTAATCTGAATAAAATATGGCAGCGAGTAAACATGCAACTGGAACAGTAAATAAGCGGTGTTTGCTCGTATTGGAAACAAGGCCTAGGGATCATACTTTCACTAGTGGACACTCTCAACATTGATCGCATAATAAATAATAACTTCTCTCATTTGTGCTACATACACTCTTTTGTTGGATGACAAACACCATTCGTTGTGTAGGGCTACAAGAGCTCCCTCAAGCCGGAGTTAACAAGCGCCACAACATTCGGCATTCATATTTAAGTAACCTTAGAGCATAATAGATCTTTGCAAAATAAACCGAGTACTAACATAGCATACACACTGTCACCATTACACTATGAAAGGGGGAATAGATCACATCAATACTATCATAGCGATAATTAACTCCATAACCTACAAGAGATTATGATCATAATCTACGACAAGAACCACACGATGCACACACTGTCACCTTTACACCATGCAGGAGGAATAGACTACTTTAATAACATCACATGATTAGCACATAGACTAGTAGCGATACAAAGCTCATCATATAGATCTCAATCATGTAAGGCAGCTCATGAGATCATTGTATTGGAGTACAGAGAGAGAGAGAGAGATTAACCACATATCTACCGGTACAGCCCTCAGCCCCGGGGGAGAACTACTCCCTCCTCATCATGGGAGCAGCAGCGTTGATGGAGATGGCGGTGGTGTCGATGGAGAAGCCTTCCGGGGGCACTTCCCCGTCCCAGCGGCGTGCCGGAACATAGACTCCTGTCCCCCAGATCTTGGCTTCGCGATGGCGGCGGCTCTCGAACTTTTCTCGTACCGTGGCTTATTCGTATCGAAGATTTAGGTCAGGGGCTTTATATAGGCGAAAGGGCAGCCTCGGAGGGGGCATGGTGGAGCCATACCATAGGAGGCGCGCCCACCCCCCTGGCCACGCCGCCAGGTGGTGTGGGGTCCCCCTGGCTCCCCACTGGTCCCTTTTCGATGTTCTGGAAGCTCCCGGGAAAAATAAGATGTTGGGCGTTGATTTCGTCCAATTCCGAGAATATTTCCTTACTAGGATTTCTGAAACCAAAAACAGCAGAAAACAGGAACTGGCACTTCGGCATCTCGTCAATAGGTTAGTTCCGGAAAATGCATCAAAACGATATGAAGTGTGAACAAAACATTTAGGTGTTGTCATAAAACAAGCATGGAACATCAGAAATTATAAATACGTTGGAGACATATCACATATCAATGATGATTACTATGAGATTTAATCAGGGCATTACGACAAAGTACATAGACCGCTATCCAGCATGTATCTATGCCTAAATAATCCAGCTTCGGGTTAGCATCCGCACCCCCTCCAGTATTAAGTTGTAAACAACAGATAGTTGCATTAAGTATGGTGCGTAATGTAATCAACACAAATATCCTTAGAAAAAGCATCGATGTTTATCCCTAGTAGCAACAGCACATCCACAACCTTAGAACTTTCACGTCACCGTCCCGGATTAAATGGAGGCATGAACCCACTATCGAGCATAAATACTCCCTCTTGGAGTTACAAGTATCAACTTGGACAGAGCCTCTACTAGCAACGGAGAGCATGCAAGAACATAAACAACACATACATGATAGATTGATAATCACTTGACATAATATTCTAGATTCATCGGATCCCACCAAACACAACATGTAGCATTACAAATAGATGATCTTGATCATGTTAGGCAGCTCACAAGATCTAAACAATGATAGCACAAGCGGAGAAGACAACCATCTAGCTACTGCTATGGACCCATAGTCCAAGGATGATCTACTCACGCATCAATCCGGAGGCGGGCATGATGATGTAGAGCCCCTCCGGTGATGATTCCCCTCTCCGGCAGGGTGCCGGAGGCGATCTCCTGAATCCCCCGAGATGGGATTGGCGGCGGCGGCGTCTCTGGAAGGTTTTCCGTATCGTGGCTCTCGGTACAGAGGGTTTCGCAACGAAGGCTTTAAGTAGGCGGAAGGGCGGAGTCGGAGGGGTCACAGGGGCCCCACACGCTAGGGCCGCGCGGCCAGGGCCTGGGCCGTGCCGCCCTAGTGTGTCAGCGCCTCGTGGCCCCACTTTGTTTCTCCCTCGGTCTTCTGGAAGCTTCGTGAAAAAATAGGACCCTGGGCGTTGATTTCGTCCAGTTCCGAGAATATTTCCTTTGTAGGATTTCCGAAACCAAAAACAGCAGAAAACAACAACTGTTGCTTCGGCATCTTGTTAATAGGTTAGTGCCGGAAAATGTATAATAATGATGTAAAGTATGTATAAAACATTCAAGTATTGTCATAAAAGTAGCATGGAACATAAGAAATTATAGATACGTTTGAGACGTATCATCTACTTCCTCATCATTAGCATTGGTGATGGCATTAACTTGGGTAGTTTCCTTACCCTTAAGCATATGTATAAGCTCATCAACCTTTGAAGTAGGTTCTTCATTGTTACCTTCGGTGATTGCATTCACCTTTCTTGAGGAGGATATGTCTACATGCCATTGGGCATGGTTGCTTTGCATATCATCTAGAAATCTCCTTGCTAGTTCAACTGGCTTGCTCATGAATGTTCCTCCTGCTGCAGTATCAAGCATAGACTTTGACAATGGGTTAAGGGCATTATAAAATAAATATAGGATTAACCAATCCTCCATTCCATGACTTGGAAAGTTCATGGTGGCTTCCTTCATCCTTTCCCACGCAAGCGCTAGTGGCTCGTGGTCTTCTTGTCTAAAATATGTAATGTTAGAACGCAGTTGCATAGTCTTCGCTGGTGGGGAAAACTTAGTCATAAATATATTAGTGCATTCATCCCATGAAGTTATACTGCCCTTAGGAAAATATAGCAGCCAGTCCTTTGCTTTTTCTCTTAATGAAAAAGGAAACAAGCGTAAGTTAATAGCATTTGGATCAACATCTTTAATGTGCATCATATCATATATTTCAGTCAATGTGTTTAAGTGCATACCTAAATCCTCAGCGGCTAAGCCTCCAAATTGGTTATGCTGAACCAAACTTAAAAAGTTAGGCTTAATTTCATAGTTCTTCGCTTCAACAGCGGGCTGAGTTATGGGTGCACGAATAAAATCATCATTGGGGATAGCATATTCCCCAAGCTTCTTTCTGCCATAGTGATTATCGTTTTGGTATTTTCTTCTATGATTGCAAAAGAACAAGTAACTAGTTTTTTTGGTTTTCAAGTAAAGAATAAAACAGTAAACTAATACAGTAAGTAAAAAACTAAAAAGTAAAAAATGAAATAACTAACAAGGTCTCTAGTAACCTTACCGGAATAGCGAAATTGCTTCCCCAGCAACGACACAAGAAAAAGGGTTGATACCTTCGATCCAGATTACAGATTGTAGTATGATAAGCTTTTTCACTAGAAGATCTAGGTTTAGTCGAACCTTGGGAAGCACTGCTAAATGATATGAAGGAAACGTCTACAAGACTTGCTACTGTATTTTATCTTCAGTTTACCGGACCTATCTAGTTTAATTTTAAGGGGGTTGTGTTCGATGATGGAAATAGGCCAGGGTTAAGGTTTCACCTGCAGCTATGCATACATATATGAATGAAGCTCATATGTGTAAGAAATACAATAGAGAGAAAAGAATTGTGAGTAGCACTGTAACACCCCAAATTTCAAAACAAAGAGAACATGAATTTCATTTTTCCAAAAATGAGAACCAACAAAAACTTTTCTTACATTGGGTGCTATGCATAGTGCTCATACCTAGTATTTGTGTTTTTCCATGATGAGTGTTAATATGCATATGTGCTAAACCCTAAAACCCTAAAGTGATCAAGTGAAGATCACCAACCAAATAAAATAAAAGAGAAAGAAATCAAATAAGAAAAACCCTAAAACCCTAACCTTCTCAAAAATCATTTGGATCTGTTTTGAGAAATCAAAAAGACATATATAGGCATATAGCCCTAATAGGTAAAATCTTGAACCCTACCTTTAATATTTTTGCTAAATAGTGGTGAACCATGGTAAACCCCACTAAACCCTAAACCTCATCCATCTTGTCACTCATCTTTGAAAAACCAAATAAAAAGAGGTGATCTTAAATAAGAAAAAGGCATATGCAAGCCTATGGCTACTTTTTGCAAATGCTCCAACTTTGAGTGTTGAACTTGGTATATGTTTTGAAATGCATCAACACACTCAACCAAGTACTTACCAACCAATTCAAGTGATAAACAAAGTAAAATCAAACATATGCATAGAGGCATATGTGGCACTTAGCCAAAATATTAAAATTTGACCTAGGCACTCCCATTGCCCTAAAATGGTTTGAACCTTTGACCCCCCTCAATCTAACCTCAAATAAACCTCACTCTGGTCAAAATGAAGCAAATAAAAATAAAAGAATAAAAGTTAGAAAATCACAAAACCCTCACATATGGTTTATGCCATTTTTCCAAATCTTTGACCTAGACCAATTTGGCCATCACCATTAGTTGTATTATGTTACTAAACACTTACTACAACTTTTGGAATCAAAGAAACACAAATAAAATGGTATCCAACTCAAATTGTGCTCACATATGATGATGGTCAATTCTGCCAATTATATTCTGGTCACTACTTTGAGCCTCTGCAATTCAATATTTTCAAACTAAACTTTCTCAAATCTTGGCATGTCATCCAAGAGGACATCAAGATGAACAACTTTTGTAAAGACAACCATGCCAAATTCACTTTGGATAAAAATCTATGCTCATGCAAAGTTAGGACTTTTTAATATTTGGAACAATCTCACACTTAGCATTTTTGCCAATCTTTGACTTTGAAAATTCCATCACCACCTCTAGTTGTCTCTGATCAATTACAACTCAACCAATTAAACCCTTTCCAAATTTTCCAACCATATGAATTCCATCAAAAATTGCAAGAAATTGAAATAAGCAATTATGGAATAAAGCAAACACTAATTGAACTAGTGATCTACTAAAACCCTACTGCCCCAAATCACTTCATTTGGCCCCCTAGTTCCCTCTCTCCCTAAAATGCAACATAGGAACCCTAGGAGAGCAAGCCTAGCATGGCATGGACATGGCCATGCCGGCCATGGACACCATGTCGAGCCACCCCTCCTTTTCTTCTTCTCTGGCCACGGCCACCGTGTCCAAACGCACCACCTCACCTCCCTGGCCACGCCTAGCATCTCCATTGCCACGGACAACGTCGAAAGTCGCCGGAAATCGCGCGCCCAGAATCGCCTAGGATGCCGATGACGTCGCGCCAGTACACGCCGCGGACGTCACTGGCCACGCGTCGCTCGCCGTACTCCGTCGTACCCCGACCGCCTCCGCTCGCCATGGTACTCGCCACGCCACGTAGAGCACGCCGGACAAGCTCACGTCACCTACCCGTGCCCGCCGCCGCCGGAGACGACGACACAATCCCGCCGCATCCGCGCCAGTACGCGCCATCGCCCGACCGTCGTACGCCTCGCCGTATCGCGCCATTAAGGCCCCAAGGACCGCCGTGACGTCGCCTACCTCCTGCGCACCTTCCTCGCTCCTTCGTCGCCCTAGAACGACGACCTCGTCGTTGACCTCGCTCGCGCCCCACGGCCATTCGCCCCTCTATAAATACCGAGCTCCCCTCAGCCATCCAAGCACACCAGCAGCATCCCCACTCTTCCCTCACCCTCCTCGACCACTTTCCCTTCTCGATTCATCACCGGAGCTCCCCAATTTAGCCGCCGGAGCCCGCCAGTACCTCATCTCGCCGGCATCGATTCAGGCCACCTCCAGCCTCGCCACCGGTACCAGCGCACTCGCCGTCGACGACAACCTCGCCTCGCGTCAACGCCGCCCCTCGCCGGAGTCCCTGCTCGCCGTCGACCCCCGTGCCTCGCCGCGCCAGTAAGCCCTCTCGTCGGAGGAGACGACGATCGTGCGCCGCACGATCGCGTTGTAATCCAACGGCCATCCCTCCCCCGTACCGATTCGGGGTTAGTGAGCCGCTGACAGGCGGGACCCGCGCTGTCAGGCAGCCCACGCGTCTGTGGACCGTGGTGGGCTGGACGTGGGCCGTTTTAATTCAATTCGGCCCAACTCAGTTTCCCGCCGGCCCTTTTATTCAAATCTTGTTTAATTAAATTCAACTCAATTTCAATACAGGCCCCAACTTTGAAAATCCATAGAATCTGTTTGGCTTGGCCAAATTTAACAAACTTGAGGTTGTTAGAAAGCTACTGAAAAGATCTACAACATGACACTGGTCTCACTATGAGATCTATTGTAGAATTACAGTGACAAAAATAACAAGTTAGGGACTTTTGGGACTTCAAATAAATCTTAAAAATCAACCAATTTGAATTTTGAAGTAAATCAAATTGCTATAATTCACATTTCACTTGTACTAATTGTTTCTGCAAAAACATGCCATGCTTACCTTGAATGATTATGGCCTAGAATAATTAAAGGACTATATGGCTATTTCTAGTCAAAGATATTGTCCAAAACTATTAATAAATCATAGGGGAGTTTTTCTCTCACTTAAAACTTGTCATGAACAATTCAAAATGAGGTAGAGACTCTGGTCATTTAAGTCTCATATGAATTGTTGATGATATTAAATCTTTACCATATTAGGATTAAATTGTATGAGGTGCTTTACCTCCTTTAAATCATTTTCTTAAATGATGAGTATGAAGAGGTTGACTTAGTCAACCTAGGTCATATATTATTCATGAGAGAAATTAAATCTTAATAAGATAATGAAAGGAAATTATTTCTCTAAGTAATTAAAAGTAACACCTTAATTAGCAGGAGAGGAACTTAGTTTCCTTAAATAAGAAAAAAACACATCTACCCACTCCATAGTAATGTGTGAGGCTAGTTTAAGTTGTGTAAATTGTATGAAGTGTTTCACTTCATTTAAATCTTGTCCCAAATACTTTCATATGAAGTATTGACCCCTGGTCAAATACTCTTACATGAAATACTTGGTGAAGTTAAATCATAATCAGCATTGTTAAATAGTATGAGGTACTCTACCTCATTTAAATCATTTTCTCAAATGATGATGATGAATGGTTGACTTAGGTCAACATGAATTCATGTGTGATTGTTTGAGAAATTAAATCTTAAGAAGATTTCAATGAGAGGAAATTATTTCTCAAGAACCATATGGAAACTATCATTTACATATATAATGAGAGGAAATTATTTGTCCTCAAGCAACACCACCAATGCACCCTAATTATATTAATTGTGTGCTTAGAGTAGCTTGTGTGAATATGTGTGATAGCCATTGAATTAGCTTGGTGATTGTATCCTCGTATTCGTATTTTAGACGCTAGTACCAGAGACTATCAGGAGGAGGAGGTCTTCTACGAAGAGGAAGGAGAAGAAGATCACCTTGACCACCTCAACAACCAAGGCAAGCTAACACCTATGCAAGCTAATATTCTTGCAAGTTACCCAAGTGCAAAGCTCTAATAGAGCAAGGCACCACTACCTCATACTTTATGTTTAATGATCCTATCCCAAGTTTTTACTTTACAAGTTTTTAAGTTTTGTTTATCAAACTACCTTTTTTGATTCATGATTCACTTGGTTAGTATTGGGTTAGTACAAGAGTATCAATGTTAGCCTAGAAGCAAAGCAAATTACTTAGTACCCCCATACTTAGATGCTAGTGCTAAATTAAAATTGACTACTCTAGATGGGAACTTGTGAGTTTGAAATGATCTCGAAAACCTTGGAATGCTGAGTCATTCTATTGAAAGATTTTGAAGGTGAATGTGACTTGTGAATGACATGGTCAACTTTACAAAACCGATGGTTGGGTTCGGATGCGATACCATTCCAATTTTGCAAGTACCCCCACAATACCTGATTATGGGTAAGGGATTAACTGGAAGTTTATGTATCTTAGTATGGGTTCCCTCTAAACAAGCGTCATCGGGGTTATGCCAAGGGCTGCCTCCAAAGAAATATGGAACGATGTGATATGACGTGAATATGAGGTGAAAGTCCGGCCCAAGCCCTGTGCAGTTCCCGAGCCGACGGTTTGTCTTCACCGGGAGGCCAAGCTCATGGGGAGAGATGCCTATACTAGGGTATGTAAGTGAAAGGTTATGGTTGGTAGTCCGCGCACGGAGTGTGATAAATCGGGGCCGCTTAACCCCGGCGGATTATTGCAAATGTTGTGGCACAAGTGTACGACCTCTGCAGAGTGTAGAACTATTCGAATAGCCGCGTCCACGGTTATGGACGGTTGGAAAGGCCATACTGTTCCGTCATCAGACCATTTTCAAAAATGTGACATGTAAAGGGTGACTTGTGATTTGAACTTGAAATGGCGACTTTGACTTGAAACACAATTGAGTTGTGGGAATGACACTAATGTTCCCACTTGAGTTAGCTAGCACCTGAAAAGCTCGTATTTCAAATACTTGTGAACTAAAATTGGCTTTAAGCAAAAGAAACTAGAGCTTAGCACCCCTTTAATAGAATTGATAGTACTTACCTTAGTATTAGTTTGCGAGTACATTAAAGTACTCACGGCTTTGTCCCTGGCTATTCAAATGGCCAGACTATGAAGAGGAACAGCAGTATGAAGAGGATTGACAGCAGGACGTCTACGACAACTAGGACTACTCCTGACGTCAAGCGTTGGCCTGTGGACTAGAGAGTCCCTTATCTTTATGCTTCCGCTATGTATTTGTGATGTGTGTTGAAACAATAGTTCAACTATTATTGTAATATTGGATCATGTGATCTATTTGTAAGACGACTATGATATGTAATGAACGATGACTTATGATATTCAACTGTTATGTCTCGCAACAACAATATTCCTGGGATTGCGATGTATGGCATAACAGGCATCTGGACTTAAAAATCCGGGTGTTGACAAGTTGGTATCAGAGCCATTGTTTGACCTTAGGAGACCCTAGTTAGAATGGACGTCTGAAAAACTTAGTTTCAAAACCAAAGAAGTGAATATTTGTGAAAACTTATTCTCACTCTTACCCTTGAGATCTTTTTCAAAAAAAATGAGAAATCTATGCTCTACTTTTCTTTGGAAGGCTACCAAAAATTTTGCACACTGGACTACTTCTTTAACTTACTCATCCTCTTTGTGCATAGATGGAGTACAAATGGGAGTTCTATCAGCTTGGCCACGGAGGAGACCTAAAGTTCGAAAAGGATTTGAAGCAACTAGTGGAATATCTAGGACACCCGTATCCCGAGTTCTTCGGAATACCCCTCAAAAACCACTCCGGAGAACCACCTCGGTGGGAAGTTTCTACTGATCTACGAAGAAAGATTGGAGCCCGGTATGGGAAACCATCTGGTTTTCTGTAACGGGAAACACTTGGAAGGAAGGACTAGTCAGTGCTATGCAAGAAGCCATTGCCCGTCTGTGCGGACAAAATGAGAACAAGATCAAGAACACTCGCTTCATCTACTACCCAAGACATGATCCCATGGGAAGACCGATGACCAAACCCCCGCACACGGGGATGAACCCCTATGTAGCACACCAGGACTTCAGGCAGTACAAAACCCGCCGGGATTTGGACCACGCCCTCGCCTCTCGCCAAGCACATCACCTGTGAAGACGAAGAATCCACCCAGAAGAGTAGTATCACTCCAGCACTTAAGTAGGTGTGAGTTGTATCAGGATCCCCTTGTATCGTAGAGCGAATGAATGGTTCTTTAAACCAACGGTGTGTTAGATTTGTAATGTGTGATGTTTGGTATGAATGAAAAAGTGTTGTTGGTTTTACCCCTTCAACACTACTCAAGTTTTCAAGTTTTGAACCTTTGAAACTTTTTGAACTTTAACTCAAACAAACCATAGAAAATTCCCTCTTATCTTATCATCTACCTCAAATCTTCAGATGGCCCCACCAACCCGCAGCGCCAACCAAGACGCCATGATGCAGATGCTAGAGATGATGATGGCCGACCGCGAAGCCGAGAGAGCTGAACGCCAAGCCAACATTGCTGCACTGCAGCAGATTGCTCAGAACAACAACGGCCATGGAAACCATGATCACCCAGGGTCAAAGCTCAAGAACTTTCAGAACACCAACCCACCCATTTTTAGCAAGACCGAAGAGCCCCTCGATGCAGATGACTGGCTACAGACCATGGAGAATAACCTGGAAGTTGCGGGAGTAGAAGCCGCAGAGAAAGTACTGTTCGCCACACACTACCTGTCAGGACCTGCACGAGCCTGGTGGACGAGTGCCCGCGCAATGAATGCGCGACAAATGATGACCTGGGAAGACTTCAAGCTGAAGTTTAGCAAGTATCACGTGCCCCAAGGACTGATCAAGAAGATGAGAGACGAGTTCCGCGAACTCAAGCAAGGCAGAATGTCTGTGGTAGAATACCGCGACAGATTTCTTACTCTGTCAAGGTACGCCCCGGATGAGACCGATACAAATGAGAAAAGGAAAGAAAGATTTCTGAACGGACTCCATGACGAGATGCAGACCGTACTGGTCAACATTCCCTTTGCTGACCTAGAAGCTCTGGTGGACTCCGCCATCCAGATGGAAGGGAAGCTTCACCAAGCCAACGAGAACCGCAAACGCCGGATGATGAACCAGCATGGGTCCAGCAATACCCAGAAGTACCGCAACAACTCATCTGGAGGATTTACTCCAAAATACAACAAGCCCACTGCCCAGACTTACCGCCCAAACTACACCCATACCCATGGAGGACCCCCGAAGCCCGGAGGCAACAACAACCACAATCGCACCAACAATAACCCCAATAACTCCAACACAGCCCCGAGGACCGAAAGCAATGCTATTCCCGTCACTCCCAAGGACAAGGCCACTATCACCTGTTATGAATGCGGCATAGTGGGACACTACTCCGATGAGTGCCCCAAAAGGCTGGCCAAGCTCGCTGGCAACACCTCTGCACCAGCTCAGCAGCAGCGCCGAGTCTCCACCGGCAAGAAGTTCGCCCCCAACATCCCGAACAACCGCGGAGGTCGCCTCTACCACATGAATGCAGCAGAAGCACCGGAAGCACCTCAGGCCATGCCAAGTATGTCTTTCTGTTAAATCATATCGCCCAATCTATCTTAGGAACCTAACTTTTCTTAAAATCTCGGGACGAGATTTGTTTAAGGGGGAAGGGTTTGTAACACCCCAAATTTCAAAACAAAGAGAACATGAATTTCATTTTTCCAAAAATGAGAACCAACAAAAACTTTTCTTACATTGGGTGCTATGCATAGTGCTCATACCTAGTATTTGTGTTTTTCCATGATGAGTGTTAATATGCATATGTGCTAAACCCTAAAACCCTAAAGTGATCAATTGAAGATCACCAACCAAATAAAATAAAAGAGAAAGAAATCAAATAAGAAAAACCCTAAAACCCTAACCTTCTCAAAAATCATTTGGATCTGTTTTGAGAAATCAAAAAGACATATATAGGCATATAGCCCTAATAGGTAAAATCTTGAACCCTACCTTTAATATTTTTGCTAAATAGTGGTGAACCATGGTAAACCCCACTAAACCCTAAACCTCATCCATCTTGTCACTCATCTTTGAAAAACCAAATAAAAAGAGGTGATCTTAAATAAGAAAAAGGCATATGCAAGCCTATGGCTACTTTTTGCAAATGCTCCAACTTTGAGTGTTGAACTTGGTATATGTTTTGAAATGCATCAACACACTCAACCAAGTACTTACCAACCAATTCAAGTGATAAACAAAGTAAAATCAAACATATGCATAGAGGCATATGTGGCACTTAGCCAAAATATTAAAATTTGACCTAGGCACTCCCATTGCCCTAAAATGGTTTGAACCTTTGACCCCCCTCAATCTAACCTCAAATAAACCTCACTCTGTTCAAAATGAAGCAAATAAAAATAAAAGAATAAAAGTTAGAAAATCACAAAACCCTCACATATGGTTTATGCCATTTTTCCAAATCTTTGACCTAGACCAATTTGGCCATCACCATTAGTTGTATTATGTTACTAAACACTTACTACAACTTTTGGAATCAAAGAAACACAAATAAAATGGTATCCAACTCAAATTGTGCTCACATATGATGATGGTCAATTCCGCCAATTATATTCTGGTCACTACTTTGAGCCTCTCGCAATTCAATATTTTCAAACTAAACTTTCTCAAATCTTGGCATGTCATCCAAGAGGACATCAAGATGAACAACTTTTGTAAAGACAACCATGCCAAATTCACTTTGGATAAAAATCTATGCTCATGCAAAGTTAGGACTTTTTAATATTTGGAACAATCTCACACTTAGCATTTTTGCCAATCTTTGACTTTGAAAATTCCATCACCACCTCTAGTTGTCTCTGGTCAATTACAACTCAACCAATTAAACCCTTTCCAAATTTTCCAACCATATGAATTCCATCAAAAATTGCAAGAAATTGAAATAAGCAATTATGGAATAAAGCAAACACTAATTGAACTAGTGATCTACTAAAACCCTACTCGCCCCAAATCACTTCATTTGGCCCCCTAGTTCCCTCTCTCCCTAAAATGCAACATAGGAACCCTAGGAGAGCAAGCCTAGCATGGCATGGACATGGCCATGCCGGCCATGGACACCATGTCGAGCCACCCCTCCTTTTCTTCTTCTCTGGCCACGACCACCGTGTCCAAACGCACCACCTCACCTCCCTGGCCACGCCTAGCATCTCCATTGCCACGGACAACGTCGAAAGTCGCCGGAAATCGCGCGCCCAGAATCGCCCAGGATGCCGATGACGTCGCGCCAGTACACGTCGCGGACGTCACCGGCCACGCGTCGCACCGCCGTACCCTGCCGTACCCCGACCGCCTCCGCTCGCCAGGGTACTCGCCACGCCCCGTAGAGCACGCCGGACAAGCTCACGTCACCTACCCGTGCCCGCCGCCGCCGGAGACGACGACACAATCCCGCCGCATCCGCGCTAGTACGCGCCATCGCCCGACCGTCGTACGCCTCGCCGTATCGTGCCATTAAGGCCCCAAGGACCGCCGTGACGTCGCCTACCTCCTGCGCACCTTCCTCGCTCCTTCGTCGCCCTGGAACGACGACCTCGCCGTTGACCTCGCCCGCGCCCCACGGCCATTCGCCCCTCTATAAATACCGAGCTCCCCTCAGCCATCCAAGCACACCAGCAGCATCCCCACTCTTCCCTCACCCTCCTCGACCACTTTCCCTTCTCGATTCATCACCGGAGCTCCCCAATTTAGCCGCCGGAGCCCGCCAGTACCTCATCTCGCCGGCGTCGATTCAGGCCACCTCCAGCCTCGCCACCGGTACCAGCGCACTCGCCGTCGACGACAACCTCGCCTCGCGTCAACGCCGCCCTCGCCGGAGTCCCTGCTCGCCGTCGACCCCCGTGCCTCGCCGCGCCAGTAAGCCCTCTCGTCGGAGGAGACGACGATCGTGCGCCGCACGATCGCGTTGTAATCAAACGGCCATCCCTCCCCCGTACCGATTCGGGGTTAGTGAGCCGCTGACAGGCGGGACCCGCGCTGTCAGGCAGCCCACGCGTCTGTGGACCGTGGTGGGCTGGACGTGGGCCGTTTTAATTCAATTCGGCCCAACTCAGTTTCCCGCCGGCCCTTTTATTCAAATCTTGTTTAATTAAATTCAACTCAATTTCAATACAGGCCCCAACTTTGAAAATCCATAGAATCTGTTTGGCTTGGCCAAATTTAACAAACTTGAGGTTGTTAGAAAGCTACTGAAAAGATCTACAACATGACACTGGTCTCACTGTGAGATCTGTTGTAGAATTACAGTGACAAAAATAACAAGTCAGGGACTTTTGGGACTTCAAATAAATCTTAAAAATCAACCAATTTGAATTTTGAAGTAAATCAAATTGCTATAATTCACATTTCACTTGTACTAATTGTTTCTGCAAAAACATGCCATGCTTACCTTGAATGATTATGGCCTAGAATAATTAAAGGACTATATGGCTATTTCTAGTCAAAGATATTGTCCAAAACTATTAATAAATCATAGGGGAGTTTTTCTCTCACTTAAAACTTGTCATGAACAATTCAAAATGAGGTAGAGACTCTGGTCATTTAAGTCTCATATGAATTGTTGATGATATTAAATCTTTACCATATTAGGATTAAATTGTATGAGGTGCTTTACCTCCTTTAAATCATTTTCTTAAATGATGAGTATGAAGAGGTTGACTTAGTCAACCTAGGTCATATATTATTCATGAGATAAATTAAATCTTAATAAGATAATGAAAGGAAATTATTTCTCTAAGTAATTAAAAGTAACACCTTAATTAGCAGGAGAGGAACTTAGTTTCCTTAAATAAGAAAAAAACACATCTACCCACTCCATAGTAATGTGTGAGGCTAGTTTAAGTTGTGTAAATTGTATGAAGTGTTTCACTTCATTTAAATCTTGTCCCAAATACTTTCATATGAAGTATTGACCCCTGGTCAAATACTCTTACATGAAATACTTGGTGAAGTTAAATCATAATCAGCATTGTTAAATAGTATGAGGTACTCTACCTCATTTAAATCATTTTCTCAAATGATGATGATGAATGGTTGACTTAGGTCAACATGAATTCATGTGTGATTGTTTGAGAAATTAAATCTTAAGAAGATTTCAATGAGAGGAAATTATTTCTCAAGAACCATATGGAAACTATCATTTACATATATAATGAGAGGAAATTATTTGTCCTCAAGCAACACCACCAATGCACCCTAATTATATTAATTGTGTGCTTAGAGTAGCTTGTGTGAATATGTGTGATAGCCATTGAATTAGCTTGGTGATTGTATCCTCGTATTCGTATTTTAGACGCTAGTACCAGAGACTATCGGAGGAGGAGGTCTTCTACGAAGAGGAAGGAGAAGAAGATCACTTTGACCACCTCAACAACCAAGGCAAGCTAACACCTATGCAAGCTAATATTCTCGCAAGTTACCCAAGTGCAAAGCTCTAATAGAGCAAGGCACCACTACCTCATACTTTATGTTTAATGATCCTATCCCAAGTTTTTACTTTACAAGTTTTTAAGTTTTGTTTATCAAACTACCTTTTTTGATTCATGATTCACTTGGTTAGTATTGGGTTAGTACAAGAGTATCAATGTTAGCCTAGAAGCAAAGCAAATTACTTAGTACCCCCCATACTTAGATGCTAGTGCTAAATTAAAATTGACTACTCTAGATGGGAACTTGTGAGTTTGAAATGAACTCGAAAACCTTGGAATGCTGAGTCATTCTATTGAAAGATTTTGAAGGTGAATGTGACTTGTGAATGACATGGTCAACTTTACAAAAACTGATGGTTGGGTTCGGATGCGATACCATTCCAATTTTGCAAGTACCCCCACAATACCTGATTATGGGTAAGGGCTTAACTGGAAGTTTATGTATCTTAGTATGGGTTCGCTCTAAACAAGCGTCATCGGGGTTATGCCAAGGGCTGCCTCCAAAGAAATATGCAATGATGTGATATGACGTGAATATGAGGTGAAAGTCCGGCCCAAGCCTCGTGCGGTTCCCGAGCCGACAGTTTGTCTTCACCGGGAGGCCAAGCTCATGGGGAGAGATGCCTATACTAGGGTATGTAAGTGAAAGGTTATGGTTGGTAGTCCGCGCACGGAGTGTGATAAATCAGGGCCAGTTAACCCTGACGGATTATTGCAAATGTTGTGGCACAAGTGTACGACCTCTGCGGAGTGTAGAACTATTCGAATAGCCGCGTCCACGGTTATGGACGGTTGGAAAGGCCATACTGTTCCGTCATCAGACCATTTTCAAAAATGTGACATGTAAAGGGTGACTTGTGATTTGAACTTGAAATGGCGACTTTGACTTGAAACACAATTGAGTTGTGGGAATGACACTAATGTTCCCACTTGAGTTAGCTAGCACCTGAAAAGCCTGTATTTCAAATACTTGTGAACTAAAATTGGCTTTATGCAAAAGAAACTAGAGCTTAGCACCCCTTTAATAGAATTGATAGTACTTACCTTAGTATTAGTTTGCGAGTACATTAAAGTACTCACGGCTTTGTCCCTGGCTATTCAAATGGCCAGACTATGAAGAGGAACAACAGTATGAAGAGGATGGACAGCAGGACGTCTACGACAACTAGGACTACTCCTGACGTCAAGCGTTGGCCTGTGGACTAGAGAGTCCCTTATCTTTACGCTTCCGCTATGTATTTGTGATGTGTGTTGAAACAATAGTTCAACTATTATTGTAATATTGGGTCATGTGATCTATTTGTAAGACGACTATGATATGTAATGAACGATGACTTATGATATTCAACTGTTATGTCTCGCAACAACAATATTCCTGGGATTGCGATGTATGGCATAACAGGCATCTGGACTTAAAAATCCGGGTGTTGACAAGCACATCCATAAATACTCTTGCCCCTAAAGTCAGAGGTGACAAGAGCCTAATGGTCCAACCATTTGTCCTTACAGCTGCAAGTAATAATAGTTTTTAAGTAAATACATACCAAATCCTTAAGCTAGATGATTGTGCTATGATCCTTAATAAATCACTAAACATGTACCGCTACTTTCCCCTTTCTGTCACTGAGGTTTCGCGGTATCACGTCGTTATCCACTCATCACACCTCTTCCCTTGATCGACTCGAATGATATGGGTAAATAGACAAGGATACAAGATTGTAAAACTCATATTCTATCCTTACACATAACATAACATTGGATGCACATGAACGCTGCGAGGATTCACCCCAACCCTCAGCTCGTGAGGACTAGTCACACATAATATCAAGATCAAATATAAAGATAGAAATCATTGTGCAAAATGCTTAGATTGAAATCACAATATTCTTACAATGGTCACCAATTCTCAAGGAGATCTCTATTACAATGGTGATGGCTATGGATGAGATGATAGATGGAATGGATGAACTATGGTGATGGATCTCCTTCGGTGTGACGCTGATGGATTGATACGTCTCCAACGTATCTATAATTTCTTATGTTCCATGCTAGTTTTATGACAATACCTACATGTTTTGTTCATACTTTATAATGTTTTGATGCATTTTCCGGAACTAACCTATTAACAAGATGCCGAAGTGCCAGTTCCTGTTTTCTGCTGTTTTTGGTTCCAGAAATCTTACACATGAAATATTCTCGGAATTGGACGAAACAAAAGTCATACCTCTTATTTTGCCGAGACGGACACAGGGAGCCAGAGAGGGGCCAGAGGGGGCCCAGGGGGCCCACCCCACATGGCGGTGCGACCATGGGGGGGCGCCCCCTATGGTGTGGATCCCTCGGGACCCCTCCGAGGCCGCCCTTACGCCTATATATCCTCACCGTCGCGAAAACCCTAAATCATCCAGTCATATTCCACGAAGAGTTCCGTAGGCGCCGCCATCGCAAAGACAAGTTTTGGGGGACATAAGTCTCTGTTCCGGCACGCTGCCGGGACGGGGAATTGCCCCCGGAATCCATCTCCATCGACACCACCGCCATCTTCATTGCCGCTGCTGTCTCCCATGATGAGGAGGGAGTAGTTCTCCCCCGAGGCTGAGGGCTCTACCGGTAGCTATGTGGTTCATCTCTCTCTCCCATGGTGTGATCTTTATGTGATCATGAGCTTTGTATCACTATTAATCTATGTGCTACTCTAGTGATGTTATTAAAGTAGTCTATTCCTCCTCCATGATGTAAAGGTGACGAGTGTGTGCATCATGTAGTACTTGGCGTAGGTTATGATTGTAATCTCTTGTAGATTATGAAGTTAACTATTACTATGATAGTATTGATGTGATCTATTCCCCCTTTCATAGCTATTGGTGACAGTGTGTATGCTATGTTAGTACTCGGTCTAAATTGCAACGGTCTATTATGCACTCTAGAGGTTACTTTAATATGAACTCCGGATGTTGTGGAGCTTGTTTACTCCGGCTTGAGGTGTGCTCTTGTAGCCCTACACAATGAATGGTGTTTGTTATCCAACAAGAGAGTGTTTGAAAGTAGCACAAGTGAGGAGAAGTTATTTATTTATTATGTGATCATTGTTGAGAGTGTCCACTAGTGAAAGTATGATCCCTAGGTCTTGTTTCCAAATACTGCAAACATCGCTTATTTACTGTTTTATTGCATCTTTACTTCCTGCAATATTTACTTCAGATTGCAATTACCGTTTACTACCATCTATACCACCTGCGTTTTACTATCTCTTCGCCGAACTAGTGCACCTATACATCTGACAAGTGTATTAGGTGTGTTGGGGACACAAGAGACTTCTTGTATCTTAATTGCAGGGTTGCTTGAGAGGAATATCTTTGACCTCTACCTCCCCGAGTTCGATAAACCTTGGGTGATTCACTTAAGGGAAACTTGCTACTGTTCTACAAACCTCTCGCTCTTGGAGGCCCAACACTGTCTACGGGAATATAAGCGTGCGTAGACATCAAGCTATTTTCACGGCGCCGTTGCCGGGGAGGTAAGGTAAAAGGTATTCACATCCTCCGACTACTAAGCTATTTCCTAGCACTATTGCCGGTGTGTGAGTGCTCGAAGGTATCTCCTTTAGATTCTGCAATTATATCTTTTTGTTTCTTGTTTTTATTTTCACTAGTTAGGCTTAATGGAAAACAACAAAAATATTAGAGATCTTTATAGTATTTATCTTGAGTTAGGACATGAGGTGTTTGAAGAGAGAATTAAAAAACCCATGGAACTTTGTTTGCAAAATAGTTGTAGCAATGTTATTAGCATGAACTCTTTGAACACTATTATTGCTAATGCTATGGAAGAATTTATGCTTGGGGAGGTCGGTTTTGATGAAAATGATATTTTTAGTCCCCCAAGTTTTGAGGAGAAAATTTTCTTTGATGACACTTTGCCTCCCATTTATGATGATTACAATGATGAATATGATATTTTCAGTCCACCTACTATTGAGGAGGAAATTAATTATGATTACAATATGCCTCCTATATATGATGATTATGGTGATGAGAATAATAATGATAGCTATCTTATTGAATTTGCTCCCACTACAATTAATAGTAATGACTATGCTTATGTGGAGAGTAATAATTTTATGCATGTAGCTCATGATAAGAATGTTTCATGTGATCGTTATATTGTTCAGTTTGTTAATGATGCTACTGAAAGTTATTATGAGAGAGGGAAACATGGTTATATGCATCTTAATAATATTAAGTTTCCCCTCTTTATGTTGAGAATCTTGAAGTTGAACTTGTGTTGCCTTTTTATGCTTGTTGCTATGTGCTTTCAGTACTTGTTTCCTTACAAGATTCCTTTTCATAGGAAGTGAGTTAGGCTTAAATGTGTTTTGAATTTGCTTCTTGATGCTCCTTTTGCTTCATTTTCTATTTTATGAGAGCATTATTAAAAGGGATTTCTATTTTCGTGCCCTCAGTTCCTTAGTTGTACTCAGTTTTCCCCAGCTCCTTAGTTTTTCCTCAGTTTTACCCAAACGTTTGTCTGAAACCCGCAGAAGCAGCTCAGACGGCAGGATTCCCGTTTAGTTGACCGTTCGGTCACGTGTGGGGCCGCGTCGTGTGGGGCCGCGTCGTGTGGGCCCGCGTCGCGTGGGGCTGGTAGAAAGGGACCGCGTGGGACAGGACGAGAAGCGTTTGGTTGCACGTGAGCAGGAGCTGGGTTCTGTCTCTCTCGGCCCAAAATTGGCATTATTAAGTGCACCTTTTTCCCCTCTTTCTCTCTGTCCTTTTCACCAAATTAGTATAAAATCTAGAGAAGCTTGCATTTCTGACTTTCTTCAATTATTTGTGCCTTTTGGCCCTCGTTGTTTGCCCAATATGGCAGCAAATCTAGTACTCCCTCCGGTCCATATGTATGTAGTTAAATCTAGAAGCAAATCTCCAGGATAATGTACGATAAATTCACAGTCATAGTAAATCAAGAAAACTAAGTACGGCCAACAAAATATAGTAGACTAGGGATAGATAATCCCTAGATAATATGGATAGATAATAGGCTGCATACACAGCAGCCAACATAGTAACGAGGTTCTTCACAGACACCATCATACTAACATAACAACAAGGGATCCCTAGCTAACAACAAAGGGATCCCAACAACAAACTAGGAGGCAGCAGCAGCAGCAGCGACACGTCCAGGACTCCGCCTACCCCATCTGGCTCTGCCTCCACTTGTTGCTCTTGCTCCCCTTGGGAGCCTTGGGCTTGAGCGGAGGCATGCGTCCGGCGGAGATCTCCACCCGCTGCAAGCTGCGGAGGTGCATGCCGAGCGCCCTGTGCTTGGCGCGGAAGGAGTGGACGTTCACCGTCGTGCCGACTTTGGGGAAGGTGTTGCTGATGTTCTCAGCATGCGTGACGAGGCAGTTGAAGTCCGTGGCGCCGAGTCTCCCGGTGCGTAAGGGGCACCTGTACACCTCCTTGGCGAAGTAGGAGATGTATCGGCCGACCTGCGGCCTCCGCGAGACTCGGCGAGTCTTGACGTCCTCCTCCTCTTCGTCGCTGCCGACGTCGCTGCCGAACATCTGATCCATATCAAACAGAAACTAGTGAATGAGTTGCAACGATGACTAACGTACATGATAACAAAGTTAAGAAAAACGAGTCAGCCTCGGTTAGAGTGGACATGATTATATATCTACGGGGAAGGTGTTAGCGAACTAAAGCTCATGCACAACAGATTTGTACACGGCAATGGTTCGCTGAACCCTCCCTGTAAAAATTTGTGCCCAACCATTCATCATAGGCAAAGAAACAGATTCTAGATCTGAACTAGATCTAAACTTGAACACATTCGAGATTATTTGCAAAATTAAACGGTTGATATCTTTTGATTAGTGCATAAAATAACTGATTGAGATCCCATGATTACTTGCATAAATTAACTGATTGAGATCCAATATTACTTGCATAAATTAACCGAACAGCCGAACCCCAAATCTTAAACGAAATCAAGAAGTGATCAAAACAAAATGGAATAAAATCGGCGCAAATATTAGCCCAATACTCATCCATCTACGGATCCATCTACACCAGCAAAAATAGGGTTCAAAAAGGAATGGGGAACAAAAAGGAAGCAAACCGTAGTTACCTCGTTCCATGGGTCCTCCAGGGAGGTGTCGTAGGGGTTCGGGGGCGGGACGTACGGCACGGGGTCGTAGGGGTCGTCCCATCCCGCCGGGATCTGACTGCCACCGGCGGCAGCAGCCTCCGATGCACCGGCGACGGCGGCGGCGTCGTCGTCCGTAGAGGGGACGGCGCCGAAGATGGAGGCGTCGCGCTTTGAGCCAACCTCGACGACGATGGGATTGGCATTCTCCTTGTCCATCTCTCCGGCGGAGGAAGAGGAAGAGGGAGAGGGAGAGGGTTTTTTGCTTTGGAGAAGATGATGGGACGTGAGAGAGTTGGCGATGCGTGAGCGAGTGAGAGTGACGAGAGAGAGTGTGAGGAGGCGTCTATAAAGGCGAGGGGTGGTTAATGCGACCCGCGTCCTACGCGTGCACAGGTGCACGTCCGCACGTCTTGGACTTACGCAACGCGACACGCGTCCACGATTGCACGTCTCGACTTCTCCACCGCGACCCGCGTCTACGCGTCAACAATTGCACGTGTCCTCGAGTCTAACCCCGAAAATTTAGATATACTCGGGTATACCCTCGAGTCTTATACTAGCATTTTTTGTGTGCTCAATTTTCCCCTCGATTGCTAATACTGGCTAGTGCAATATACTCAGTTTTACCCTCAAGTGGCTGGTCAACAGAGAGTCAACAAATGGGATTAACTAGTTAAATGAGTCATTTAATGTGAAAAAAAATCCGAAAAAGAGTGGCACTTACTCATGGAGTCTTTACCACAAATTGCCACTTCTCAAATCATAGATAAATCATAGATAAATCAAGTTTTACCACAAATTGCCACTTCTCAAATCACCTAGTAGCTATGAAGGTGCATGGTTTTCCACAATAAGCCCTTCCCAAAACAGACTTCCCCCAAATCATACTTTGTCTAAATGAGGCCACAATTCTCACACTCGATGTATATTGGTATTGCAAATAGTTTGAGGTAGGCCAAGATGGGTTTCATTGTACAAAACACACATTTTCCATTTTTCAAATCTCAAATTTGAATCCCTTAGTCTGTTTACTACTCAGGTGCCCTTGGTTTCTTGATAGTACTCGGTTTTGCCCTCTCTCTTCACAAATTCTCGCAGACGTGCATCATCGCCCTGATTGGTCTAGCCCATGTCACGCGGATCGTGCCCGCCGACCGTTGATCGTATGATATAGGGAACGGGCAGGATAACCCCTCTCTCTCTCTCTCTGTTGGCGGTTAATTAGCTTCCACCCTCTAAGTATCTTGAAGGGCGGTTTTACGTATTATTTTTCACGCGCTAAAAATTATAAACTATTTTAGGCGTTAATTTTCACGCAAAAAAATGATAAACCATCAACAATTTGTTGTAGCCATTACTTTTCACGCAAAAAAAATGATAAACCATCACCGATTTGTTGTTGCCATTACTTTTCACGCAAAAAAATGATAAACCATCAACAATTTGTTGTAGCCATTACTTTTCACGCAAAAAAAATGATAAACCATCACCGAGTTGTTGTTGCCATTACTTTTCACGCAAAAAAATGATAAACCATCAACAATTTGTTGTAGCCATTACTTTTCACGCAAAAAAATGATAAACCATCACCGATTTGTTGTTGCCATTACTTTTCACGCAAAAAAATGATAAACCATCAACAATTTGTTGTAGCCATTACTTTTCACGCAAAAAATGATAAACCATCAACAATTTGTTGTAGCCATTACTTTTCACGCAAAAAAATATGATAAACCCCATCACCGATTTGTTGTTGCCATTACTTTTCACGCAAAAAAATGATAAACCATCACCTAATTTGTTACAAAAGCTGGTTTCGAGTGAGACCTAACCAAGTTTGGCATACATGATGGCATACCTATAACAACAAGGAATATCTAAAAGGGAAAGTTTCGGAAAATTTGAAATTTAGGGTGAAATGATGCCATACATGATGCTTGTTTTTCGAGGTTTTGACCTGAAAATCAATTGGGTATTATAAAGGGAAATAAAAAGTTCGAAAAATGTAAAAACGAAACAATCTATCTATCTATGTATAGAAGATCAGCTGTATGAAATTTGAGGTTATTTAGAGAAGGTAGAAAAAATCACCTTGTTAGAAAAGCTGGTTTCAGCGAGACGAAACGGCATGCGCTTAAGCAAAGTGATTTTTTCGAACATCTCCAAATGACCACAAATTTTCCATACATGATGCCATACGTGTAACAACAAGGAACCCTATCTAAAAAGTGTCAAAAAAGTTTGCCCAACCGTATAGCTCTATCAAAAAGAACCTCACCATGGCGCTAGTATAATTTTGGGATAGTTACAAACTTTCGTTACCTAACCTTCAACATGAAACTTGTTTCAAATTCATTTTGGCCTACGAGAAACAAATCCCAACTTGATTCGAGCACCACAGCCTCCAAACGATGCCGATGCCGATATCGGCATGGTCAGAACGGCTATGCTCGCCGCCACTGCTAGGTCAACGTCGGGATGCACCCTCAATCCCGTCCCCTCATTCGATCAGCGACACACCGGAGATACCGCCGAGGCCAATGCCGAACGTACATGCCGATGCCAATGCCGAACATGCATGCACGCCGCCGTGGGCACGGCCACGCCGACCCGCTATGTCTGGACGCCACGGACCGCCGCGAGGTCTTTCCCTTCGCCACCACACTCTCCTAGCACCCACCTATACACGCCGGAAAGGAGAGACACTAGTTTTCTCTACATTGCTCGTGTTCGTGTCCGACACGGTCGAGTCAAAGTTTTGACGTAGTCTTCGATGTCCTCGACCATTTCTTCTCTTCTTTGCATGGTTAAACGCGTCTAGTTCATATCTATCTAATGCGTCTGGTCTCGCCTCATGCAGTTCATTGTGGACGTCGATCTCATCTCGGCACCCCGCATGCCACCTCCTCCGTGCCATCGCTGGTAGAGCTCCATTTAAAAATCTAATCCTACCCGTGTATTGCCCCTTGTATCAGCGTCATGGCCCCACTTGTCATTCGATATACCGAAGCCCCACTCGTTCGCGTTTTGGTCGGGGATACAGCGATGCTTACGGTCAAACAAAGATGGATGGTCCGACGTGTCTTTGCGGGCTCTACGTGGCCCCACTAGTCAGAAGATAACGGTCAACCGTCGGGCAACCGGCCGTTACATCACGTGTGATGGTTTCAGACAAAGGTTTGGGTAAAACTGAGGAAACCTAAGGAGCTGGGGAAAACTGAGTACAACTAAGGAACCGAGGGCACGAAAATAGAAATCCCTTATTAAAATTACTGAGCTCATCTTAATGGCTATAAAGAAAGCACTTCTTGGGAGATAACCCATGTTTTTATTTTGCTACTGTTTTGTTGTGTCTTGGAAGTTGTTATTACTGTAGCAACATCTCCTTATCATGTTTATTTCGTTTTTGTGCCAAGTAAAGTCTCTAATAGAAAGTTGATGCTAGATTTGAATTTCTGCGCAGAAACAGATTTCTTATCTGTCACGAATTCGCTTTTTTCTCTCTGTAGAAGAATCAAAAAAATCAGCGAAAATTCATGCATGATCCTCAGATATGTACGCAACTTTCATTAGATTTGAGTTTTTCCATCTGAGCAAGTTAAGTGCCTCAGAAAAATTTGTCTTTACGGACTGTTCTGTTTTGACAGATTCTGCCTTTTATTTCGCATTGCCTCTTTTACTGTGTTTGATTGGATTTATTTGCTCCATTAAATTTCATTATCTTTGAGTAATGTCCAGAAGTGTTGGTAATGATTGTGTCTTTGCTGAACATGTGAATTTTTATTATGCACTAACCCTCTAATGAGATTGCTTTAAGTTTGGTGTGGAGGAAGTTTTCAAGGATCAAGAGAGGAGGATGATATGGTATGATCAAGAAGAGTGAAAAGTCTAAGCGTGGGGATGCCCCCGTGGTTCATCCCTGCATATTTCAAGAAGACTCAAGCATCTAAGCTTGGGAATGCCTTGGGCATCCCCTTCTTCATCAACAAACTTATCAGGTCACCTCTAGTGAAACTATAATTTTATTCCGTCACATCTTATGTGCTTTACTTGGAGCATCTGTGTGCTTTTATTTTCATTTTGTTATTTTCATTCTCTGAATAAAATCGGATCCTAAACATCCTTGTGTGGGAGAGAGACACGCTCCGCTTTTTCATATGAACACTAGTGTTCTTCGCTTTTACTTTTAATGTTCAATGGTGAAAGTTGATCGCTTCACTTATTGTTATTTGGTTGGAAACAGAAAATGCTTCATGTGGTAGTTGGTATATTGTCTTGAATAATTTGATACTTGGCAATTGTTTTGAGCTCTCAAATAGATCATGTTTAAGCTCTTGCATCATGTAGTTTAAATCTATTAGTGGAGAACTACTGTAGAGCTTGTTGAAATTTAGTTTGCATGATTGGTCTCTCTAAGGTCTAGATATTTTCTGGTAAAAGCGTTTGAACAACAAGGAAGACAGTGTAGAGTCTTATAATGCTTGCAATATGTTCTTGTGTAAGTTTTTGCTGTACCAGTTCATACTTGTGTTTGCTTCAAACAACCTTGCTAGCCAAAGCCTTGTACTGAGAGGGAATGCTTCTCGTGCATTCAAAAACCTTGAGCCAAAACCTATGCCATTTGTGTCCACCATAACTACCTATATGTGGTATTTTTCTGCCATTCCAAAGTAAATTGCTTGCATGCTACCTTTAAAATTTCATTCCTTTGTCTTTACAATACATAGCTCATGGGAAAATAGCTTAAAAACTATTGTGGTGATGAATATGTTGCTATGTATCTTAGTTCTTATAAGTTGCTTGTTGAGCGGTAACCATGTTTCTGGGGACGCCATCAACTGTTACACCTTTGTTTAATATCATGTGAGTTGCTATGCATGTTCGTCTTGTCTGAAGTAAGGGTGATTTATCATGATTAATTGGTTTGAGTATGCATATTGTTAGAGAAGAACATTGGGCCGCCAACCAAAGCCATGTATCATGGTGGAAGTTTCAGCTTGGACATTAATCCTCAGAATCTCCTATGAGAATATTATTTGTTGTTGAATGCTTTAAGCATTAAAAAGAGGAGTCCATTATCTGTTTTCTATGTTGTCCCGGTATGGATGTCCTCAAGTTGAGATCTATCAAAATCGAGAAATCAAATGCGATTTATCTCCTTGGACCTTTGTACAGGTGGCATAGAGGTACCCATTTGTGACACTTGGTTGAAACATATGTAATGCAATGATAATCCATGGAAATCCGAGCTAATTAGGACAAGGTGCGAACACTATTGGTATTCGATGCATGAGGCTTGCAACTTATAAGAAGTTTTATGCATAACACATATGAATTATTACTACCGTTGACAAAATTGTTTCCATGTTTTCAAAATAAAAAGCTCTAGCACATGAGTAATCCCTGCTTCCCTCTGCGAAGGGCCTTTCTTTTACTTTATGTTGAGTCAGTTTACCTACTTCTTTCTATCTTAGAAGCAAACACTTGTGTCAACTGTGTGCACTGATTCTTGAATGTTTACTTATTGCACTTGTTATATTACTTTATGTTGACAATTATCCATGAGATATACATGTTACAAGTTGAAAGCAATTGCTGAAACTTAATCATCCTTTGTGTTGCTTCGAAACCTCTTACTTTGAATCTATTGCTTTATGAGTTAACTCTTATGCAAGTCTTTTTGATGCTTGTCTCGAAAATACTATTCATGAAAAGTTTTTGCTATATGATTCAGTTGTTTAGTCATTATCTTTTTGGTAGCAATCTATATACCATTGCTTTGAATCACTTCATTCATCTCATATGCTTTACAATATTGTTGATCAAGATTATGTTGGTAGCATGTCACTTCAGAAATTATTGTTTTTATCGTTTACCTACTCGAGGGCGAGTAGGAACTAAGCTTGGGGATGCTTGATACGTCTCCAACGTATCTATAATTTCTTATGTTCCATGCTAGTTTTATGACAATACCTACATGTTTTGTTCATACTTTATAATGTTTTGATGCATTTTCCGGAACTAACCTATTAACAAGATGCCGAAGTGCCAGTTCCTGTTTTCTGCTGTTTTTGGTTCCAGAAATCTTACACAGGAAATATTCTCGGAATTGGACGAAACAAAAGCCATACCTCTTATTTTGCCGAGACGGACACAAGGAGCCGGAGAGGGGCCAGAGGGGGGCCCAGGGGGCCCACCCCACATGGCGGCGCGGCCAAGGGGGGGCGCGCCCCCCTATGGTGTGGGTCCCTCGGGACCCCTCCGAGGCCACCCTTCCGCCTATATATCCTCTCCATCGCGAAAACCCTAAATCATCCAGTCATATTCCACGAAGAGTTCCGTAGCCACCGCCATCGCGAAGACAAGTTTCGGGGGACAGAAGTCTCTGTTCCGGCACAATGCCAGGACGGGGAATTGCCCCCGGAATCCATCTCCATCGACACCACCGCCATCTTCATCGCCGCTGCTGTCTCCCATGATGAGGAGGGAGTAGTTCTCCCCCGAGGCCGAGGGCTCTACCGGTAGCTATGTGGTTCATCTCTCTCTCCCATGGTGTGATATTTATGTGATCATGAGCTTTGTATCACTATTAATCTATGTGCTACTCTATTGATGTTATTAAAGTAGTCTATTCCTCCTCTATGATGTAAAGGTGACAGTGTGTGCATCATGTAGTACTTGGCGTAGGTTATGATTGTAATCTCTTGTAGATTATGAAGTTAACTATTACTATGATAGTATTGATGTGATCTATTCCCCTTTCATAGCTATTGGTGACGAGTGTGTATGCTATGTTAGTACTCGGTCTAAATTGCAACGGTCTATTATGCACTCTAGAGTTTACTTTAATATGAACTCCGGATGTTGTGGAGCTTGTTTACTCCGGCTTGAGGTGTGCTCTTGTAGCCCTACACAATGAATGGTGTTTGTTATCCAACAAGAGAGTGTTTGAAAGTAGCACAAGTGAGGATAAGTTATTTATTTATTATGTGATCATTGTTGAGAGTGTCCACTAGTGAAAGTATGATCCCTATGCCTTGTTTCCAAATGCTGCAAACATCGCTTATTTACTGTTTTACTGCATCTTTACTTCCTGCAATATTTACTTCAGATCGCAATTACCGTTTACTACCATCTATACCACATGCGTTTTACTATCTCTTCGCCGAACTAGTGCACCTATACATCTGACAAGAGTATTAGGTGTGTTGGGGACACAAGAGACTTCTTGTATCTTAATTGCAGGGTTGCTTGAGAGGAATATCTTTGACCTCTACCTCCCCGAGTTCGATAAACCTTGGGTGATTCACTTAAGGGAAACTTGCTGCTGTTCTACAAACCTCTGCTCTTGGAGGCCCAACACTGTCTACAGGAATAGAAGCGTGCGTAGACATCATGGATCTGGTGGATGGCGGCTCTGTTTGGCGATGAATGACTCTCTTTTTTCCTTCACGACTTTTATATTGTTTGACCTCGGGAATACTGCCGCAGGTGGTACGGGCAGGGCTTGCATGTACTGATGCCCGGTAAAGCTCCAGGAACCGCCTTTCCAAGTGTAGTCAACTTTGCCATGCTCCTGACGTGATTTTCTTCAGTAATTGCAGGTCCAATTGCCATTATGACGTGATTTCCTGCACAACATCCAAAAATAGAAGAGATTGAACATCTTTGCATTGATTAGGCATTAGTGGCAAGTTGAGAGGTAAACTTAATCAATTTCTTAACTTAGCTAAGGGTTTAAACGCGAGAAAATATGGCGTATTTCACAGTAATCACCCCCTGTGGCACGTAAGCCACATCCACTCCCGACAGTCCCAAAATCGTATTCATGCGGAGGCAAAATCCCTACCTAGCCATGCAGGCCGTCGCCGCCGTCGCTGCCTTCCAAGCTGAGGAACCTACCGTCAACGAGACCACCCCCGCCACGCCTGCCGTCGATGAGACCGCCCCCATGGCGGCTTCAAAGCGTGTCGGCTCCGCCGACGACGATAAGAAGGCGAAGGTGGCGAAAAAGCCACTATCGTGGGGAGAAGTCTGTCCAGGACGCTAATCGGTGGGGCCAGCGCCAATTCGAAGGAGAAGCACAGGCATCATGCGTCCAATGAAGCCATGGGGTGGTCACCACCACGGTTTCTATAGAGGTGCAAAGGCTTGACACCGTGGCCAAGTGTCGGCGGAGGACACTAGGGTCATTCTCACCGACTTGAGCAACATGGATGCCAATCAGCGTGCATGGTTCGAGAAGAAGCGAGCCAAGATTCGCCAACGGGATGCCTGATCGCCCATGCCTACATTCATGAGCACAATGGCCTTCTTCTACCCTTTCCTACTTTTGGACCTCTTGTGTCCTTTTTGGTTAATTTCCTACTGTAATATGCCTATTGAATTTACAGAACCATAGAATTGTGTGTTGTATTTCCATGACCCTCATGGGGTACATATAAAGGTACAAGGGAAGGGGATAGACTTGTAGTACAAGAAGATGACTCCTACTCTTACGTATACACCCCTACATATTATACTTCTAACATTCCCCCTCAGTCGTAGCGGTAGTGAAGTGGACGATTGCGTCTGGATTTGAAGTCTCGCGCTTCCATCCTCTTCTCCTCCTTGTCATCATTGGCGTCCTCTTCTAGCTCCTTCTCTTCCCTCCCGCAATCACAGCGGGAGTGTGATACGTCGCAAACGTATCTATAATTTTTTATGCTCCATGCTTGTTTTACACCAATTTATATATGTTTTGTTTACACTTCGTTGCACTTGTCGTCGTGGTGAACAAACAGATGCCATATGATGGCTTATGTTGGGGCCGAATGGACGCTAGAGGATTCGGGGGAGGGTTTGTGATTAGACGGGATGAACTTCCGGATGGTTTCCTCAAGAACTTGGCCAGGGCCAGAGTTTGAAGAAGAAAGACACAAGGAAGAACTCGCTCTAGATCATCTTCTCTATTGATCTCCACAGGTTACAAGTTTGTGCTTACAAGATCTCTCTCTCTTTCTCACTCTATCTTCTGCTATCTCTCCCGTGCCCGCGAAGGAGGCTGCCCCCTCTCCTTATATAGGGGAGAGGGTGGCTTACAGGGCAAGAAACCCTAATGGCATCTTTGACTAGACAAACTACTTTACAAAGATACTTTATAAAGCTACTTTAATCATAGATGACGTCGGGGTCTTCTTTAAACAGAGAGGGTGACGTCTTCCGGCTTCTTTGATCATCATCCTCCTCTTTATCATCAGGCCTTCGTTTAAAGCCACTTTGCTTAGCTCATCCTTGTCCTCTAGCTCTGGAGAGAATCTTTGACCAGTCCTGCCGACATGCTCTTCCTTCCGGTGTCCCGATATCTTTTCCATCCGGTCCTGGTATACCCCTCTTGGGGATATCGGCTTAGCCTTACATAGCCAAACTCTTATCTTTGTGCTCCGGTATGAACATCAAACCGGTATCTTGATGGTTAAGACCATCCGGTTTGGCATGCCTTTGGCATACCGGGGGTCATCCCCCCAACATTAGTCCCCGAAGCTGGTATAGTCTGGTGGATTCTATCCAACAGACCATGACAGGTTCTCATGTCCCTGGATACCGGTTTAATTTATCCGGCACTTATCTTAGCTCCGGCTTCTTTGCCCGGACTCATGTTTTCTCTCTTTGCAAGGCATTTTTCGGCATCCTATCTTCCGGCATCTTAGTCATTTAACACTTCCTCGGCGAAGTCGAGAATATATCGGGTCCCACGCATGTCAGTGACATGCGCACTGTGACTGACGCGCCAGTGTCAGGGGTCACTTCCCTTCGACTGCCGCGCGCGTATTAACTGCTCCACAGCGGATCCCAACCACTATGCTAGATCCGTGTGTACCTCCCTGTGGTTTTTTGATTTCTCGCGTATACCACCGCGCCACGTGGCGGCCCGTGGAGCGAACCGTCGCGGCCCAGCGGTTTTCGGCCCACTTCTCTCTCTCTCCTTATAAGGGGAATCGCCCCTTCTTCTTCCTCTTCTCGCATTCCCCACTTATTCGCGCACAGTGTTCTTGCTCTCTGCGCCTCCGCCGCTTCGTTTGTCGCTTGAACTCCGCCGCCCGGCGAACCTCCGCTACTGCTCCGCCGAACGCCGCTGAACTTCGCCGCGCGAAGTACCTCTCTGGTGCTCCTATCGCGGTCGCACCATTAGTGTTTCTTCAAGCTCTTCTCCGCCTCGCCGTCGACGGACCTCCTCGCCAACCGCAGGGCCGCCAAACCACCGTCGAGCTTTCCCCTGTGCGACCCTGCCGCCTCAGGTTAGACTCAATCTGTGATTGCCCCTCTCTTGCTTGCTTTCTAGATCTTGAGTTGGTAGTGTATTTACTTCTCCTTTTCTTTTGCTTTTTCTTTCTCTCGTAGATCTTCGCGCAGGGGTAGATTGTGGGATTCTTGTTTCTCTGCACCAAAATTCATGTCTACCGAGGAGTCTTCCTCTGCTTCTTCTCCTACTTTTTCCTCCGATAACCGACATAGTCAATCCTCCGACGGATTAACCGTCGATCTTGTTCAGATGGACGTTGATTCCGGTAGCGCTCAGGAAACCGGTAGCTCTAGCCAAGCTTCCGGCGTAGATCCTTCCGGTGTCACGCGCGGGGCCTGGATGGGCTCCAACGTTAGCCAGTACGAGATTGACTGGCTTTACCGGTCCAGGAGGATTCCGGAAGGAGTAACCTGCCGGCTTCCTGGCGACGAGATTGAACCGGTGCTTGAACCCGGTGAACGCGTTGTCTTTCTCGCTCACTTTGAGCGCGGCTTCGGCCTCCCCGTCTCTGCTTTCTTCCGGAGTTTTCTTGATTTTTACAAACTCCAACCTCATCATCTCCCCGGCAACGCCGTTTTCTACCTCTCGTGCTATGCCACCTTCATGGAGGCTTATAGCGGCATTCGTCCCACCCGCGAGACGTTTGCCCGTTTCTTTGCTCTTCGGATTAATTCCGTTCAGGGTAAGGAAATTCCTAAACCCAAACCCCCCGTACAATGCGGGTCTTGCATCATCGGCTCCCGCCAAGGGAGCCCCTTTTTTAAGTTCTCCGGCCTAGAATCTTGCCGGTTGTGGCAAGGGACCTTCTTCTACGTGAGGAACAACGGCGCCGCAGATCTCATCGATCTGCCTCCTTTTGATCCGGCGCCACCCACGAGGGCCAACTGGTGCTACAATCTGAAAGAATCTCATAACGAGACCAACCGGATTATACGCTTCATGAAGCAGCGGATGAAGGATACCAACATCTGCTCCGACGATATCGTCCGCACCTTTATCTCGCGTCGGGTGCTTCCTCTTCAGCGCCGCGCTCATAAGATGAGCGAGATGTACGGTCCCGGTGATCCTACCAAGATCACCGGTCTTCCTCTTAGCAAAAAGGACGTTGTCCGCAAGGCTAGGCAGATCTGCCAGACTGCCATGCCGGAAGACTGGGAATGGGGCCTCCAGCCCTTTAGTTCCACTAACCCTCCGACCCAAGAAGTAAGAAATTACGCAACTCGGGTCGGCTTACCGGTAACCTTTATACTGATTAACACTTTTTCCTCTTTTGTTTTTCAGGCCAAGGACCGCTTCCCCGGCATTGACTCTGACCGGCGAGGCCCTTGCCGGAAACGCGGTCTGGACAAGTTTGACCCGGACCCCGTCATTCACTGGCAAGATTTGAAGATGGGCCGAACTCCTGCCTCACGCCTCGGCAAGGCTCCACCGGAACCCTCCGGTTCCTCTGATGAACTGACCCTGCTAGAGGTAGCTCTTCTTTTATACCTCTCATATTCTTCTGTTATTGTTCCTCTGTAGATGTTCCCTCAGCCAACATCAACCCACAGGTCCACGAGCACGCTGCCCCCCTGCAGGCCGAGGCAGGCCAAGAGTTTGTGGATAAACTCATGGCCCAGGGCAAGAAGAACAAAACCCCGGCTTCTGACGCCGGCTCGAGCCAAGCTCCTGCATCCAAGCGCTTCCGGACCAAACCTTTCGCAGGTAAGGTCGCAGCTGTGAGGAGCTACAAGAGCAAGCAGATGCCGACCTCTTCTGGGTAAGGCCCCGTTTTTCCGCTTGCTTCGTTTTTACCAAGGTCCTTTCCGGTTGCTTTTTTCCAATCTTTTCTTTTTCTCCTTTTCAGCCCCGCACTCAAGCTCGGCCCCAGGCCTGAGGGCTCTGCCGGATCCGCGAGGACCTCAACTCCTCCTCCTCACGCCCGGCACCTTCTGGTGCCGGCAACACTTCTGCCTCCCCTCTGGGAGGCACCACAAGTTCGGGGTGCACGGGCCCTACACCGCCAGATCACCGCGCAAAGGAGGACCATGTCTCCCCTCCTGAGACCCATGATGCCAGCGCCAGCAACATCGGTGCCGGAAAAGAAACTGCCGGGCGGGCGGAACCTCTGGTTCCTCCCGTCCTAGAAAAGATAAAGAAGAAGAAGACCAAGATGTCTTCCCCCTCCAAAGCCGCGCCGGCAAGCTCCAACCCGGGTGACGCGCCTGACGCTCCCCCTTCTCCGAGGACCACGCCAACGCCAGCACTAGAAGCTCCCCACGCCGAGCCAGCCGGTGCCACTCTCACGGCGTTGCCGCCTGATACGTCTCCAACGTATCGATAATTTCTTATGTTCCATGCTACTTTATTGATGATACCTACATGTTTTATGCACAGTTTATGTCATATTCGTGCATTTTCTGGAACTAACCTATTAACAAGATGCCGAAGTGCAGTTCCTGTTTTCTGCTGTTTTTGGTTTCAGAAATCCTAGTAACGAAATATTCTCGGAATTGGACGAAATCAACGCCCAGGTTCCTATTTTGCCCGGAAGCATCCAGAACACCCGAGAGCCGCCAGAAGGGGGCCCTGTGGGCCCCAGATGATAGGGTGGTGCGGCCTGGGCCCTGGCCGCGCCAGCCTATGGTGTGGTCGCCCCTTCGACCCTCCGAGGCTGCCCTTTCGCCTATATAAAGCCCCTGCATCGAAAACCCTTACGGAATAAGCCACGATACGAGAAAAGTTCCAGAGCCGCCGCCATCGCGAAGCCAAGATCTGGGGGACAGGAGTCTCTGTTCCGGCACCCTGCCGGACAGGGAAGTGCCCCCGGAAGGCTTCTCCATTGACACCGCTGCCATCTCCACCGCCATCTTCATCAACGATGCTGCTCCCATGAAGAGGGAGTAGTTCTCCATCGAGGCTCGGGGCTGTACCGGTAGCTATGTGGTTCATCTCTCTCCTATGTACTTCAATACAATAATCTCATGAGCTGCCTTACATGATTGAGATTCATATGATGATGCTTGTAATCTAGATGTCATTATGCTAGTCAAGTGAGTTTTACTTATGTGATCTCCGGAGACTCCTTGTCCCACGTGTGTAAAGGTGACAAGTGTGTGCACCGTGTGGGTCTCTTAGGCTATATTTCACGAATACTTATTCACTGTTATGAATGGCATAGTGAAGTGCTTATTTATATCTCTTTATGATTGCAATGTGTTTTGTATCACAATTTATCTATGTGCTACTCTAGTGATGTTATTAAAGTAGTTTTATTCCTCCTACACGGTGTAATGGTGACGAGTGTGTGCACTCGTGTTAGTACTTGGTTTATGCTATGATCATGATCTCTTGTAGATTGCGAAGTTAACTATTGCTATGATAGTATTGATGTGTATTATTCCTCCTACATAAGCATGAAGGTGACAGTGTGCATGCTATGTTAGTACTTGGTTTAGTCGTTTCGATCTTTCATGCACTCTAAGGTTATTTAAATATGAACATTGAATTGTGGAGCTTGTTAACTCCGGCATTGAGGGTTCGTGTAATCCTACGCAATGTGTTCATCATCCAACAAGAGAGTGTAGAGTATGCATTTATCTATTCTCGTTATGTGATCAAAGTTGAGAGTGTCCACTAGTGAAAGTCTAATCCCTAGGCCTTGTTCCTAAATATCGCTATCGCTGCTTGTTTACTGTTTTATCTGCGTTACTACTGCTAGCGTTACTACGCATGTTTACTTCCCGCAATATTACTACCATCAACTGCACGCCAGCAAGCACTTTTCTCGCGCCGTACTACTGCTCATATTCATTCATACCACTTGTATTTCACTATCTCTTCGCCGAACTAGTGCACCTATTAGGTGTGTTGGGGACACAAGAGACTTCTTGCTTTGTGGTTGCAGGGTTGCATGAGAGGGATATCTTTGAACTCTTCCTCCCTGAGTTTGATAAACCTTGGGTAATCCACTTAAGGGAAACTTGCTACTGTTCTATAAACCTCTGCTCTTGGAGGCCCAACACTGTCTACAAGAATAGAAGCACCCGTAGACATCAAGCACTTTTCTGGCGCCGTTGCCGGGGAGGAAAGGTAAAAGGCACTCATACTCCGGTTCCGTGTAACGAGTACTTTTCTCGGCGCCATTGTGTGTGTGCTCGAAGCTATTTCCTTTAGACTCTGCAATTGCGACATTTGGTTTCTTGTTTACACTAGTTAGGCATAATGGACAACAATGAGCTTCTTATTCTATTTCCTGATTTAAGACATGGATGGTTTGATGCGAAAATTAAAAAAACCATGGAACATATTAATATGAATGCTTTGAACACTACTGTTGCTAATGCTATGGAAAATTCTAAGCTTGGGGAAGCTGGCTTTGATGAGCATGATATTTTTAGTCCCCCAAGCATTGAGGAGAAAATTTACTTTGATGATACTTTGCCTCCTATATTTGATGATGAGAATAATAATGATAGCTACTTTGTTAAATTTGCTCCCACTACAACTAATAAAATTGATTATGCCTATGTGGAGAGTAATAATTTTATGCATGAGACTCATGATAAGAATGCTTTAAGTGATAGTTATATTGTTGAGTTTGCTCATGATGCTACTGAAAGTTATTATGAGATAGGAAAATATGGTTGTAGAAATTTTCATGTTACTAAAACACCTCTCTATGTGCTGAAATTTTTGAAGCTACACTTGTTTTATCTTCCTATGCTTGTTACTTTGCTCTTCATGAACTTGTTTATTTACAAGATTCCTATGCATAGGAAGCATGTTAGACTTAAACGTGTTTTGAACTTGCCTCTTGCTGCTCTCTTTTGCTTTAAATACTATTTCTTGCGAGTGCATCATTAAAATTGCTGAGCCCATCTTAATGGCTATAAAGAAAGAACTTCTTGGGAGATAACCCATGTGTTTTTTTACTACAGTACTTTGTTTTATATTTGTGTCTTGGAAGTTGTTTACTACTGTAGCAACCTCTCCTTATCATGTTTTTGTGCCAAGTAAAGTTTCTATGTTATAGTTGATGTTATATTTGGGATTACTGCGCAGAAACAGATTTGCTGTCTGTCACGAATTCTGGCACAAGTCTCTGTAGAAAATTTGAAAAAATCTTCCAATTTACGAGCGTGATCCTCAGATATGTACGCAACTTTCATTAGTTTTGAGTTTTTCCATTTGAGCAAGGCTGGTGCCATTTTAAAATTCGTCTTTACGGACTGTTCTGTTTTTGACAGATTCTGCCTTTTATTTCGCATTGCCGCTTTTGTTAAGTTGAATGAGTTTCTTTGTTCCATTAACTTTCGAAGTTATGTGCAATGTCCGAAGTGTTAAGAATGATTGTGTCACCTCTGAACATGTGAATTTTTTATTATGCACTAACCCTCTAATGAGTTTGCTTGAAGTTTGGTGTGAAGGAAGTTTTCAAGGGTCAAGAGAGGAGTATGATATACTATGATCAAGAGGAGTGAAAGCTCTAAGCTTGGGGATTCCCCCGTGGTTCATCCCTGCATATTTTAAGAAGAATCAAGCGTCTAAGCTTGGGGATGCCCAAGGCATCCCCTTCTTCATCGACAAAGTATCAGGTTCCTTCTCTTGAAACTATATTTTTATTCGGTCACATCTTATGTACTTTACTTGGAGCGTCTCGTGTGTGCTTTTATTTTTGTTTTGTTATCTTAGTTCTCCGAATAAGTTCATCCTTGTGTGGGAGAGAGACACGCTCCGCTGGTTCGTATGAACACATGTGTTCTTAGCTCATAATATTCATGGCGAAGTTTCCTCTTCGTTAAATTGTTATATGGTTGGAATTGGAAAATGCTACATGTAGTAATTGCTATAATGTCTTGGATAATGTGATTCTTGGCAATTGTTGTGCTCATGTTTAAGCTCTTGCATCATATACTTTGCACCTATTAATGAAGAAATACATAGAGCTTGCTAAAATTTGATTTGCATATTTGGTCTCTCTAAGGTCTAGATAATATCTAGTATTGAGTTTTGAACAACAAGGAAGACGGTGCGTAGTCTTATAATGTTTACAATATGTCTTTTATGTGAGTTTTGCTGCACCGGTTCATCCTTGAGTTTGCTTCAAATAACCTTGCTAGCCTAAACCTTGTATCGAGAGGGAATACTTCTCATGCATCCAAAATCCTTGAGCCAACTACTATGCCATTTGTGTCCACCATACCTACCTACTACATGGTATTTCTCCGCCATTCCAAAGTAAATTGCTTGAGTGCTACCTTTAAAATTCCATCATTCACCTTTGCAATATATAGCTAATGGGACAAAATAGCCTTAAAAACTATCGTAGTATTGAATATGTACTTATGCACTTTATCTCTTATTAAGTTGCTTGTTGTGCGATAACCATGCTTCTGGGGACGCCATCAATTACTCTTTATTGAATATCATGTGAGTTGCTATGCATGTCCGTCTTGTCTGAAGTAAGAGGGATCTACCACCTTAATGGTTGGAGCATGCAAATTGTTAGAGAAGAACATTGGGCCGCTAACTAAAGCCATGAATCATGGTTGAAGTTTCAGTTTTGGACATATATCCTCAATCTCATATGAGAATAATAATTGTTGCTACATGCTTATGCATTTAAGAGGAGTCCATTATCTCGTTGTCCATGTTGTCCCGGTATGGATGTCTAAGTTGAGAATAATCAAAAGCGAGAAATCCAAAATGCGAGCTTTCTCCTTAGACCTTTGTACAAGCGGCATGGAGGTACCCTTTGTGACACTTGGTTGAAACATGGCATGCAAAGATCCGGTAGTCCAAGCTAAGTAGGACAAGGTGCGGGCACTATTAGTATACTATGCATGAGGCTTGCAACTTGTAAGATATAATTTACATAACTCATATGCTTTATTACTACCGTTGACAAAATTGTTTCATGTTTTCAAAATAAAAGCTCTAGCACAAATATAGCAATCAATGCTTTCCTCTTTGAAGGACCTTTCTTTTACTTTTATTGTTGAGTCAGTTTACCTATCTCTCTCCACCTTAAGAAGCAAACACTTGTGTGAACTGTGCATTGATTCCTACATACTTGCATATTGCACTTGTTATATTACTCTATGTTGACAATATCCATGAGATATACATGTTATAAGTTGAAAGCAACCGCTGAAACTTAATCTTCCTTTGTGTTGCTTCAATACCTTTACTTTGATTTATTGCTTTATGAGTTAACTCTTATGCAAGACTTATTGATGCTTGTCTTGAAAGTACTATTCATGAAAAGTCTTTGCTTTATGATTCAGTTGTTTACTCATGTCATTACCATTGTTTTGATCGCTGCATTCATTACATATGTTTACAATATGATCAAGTTTATGACGGCATGTCACTTCAGAAATTATCTTTGTTATCGTTTTACCTCGCTCGGGACGAGCGGAACTAAGCTTGGGGATGCCGATACGTCTCCAACGTATCGATAATTTCTTATGTTCCATGCTACTTTATTGATGATACCTACATGTTTTATGCACAGTTTATGTCATATTCGTGCATTTTCCGGAACTAACCTATTAACAAGATGCCGAAGTGCCGGTTCCGTTTTCTCGCTGTTTTTGGTTTCGAAATCCTAGTAACGAAATATTCTCGGAATTGGACGAAATAACCGCCCGGGTTCCTATTTTGCCCGGAAGCATCCAGAACACCCGAGAGCCGCGGAGGGGGCCCCGTGGGCCCCAGATGATAGGGTGGCGCGGCTCGGGCCCCGGCCGCGCCAGCCTATGGTGTGGTCGCCCCTTCGACCCTCCGAGGCTGCCCTTTCGCCTATATAAAGCCCCTGCATCGAAAACCCTTACGGACTAAGCCACGATACGAGAAAAGTTCCAGAGCCGCCGCCATCGCGAAGCCAAGATCTGGGGGACAGGAGTCTCTGTTCCGGCACCCTGCCGGACGGGGAAGTGCCCCCGGAAGGCTTCTCCATCGACACCGCTGCCATCTCCACCGCCATCTTCATCAACGCTGCTGCTCCCATGAAGAGGGAGTAATTCTCCATCGAGGCTCGGGGCTGTACCGGTAGCTATGTGGTTCATCTCTCTCCTATGTACTTCAATACAATAATCTCATGAGCTGCCTTACATGATTGAGATTCATATGATGATGCTTGTAAGCTAGATATCATTATGCTAGTCAAGTGAGTTTTACTTATGTGATCTCCGGAGACTCCTTGTCCCACGTGTGTAAAGGTGACAGATGTGTGCACCGTGTGGGTCTCTTAGGCTATATTTCACGTAATACTTATTCACTCGTTATGAATGGCATAGTGAAGTGCTTATTTATATCTCTTTATGATTGCAATGTGTTTTGTATCACAATTTATCTATGTGCTACTCTAGTGATGTTATTAAAGTAGTTTTATTCCTCCTACACGGTGTAATGGTGACAAGTGTGTGCACTCGTGTTAGTACTTGGTTTATGCTATGATCATGATCTCTTGTAGATTGCGAAGTTAACTATTGCTATGATAGTATTGATGTGTATTATTCCTCCTACATAAGCATGAAGGTGACAGAGTGTGCATGCTATGTTAGTACTTGGTTTAGTCGTTTCGATCTTTCATGCACTCTAAGGTTATTTAAATATGAACATTGAATTGTGGAGCTTGTTAACTCCGGCATTGAGGGTTCGTGTAATCCTACGCAATGTGTTCATCATCCAACAAGAGAGTGTAGAGTATGCATTTATCTATTCTGTTATGTGATCAAAGTTGAGAGTGTCCACTAGTGAAAGTCTAATCCCTAGGCCTTGTTCCTAAATATCGCTATCGCTGCTTGTTTACTCGTTTTCATCGCGTTACTACTGCTGCGTTACTACTGCATGTTTACTTCCCGCAATATTACTACCATCAACCGCACGCCAGCAAGCACTTTTCTCGGCGCCGTACTCACTGCTCATATTCATTCATACCACTTGTATTTCACTATCTCTTCGCCGAACTAGTGCACCTATTAGGTGTGTTGGGGACACAAGAGACTTCTTGCTTTGTGGTTGCAGGGTTGCATGAGAGGGATATCTTTGACCTCTTCCTCCCTGAGTTCGATAAACCTTGGGTAATCCACTTAAGGGAAACTTGCTACTGTTCTACAAACCTCTGCTCTTGGAGGCCCAACACTGTCTACAAGAATAGAAGCACCCGTAGACATCACCGCCCAAGACCTTGACGCTTGTCAAGGGGAAGGAAACGGCCCCTAGTGCCTCCTCCAGCGGCCAGTAGCCCTTGGCGCTGCACGTCTCCCGCGCCGCTAGCGCAGCAGGCGAAAAGGCCACCGGCCTGCTTGGCCGGATCACCAAGTTCCAGTGCGAAGGCCGGGAGCTAGGGCATCTGCTTCCCTACGCGGAGAAGTGGAACGCCGCGGATATGTCCAAGGCGACCCACGGCCTGGGCAAGGACCGGCTACCGGTGCCTGACCCTGCTGGCGAGCGGAGCTCCGAGGAGCACTTCATGCGGCTGCGCCGTGCCGTCAAGGAGCTGGACAGTGCGTGGTTCGACGCCACGAACAATCTGATGGTAAGTTTCACAAAGGCTGTTCCATCTTTCGATTTATCTCGGTTTTTCTTCTTCCGGCTCTTTCCTATCTTTCCTTGAACATTCAACTTTATGCCGGTTTCTCTTTTTGCTGAGTGTTGTCTATTCTCCCAGTCCCCGAGTTTCGTGTTGAGAGCGTAGCTCTTAGCGTGAAACTTAACTAGAAACACGCGAAACCGGCATAGCCAGTCCCCGAGTTTTGGGTTAAGATCTTTGCTCTTAGCGCGAAACTTAACTAGAAAACGCACAAAGCCGGCATAGCCAGTCCCCGAGTTTTGGGTTAAGATCTTTGCTCTTAGCGCGAAACTTACCTAGAAAACGCGCAAAGCCGGCATAGCCAGTCCCCGAGTTTCGGGTTAAGATCTTTGCTCTTAGCGCGAAACTTAACTAGAAACACGCGAAACCGGCATAGCCAGTCCCCGAGTTTGGGGTTAAGATCTTTGCTCTTAGCGCGAAACTTAACTAGAAACGCGCGAAACCGGCATAGCCAGTCCCCGAGTTTCGGGTTAAGATCTTTGCTCTTAACTAACATCATTTCTTTGAACAGAGCACGGCTGACGCTCGGAAGGTCCTCTTTGAGGAGCTTCTCTGGGAGCACCGGGAACTCGCTGAGGCACACAGCAAGTGCCAAGGTAAACCCTGCACCTCCGGCATCTTTTACCGGAATGCTTTCTTTCTCTCAATTCTTAACACCTGAGATTTTCTTGTTCAACAGCCATCCCGGAAGCTTCTCTTGAGGCCCTCAGGACGCAGCTTGCCGCCGCCAAAGGTACGACTATCTGTTTGCCAGTTAACTTGCTTTCTCTAGATTGTATTAGTACAACTTTGCTAACATTTTCTTTCCGGTTCTCAGAGGAGAAGGACAAACTTGTCCGGCAGCACCAGGAAGAGTTGGACGCCCAGAAAACCAGCTACCAGAAGCTCAAGGAGCAGCTTATCCAGCTTAGTCTTGACCATGCCAAGGCGCTGGAGACCACTGAATCCGCTGCAGAGGCCAGGCTGAACGAGGCGCTGGAGGATGCCGGGAACGCCAACGTGGTGTTGCAGGCTGAGCTGGAAGAGGCCGCCAAGGCGCGGAAAGCAGCCGAGGACAAGGCCGCGCAGCTGGAGGCGGAACAGAAGGAGTACGACCTTCTGGTTACGCAAACTGACGCGCTTGCCCTCTGTAATTTTTGTTTTTTCTTTTTCGATTATTGCTTATAAGCTTATTTGTTCCGGTATCATGTGCTTAGCTTCTTTTCTTTGTCTTGCAGGACTCTTTCCGGATTCCCAGACTCATGCTGTAAAGAAGGTCGGAGAGCGCCGGGTGCTGCAGGCATACAAGAACCTGGGTGCGCCCTGGGATCCCTATGACCACCTGGTTGCGCTGAACGCGCGTGTGTCCCACATGCGCTGCGTGGACCGGAACCTTTCTGATATCCCGGATGTGGCCAGCCAGCTCTACAGGACTCGTTGGCCTGGTGAACAAGTGCCAGACACCTTCTCCCTTATCAGCGACAGCCTCAAGGGTGCCGGCCGAAGAATCCGGGAGTGGCAGTGCTCTGCTGCCCGTGCCGGAGCAGACTCAGCGCTTCGCGTTGCCTGCTCCTGGTACCCGGAGCTGGACCTGGACGCTCTCATCGGCGTGCGCGAAGGGGCCGAAACCGATCTGGACCCGGTCCTCACCGCTAAGCGGCAGGATCGCGCGTACCACATTGCGGAGTACACCGACATGCGCACCTTCATCCCTCCTCCTGAAGGCGTCAAAGACTATCTGAGCGACGAGGAGGAAGGTGAGGACGCTGATGACGCGCCTCCAGAAGGTCCCGATGCCCAAGACGCTCCTCCTGAAGCTCCTATTGCTTGAACTTGGCCTGAATGATGCCTATGACATGCTTGCCCTGTTAAACTTGGAAACATTGCCCGTTAAATTCTGCCCCGGTATGTCGGGGTCTATGATGTAAGATAATATTTTAACCGCTATTTTGGTTGTGGTACAACAGTTTATGCCGGTACGCTATACCGGTAGCTAATTAACTTATGTTTGCCTTAGCATATTTGCTTGTTGATTTGCTTCCTCTTGCACTGCAATGATTCCGAAATTGTTTCCGCATCCAATTGATGCATACTTGGTTCTTTTGCTTTGGCTCTGCCTACCTTCTCTGGGTGTTTTTGGCGTATGAGCACAAAGTTCTTTTACCAAGCAAGCACTTTCTTGAACTTAGAAATGACTCGAAATTTTTGCAAAAAACCCAGAATTTGACCGGATCAGAGGTGGGCCGCGATCAAGATGGGTTTGAAGAATATACATGGAAGAAATACGTGAATCGGCCTTGTGTACCAAGTTTGGGCTAAATTGCCTCCGTATCTGTATTATAGTAGATCGCATCTTAATTTAGAAGTTAGAGTTTTACCCGTGCACGGTTAGGTGCACGCCTGAATTAGAAAGTCCCTCGGACTATAAATATGTATCTAGGGTTTATGGAAAAACAACAACCAACGTTCAACACAAACAATCTCGGCGCATCGCCAACTCCTTCGTCTCGAGGGTTTCTTCGGTAAGCATCATGCTCGCCTAGATCGCATCTCGCGATCTAGGCAGCACAAGCCTGCCTAGTTGTTCATGCGTTGCTCGTATCGAAGCGTTTTTGATGGCGAGCAACGTAGTTATCATAGACGCGTTAGGGTTAGCATCGTTCTTAGCATCATATGCTCGCGTAGTGCAACCCTTGCGCGTCTAGCCGTCCTTGTGCCTCATCATGGGTGCAGGGCGGCACCCCGCTTGATCCGTGTTTAGTAGATCTGATCCGTTATGGTCGATCCTTGATTCGTCAAGGATTAGTTTAATATCTGCAATAGTTAGGCCTTACAAAGGGTTGGAGGATCCAGCGGCATGCAGGGTGTAGTTTGCTGCCCCTGGACAGGACGTTCCGAGGATCAACCTAGTGTTGGTTTTTAGGCCTTGTCTAGGGCTGGCTTACGTTTACCGTGCGTGAGCGCGAGGCCCAATCGTGAGTAGGATGATCCGATTATGCGGTGAAAACCCTAGATCGTCGTGGATCTCATACGCTTTATGTTGATCAAGCAGGACCACCATATATTCGGCCACCTTGGACGAATCATGGGTGAATCGGCTCCCCGAGCCGATTTACTGAGGCAACCCGAGAGCCGATCGAGGCTCGTATTTAACGTGTACGTGTGTGCCCCGCAGGAAATTAAGCGAGGCATCATCCACACCTTCCCGACCGGGTATAGGTCAGGTGGCACGCCCTTGCGAACCAGCATCGGCGCGCGACCGGGAGGCTTTGCGGGCCGTCGCTCTGAGGGACCGGGGCCAGCCGCAGCCCTAGTCATTCCCGGCTCTACCGTGTTGGCCGGTCGCTGCCGCCGGTGGGTTTCGACGCCAACACATTCTCGGCACGCCCGGTGGGACAATCTTCAAGCAACCATGTCGACATCCACAAGCTGAGATGGCTGGCGACTCGACTCACGTACGCAGAGCTGCCTGATGAGCACAAGAAGAAGTACGATGAGCTCAAGGCTCTCTTTGAAGCCGATCTAATCGGCTCTTTCTCGAAGACCTGTTCTCATGGCATCAGGTGGAGCGGCTTTACAGCCGAGGGTGCCCTCGACCAAGTAGATCTGTCCACCCCTTCAGAAGAACGGACCGTAGCTCGCGCCGGAAGTTAACTACATGGTAGCTCATTCCGTTTACCGCCATGGCAAGGACAAAGAGGAGGCCGTTTTAAGCGATCGGCTTCGATATGATGATAAAGGTACAACAATGAAGACGGTATAGAGTCTTATAATGCTTTCAATATGTCTTTTATGTGAGTTTTGTCTGTATCGGTTCATACTTGTGTTTGCTTTAAACACCTTGCTAGCCTAAACCTTGTATCGAGAGGGAATAATTCTCATGCATCCAAAATCCTTGAGCCAACCACTATGTCATTTGTGTCCACCATACCTACCTACTACATGGTATTTATCCGCCATTCCGAAGTAAATTGCTTGAGTGCTACCTTTAAAATTCCATCATTCACCTTTGCAATATATAGCTCATGGGACAAATAGCTTAAAAACTATTGTGGTATTGAATATGTACTTATGCACTTTATCTCTTATTAAGTTGCTTGTTGTGCGATAACCATGTTTACGGGGACGCCATCAACTATTCCTTGTTGAATATCATGTGAGTTGCTATGCATGTCCGTCTTGTCTCGAAGTAAGAGAGATCTACCACCTTAATGGTTGGAGCATGCATTTGTTAGAGAAGAACATTGGGCCGCTAACTAAAGCCATGAATCATGGTGGAAGTTTCAGTTTTGGACATATATCCTCAATCTCATATGAGAATAATAATTGTTGCCACATGCTTATGCATTAAAGAGGAGTCCATTATCTCGTTGTCCATGTTGTCCCGGTATGGATGTCTAAGTTGAGAATAATCAAAAGCGAGAAATCCAAAATGCGAGCTTTCTCCTTAGACCTTTGTACAGGCGGCATGGAGGTACCCCATTGTGACACTTGGTTAAAACATGTGCATTGCAAAGATCCGGTAGTCCAAGCTAATTAGGGCAAGGTGCGGGCACTATTAGTATACTATGCATGAGGCTTGCAACTTGTAAGATATAACTTTCATAACTCATATGCTTTATTACTACCGTTGACAAAATTGTTTCATGTTTTCAAAATAAAAGCTCTAGCACAAATATAGCAACCCATGCTTCCCTCTGCGAAGGGCCTTTCTTCTACTTTTATTGTTGAGTCAGTTTACCTATTTCCTTCTATCTAAAAAGCAAACACTTGTGTTAACTGTGCATTGATTCCTACATACTTGCATATTGCACTTGTTATATTACTTTATGTTGACAATATCCAGAAGATATACACAAGACCGCATTCAGAGTACCGGGTTCAATGGGCGTGTTTGAATATGTAGTCATGACATTTGGATCGAAGAAACTCGGGGGCAGCTCACCCCGAAGGTCCTCTCCTCCGGAGAGCCGATTTCGTTCAAATCGGCTGGCTCGCATGATAGTGCCCTCGGACATGATCAAGCCCAGGTCCATTCGGCTAATTTGTGTATCCCCGTCTCCGTTTCGCCTTGACCGAGACTCGAGGGGCAACCGACCCGGTAAATGTTCTGTTTCTAGAAGCCAATTGGAGTATCATCGGCTGGTCCTGTGTAGCAACCTTCTTCGAGGATGGTGAATTTTGCGAGAGGAGTGTCACCGGGTCTCGAGTCATCGGTCGAAGAAGATGAAGGACAGATTATGAGAGACCAATGCGTTGCTATCGGCTCATTGGGCGTCGATCCAGCCTAACAATCGGCGGCTTCGCTTCCGCCACGACATGACCCGACGAAGGAAAAGCATAATGATTTTGGAAATGTCATTTCCAAAACCAGGGGGCATGTGTTATCACCGGAATTTGACCGGATCAGAGGTGGGCCGCGATCAAGATGGGTTTGAAGAATATACATGGAAGAAATACGTGAATCGGCCTTGTGTACCAAGTTTGGGCTAAATTGCCCCTGTATCTGTATTATAGTAGATCGCATCTTAATTTAGAAGTTAGAGTTTTACCCGTGCACGGTTAGGTGCACGCCTCAATTAGAAAGTCCCCTGGACTATAAATATGTATCTAGGGTTTATGGAATAAACAACAACCAACGTTCAACACAAACCAATCTCGGCGCATCGCCAACTCCTTCGTCTCGAGGGTTCCTTCGGTAAGCATCATGCTGCCTAGATCGCATCTCGCGATCTAGGCAGCACAAGCCTGCCTAGTTGTTCATGCGTTGCTCGTACTGAAGCGTTTTTTATGGCGAGCAACGTAGTTATCATAGACGCGTTAGGGTTAGCATCGTTCTTAGCATCATATGCTCGCGTAGTGCAACCCTTGCGCGTCTAGCCGTCCTTGTGCCTCATCATGGGTGCAGGGGCGGCACCCCGCTTGATCTGTGTTTAGTAGATCTGATCCGTTATGGTCGATCCTTGATTCGTCAAGGATTAGTTTAATATCTGCAATAGTTAGGCCTTACAAAGGGTTGGAGGATCCAGCGGCATGCGGGGTGTAGTTTGCTGCCCCCGGACGGGACGTTCCGAGGATCAACCTAGTGTTGGTTTTTAGGCCTTGTCTAGGGCTGGCTTACGTTTACCGTGCGTGAGCGCGAGGCCCAATCGTGAGTAGGATGATCCGATTATGCGGTGAAAACCCTAGATCGTCGTGGATCTCATACGCTTTATGTTGATCAAGCAGGACCACCATATATTCGGCCACCTTGGACGAATCATGGGTGAATCGGCTCCCTGAGCCGATTTACAGGGCAACCTGAGAGCCGATCGAGGCTCGTATTTAACGTGTACGTGTGTGCCCTGCAGGAAATTAAGCGAGGCATCATCCACACCTTCCTGACCAGGTATAGGTCAGGTGGCACGCCCTTGCGAACCAGCATCGGCGCGCGACCAGGAGGCTTTGCGGGCCGTCGCTCTGAGGGACTGGGGCCAGCCGCAGCCCTAGTCATTCCCGGCTCTACCGTGTTGGCCAGTCGCTGCCCGCCGGTGGGTTTCTGACGCCAACAAACCGGGGTTAGTTAAATTTTTCCGGATTGTTCTTTCCTGCTCTTGCTCTTCGCAGTTCATGTGCTTATCCCCTACCGGTTTATCTTGCTTGCCATGAAGCCAAGTTATGGACAGCAGCAAAGTCGAAGACTCCGGTAGGGTCTAGCACACTACTAAACCGGAAAGAAAAAACGTTCAATAAGCAACCGGTAAACTGAAAAAATAAACATGTTACATGCAACTTTAGTAAGGATAGCCCCTGAAATTCATTCAAGGTTCCGACATCTTTTATTCATAGCAAATAAGGTACAAAAAGGAACTTCTTACAGCACAACTTTAAGAGTAGAAGGGGCGCAACAAAGCTACATTCCATGGGCGTTTGGTCTCCTCTCCTGACTTGTCCGCCTTTCCTTTCTTCCACTCCTGTGCATCAATCAGGTAATAGGCATCATTGTGAAGAGCTTTGCTCACAATGAAAGGTCCTTCCCATGGGGGGGAAAGCTTGTGCCGGCCTTCAGTGCGCTGCACCAGGCGTAGCACTAGGTCTCCTTCTCGGAATACCCTCGGGTTAACCTTTCGGCTGTGATAGCGTCTGAGGTTTTGCTGGTAAATGGCTGTTCTTGCCAAAGCTAACTCTCTTGCTTCTTCTAGCAAGTCCACATCGTTTTCTCGGGCCTCTTTTACCTCTTCTTCGGTATAGAGCTGCACCCTTGGTGAGTCATGGAGAATGTCGGTTGGTATGACCGCTTCTGCTCCATAAACCATAAAAAATGGCGTGCATCCGGTAGACCGGTTCGGAGTTGTTCTTATACTCCACAGTACTGATGGTAGCTCATCGATCCAACACCCCGGCGATTTTTCCATCGCATCAATGAGTCTTGGCTTGATACCGGAAAGTACCAAAGCGTTTGTTCTTTCAACTTGGCCGTTGCCTTGTGGATGCGCCACTGAGCATAAGTCCAACCGGATGTTTTTGTCTTCACAGAATCGCTTGAATTCCCCTTGAGCGAAGTTTGAGCCATTGTCAGTTATGATACTGTGTGGGTATCCATATCGCAGGATTACATCTTTTAGGAACTTCACCGCTGTGTGGCCATCACACTTTGCGATAGGCTTCACTTCTAGCCATTTGGTGAATTTATCCACCATAACCAAGATGTGGGTCATGTTTCCCCTTGCGGTTTTGAACGGTCCAACCATGTCCAGGCACCAAACGGCAAATGGCCAAGTTAGCGGTATGGTCTTTAAACCGGAAGCTGGGGTATGGTTTTGCTTGGCGTACCTCTGGCACCCATTGCATTTTCTTACCAGATCCTCCGCATTCTCTAAAGCCATTGGCCAATAGAACCCATGCCGGAACACTTTTGCCACCAGCGCCCTTGATGAAGCGTGGTGCCCGCATTCTCCTCGGTGAACTTCCTCAAGCATTTCTTTTCCCTCTTCCGGTTCCACACACCTTTGGAGGACACCGGTAACACTTCTCTTGTACACCTGGCCATTGATGATGGTGTAAGCTTTGGACCTCCTTTGTATCCTCCTGGATTCATTTTCGTCAACCGGCAAGGTGCCGTTGATCAAGAATTCCTTAATAGGTTTAACCCAAGATGGCGCTTCTCTAACCACAAACACCGGCATATCTATGTCCATGCAGTCCACAAGCGTTACCTCTTCCGGTATGGGCGTCACAGTCTCCGAGCTTACCGGTGGAGTCCCCGGGTTCGCTGGAGCAGTCCCCGAGTGTGCCGGAACAGTCCCCGGGTTTCCTTCGTCAATGTCCATTGGCACCACATGTGATTCCGGTATGAAAATTGATTCCGATTCCGGACTCGGTTTGATCGATGGAACTCTTAAGTGTGCTGATACGTCTCAAACGTATCTATAATTTCTTATGTTCTGTGCTACTTTTATTACAATACTTGAGTGTTTTACACATACTTTACATCATTATTTTACATTTTCCGGCACTAACCTATTAACAAGATGACGAAGTGCAAGTTGCTGTTTTTCTGCTGTTTTTGGTTTCAGAAATCCTAGTAAGGAAATATTCTCGGAATTGGACGAAATCAATGCCCAGGGTCCTATTTTTGCACGAAGCTTCCAGAAGTCCGAAGAGGAGACGAAGTGGGGCCACGAGGTGGCCAGACACCAGGGCGGCGCGGCCTGGGCCTGGGCCGCGCGGCCCTGTGGTGTCGCCACCTCGTGACGCCCTTTGACCTACCCTTCCGCCTACTTAAAGCCTCCGTCGCGAAACCCCCTGTACCGAGAGCCACGATACGGAAAACATTACTGAGAGGCCGCCGCCGCGAATCCCATCTCGGGGGATTCAGGAGATCGCCTCCGGCACCCCGCCGGAGAGGGGAATCATCACCGGAGGGGCTCTACATCATCATGCCCGCCTCCGGATTGATGCGTGAGTAGTTCATCCTTGGACTATGGGTCCATAGCAGTAGCTAGATGGTTGTCTTCTTCGCTTGTGCTTTCATTGTTATAGATCTTGTGAGCTGCCTAACATGATCAAGATCATCTATCTGTAATGCTACATGTTGTGTTTGGTGAGATCCGATGAATATAGAATATTATGTTAAGTTGATTATCAATCTATCATATATGTGTTGTTTATGTTCTTGCATGCTCTCCGTTGCTAGTAGAGGCTCTGGCCAAGTTGATACTTGTAACTCCAAGAGGGAGTAATTATGCTCGATAGTGGGTTCATGCCTCCATTAAATGCAGGACGGTGACAGAAAGTTCTAAGGTTCCGGATGTCGTCGTTGCTACTAGGGATAAAACATTGATGCTTTGTCTAAGGATATTTGTGTTGATTACATTACGCACCATACTTAATGCAATTATCTGTTGTTCGCAACTTAATATTGGAAGGGGTTCGGATGATAACCTGAAGGTGGATTATTTAGGCATAGATGCATGCTTGGATAGCGGTCTATGTACTTTGTCGTAATGCCCTGATTAAATCACATAGTAATCATCGTTGATATGTATTGAATCTTTATTTGTCAATTGCTCACCCGTAATTTGTTCACCCAGCATGTTAGTTATCTTATTGGAGAGACACCACTAGTGAACTCGTGGACCCCGGTCCATTCTTTTAAATCTGAATACATTCTACTCGCTTTTATCTGTTCTTTGCAAACAAACACCATCTTCCACTCGATACGTTTAATCCTTTGTTTTCAGCAAGCCGGTGAGATTGACAACATCACCGTTACGTTGGGGCAAAGTACTTTGATTGTGTTGTGCGAGGTTCCACGTTGGCGCCGGTTTCACTGGTGTTGCGCCGCACTACATTCCTCCACCAACAACCTTCACGTGCTTCTTGGCTCCTACTGGTTCGATAACCTTGGTTTCTTACAGAGGGAAAACTTACTGCTGTGCGCATCACACCTTCCTCTTGGGGTTCCCAACGGACGTGTTGACTACACGCCAGCAAGACTTTTTCTGGCGCCGTTGCCGGGGAACTGAAGAAAAGTTACACCACAGAGAATTGCCTCCCACGGCAACAGACTTTTTTTGGCGCCGTTGCCGGGGAGATCAAGACACGCTGCAAGGGGAGTCTCCACTTCCAATCTCTTTACTTTGTTTTTGTCTTGCTTTATTTTATTTACTACTTTGTTTGCTGCACTTAAACAAAACACACACAAAATTAGTTGCTAGTTTTAATTTATTTATTGTCTTGTTCTCCATATCAAAAACACAAAAAAATTAGTTACTTGTCTTTACTTTATTTTCCTGGTTTACTTTTACTACTGTTATCATGAGTAATCCTGAAGTTGAAGTTCGTTCTTTTAAGCAACAAGGTGGAGAAAGTTTTAAAGATGCTTGGTACAGGATTAGTAATGCTCATCATAGGTGCATTAAGAAACACTCCACCACTATCCTTCTTAGGAACTTTTATGTTGGTTTATCTAGTTGGAATAGGTATGTTCTTGATACTCTTTCGGGAGGTAATTTCCTAGGTACTCCCGCTTTAGAAGCTAGTTGCATCATTGAGAGTCTAGTTGGAATACCACCTGTTAATGAAGTTAAAATTGAAATCTCTCTTGAGGATGTTATGAAAAAATTGGAAACCATAGAGAAAAATTTTCCAAGTATTGAAACTAAATTAGAAATGTTATTGGATAAAACTGATGAACTTGATCAATCCCTAGGAGGAATTGATGAAAGAATTAGTGTCCTAGGAACTTGTGTTGTCCAGGATAATCAAACCAATGGGATTGATGAACTTGAAAAAGCTATGTGAACCTTGGGTTCAACCTTTTCTTCTCTCAAGTATAAGGAGAAAGCTTATGTGGGTAAAGAGCAAAAATTCATGTATGCCTCTAAAGTGCCTAAACAAAAGAATTATTATAGGCCTAAAATTGCTAAAACCCCTAGCACCACCATAGAAAATTTAGATAATGGAGCACCTAAAGTACCCTCTCGCAACAAGTTGTGTTTGCAAGAAAAATGATAATGTTGAAGCTCCATCGCTTGATGTTACTTGATTTGCACTTTCTGCGCCTAGCTGAAAGGCGTTAAAGAAAAGCACTTCTTGGGAGATAACCCATGTGTTTATTTTACTACAGCAATTTTTGTTTTGTTGAGTCTTGGAAGTTGTTTACTACTGTAGCAACCTCTCCTTATCATGTTTTTGTACCAAGTAAAGTTTCTATGTTAAAGTTGATGTTATATTTGGGATCGCTGCGCAGAAACAACATTGCTGTCTGTCACGAATTCTGGCATAAGTCTCTGTAAAAAATTCGAAAAAATCTGCAAAATTACGAGCGTGATCCTAAGATATGTACGCAACTTTCATTAGTTTTGAGTTTTTCCATTTGAGCAAGTTAAGTGCCCAGTCCAGATGCATCTTTACGGACTGTTCTGTTTTTGACAGATTCTGTCTTTTATTTTGCATTGCCGCTTTTGCTATGTTGAATGAGTTTCTTTGTTCCATTAACTTTCGAAGCTTTGTGCAATGTCCGAAGTGTTAAGAATGATTGTGTCACCTCTGAATATATGAATTTGTGGTTATGCACTAACCCTCTCATGAGTTTGCTTGAAGTTTGTGTGAAGGAAGTTTTCAAGGGTCAAGAGAAGAGGATGATATACTATGATCAAGAAGAGTGAAAGGTCTAAGCTTGGGGATGCCCCGGTGGTTCATCCCTGCATATTTTAAGAAGACTCAAGCATCTAAGCTTGGGGATGCCCAAGGCATCCCCTTCTTCATCGACAACATTATCAGGTCACTTCTAGTGAAACTATATTTTTATTCCGTCACATCCTTATGTTCTTTACTTGGAGCGTCGGTTTGTTTTTGTTTTTGTTTGAATAAAGTTGGATCTCGCCATTCTTATATTGGAGATATTACGCTCCGCTTTTTCATATGGAACACTTGTGTTCTTAATTGTGCTTTAATGTTCATGGCGAAAGCTTATTGCTTCGTTAAATTGCTATATGGTTGGAATTGGAAAATGATGCATATGGTTTGACAATTTGGCAATTGTTTGAGCTCTCATAGATCATGTTTAAGCTCTTGCATCATGTAGTTTAATCTATTAATGAAGAACTACTGTAGAGCTTGTTTAATTTGGTTTGCATGATTGATCTCTCTAAGTCTAGATATTTTCGGGTAAAGTGTTTGAACAACAAGGAAGACAAGTGTAGAGCCTTATAATACTTGCAATATGTTCTTGTGTGAGTTTTGCTGTACCTGTTCATACTTGTGTTTGCTTCAAACAACCTTGCTAGCCCAAACCTTGTACTGAGAGGAAATGCTTCTCGTGCATCCAAACACCTTGAGCCAAACACCATGCCATTTGTCTCCACCATATCTACCTACTATGTGGTATTTCCTGCCATTCCAAAGTAAATTACTTGAGTGCTACCTTTAAATTTTATTCCTCTACCTTTACCATATATAGCTCATGGGACAAATAGCTTAAAAACTATTGTGGTGATGAATATGTAGTTATGTGTCTTAATTCTTATAAGTTGCTTGTTGAGCGGTAACCATGTTTTCTGGGGACGCCATCAACTTTACCTTTGTTGAATATCATGTGAGATGCTATGCATGTTCGTCTTGTCTGAAGTAGTGGATTTCATGATCAAATGGTTTGAGTATGCATATGTTAGAGAAGAACATTGGGCCGCCAACTAAAGCCATGTATCATGGTGGAAGTTTCAGTTTGGACATACAACCTCAATCTCTTATGAGAATATTAACTATTGTTGAATGCTTAAGCATGAAAAAGAGGAGTCCATTATCTGTGTTCTATGTTGTCCCGGTATGGATGTCTAAGTTGAGAATAATCAAAAGCGAGAAATCCAATGCGTGCTTTCTCCTTAGACCTTTGTACAGGCGGCATAGAGGTACCCCTTTGTGACACTTGGTTGAAGCATATGTTATGCGATGAGAATCCGTGTTTTACGAGATAGTAGGACAAGGTGCGAGCACTATTGGTACTCTATGCATGAGACATGCAACTTGTAGGAAGTATTATGCATAGCACATATGAATTATTACTACCGTTGACAAAATTGTTTCTATGTTTTCAAAACAAAAAGCTCTAGCACAAAAATAGTAATCAATGCTTCCTTCTGCGAAGGGCCAATCTTTTACTTTATTGTTGAGTCAGCTTACCCATTCCCTTCTATCTTAGAAGCAAACACTTGTGTTAACTGTGTGCATTGATTCTTACATGTTTACTTATTGCACCTGTTATATTACTCTATGTTGACAAATATCCATGAGATATACATGTTACAAGTTGAAAGCAATCGCTGAAACTTAATCATCCTTTGTGTTGCTTCAATTCATTCTACTTTGAATTTATTGCTTATGAGTTATCTCTTATGCAAGTCTTATTGATACTTGTCTTGAAATTACTATTCATGAAAAGTTTTGCTATATGATTCATTTGTTTAGTCATTATCTTTGTTAGCAATCTTTTGTTCAGATCACTCCATTCATCTCATATGATTTACAATAATGTTGATCAAGACTATGTTGGTAGCATGTCACTTCAGAAATTATTTGTGCTATCGTTTACCTACTCGAGGACGAGTAGGAACTAAGCTTGGGGATGCTTGATACGTCTCAAACGTATCTATAATTTCTTATGTTCCATGCTACTTTTATTACAATACTTGAGTGTTTTACACATACTTTACAACATTATTTTACATTTTCTCGGCACTAACCTATTAACAAGATGCCGAAGTGCCAGTTGCTGTTTTTCTGCTGTTTTTGGTTTCGTAAATCCTAGTAAGGAAATATTCTCGGAATTGGACGAAATCAACGCCCGGGGTCCTATTTTTGCACGAAGCTTCCGAAGTCCGAAGAGGAGACGAAGTGGGGCCACGACGTGGCCGGACACCGAGGCGGCGCGGCTCGGGCCCGGGCCGCGCGGCCTGTGGTGTCGCCACCTCGTGACGCCCTTTGACCTACCCTTCCGCCTACTTAAAGCCTCCGTCGCGAAACCCCCTGTACCGAGAGCCACGATACGAAAAACATTACTGAGAGGCCGCCGCCGCGAATCCCATCTCGGGGATTCGGGAGATCGCCTCCGGCACCCTGCCGGAGAGGGGAATCATCACCGGAGGGGCTCTACATCATCATGCCCGCCTCCGGATTGATGCGTGAGTAGTTCATCCTTGGACTATGGGTCCATAGCAGTAGCTAGATGGTTGTCTTCTCCGCTTGTGCTTTCATTGTTATAGATCTTGTGAGCTGCCTAACATGATCAAGATCATCTATCTGTAATGCTACATGTTGTGTTTGGTGAGATCCGATGAATATAGAATATTATGTTAAGTTGATTATCAATCTATCATATATGTGTTGTTTATGTTCTTGCATGCTCTCCGTTGCTAGTAGAGGCTCTGGCCAAGTTGATACTTGTAACTCCAAGAGGGAGTAATTATGCTCGATAGTGGGTTCATGCCTCCATTAAATCTGGGACAAAGTGACGGAAAGTTCTAAGGTTGTGGATGTGTCTGTTGCTACTAGGGATAAAACATTGATGCTTTGTCTAAGGATATTTGTGTTGATTACATTACGCACCATACTTAATGCAATTATCCGTTGTTCGCAACTTAATACCGGAAGGGGTTCGGATGATAACTCGAAGGTGGATTATTTAGGCATAGATGCATGTCTGGATAGCGGTCTATGTACTTTGTCGTAATGCCCCGATTAAACCACATAGTAATCATCGTTGATATGTATTGAATCTTTATTTGTCAATTGCTCACCCGTAATTTGTTCACCCAGCATGTTAGTTATCTTATTGGAGAGACACCACTAGTGAACTCGTGGACCCCGGTCCATTCTTTTACATCTGAATACATTCTCATCGCTTTTACTGTTCTTTGCAAACAAACACCATCTTCCACTCGATACGTTTAATCCTTTGTTTTCAGCAAGCCGGTGAGATTGACAACATCACTGTTACGTTGGGGCAAAGTACTTTGATTGTGTTGTGCAGGTTCCACGTTGGCGCCGGTTTCACTGGTGTTGCGCCGCACTACATTCCTCCACCAACAACCTTCACGTGCTTCTTGGCTCCTACTGGTTCGATAACCTTGGTTTCTTACTGAGGGAAAACTTACTGCTGTGCGCATCACACCTTCCTCTTGGGGTTCCCAACGGACGTGTTGACTACACGCCAGCATGTGCCAAAGCTATTCCGGGAGGGATTTCCTGCCTTGATGAGCCTAGCTTAGATAAAGCATCCGCGGCTTCATTTTCAGCACGCGGCACATGGTGAAACTCACACCCTTCGAAGAAGCCGGCAATCTTTTGCACATGAAACCGGTATAAGGCCATGTTGGCATCTTTTGCATCCCAATCACCGGAACACTGTTGTACCACTAGATCTGAATCGCCGTAACAAATGACCCGGAGCGCTCCGATTTCTTTTGCGACCTTAAGCCCATGTATCAGAGCTTCGTACTCAGCGACATTGTTTGATGCCCTGAAGTGTACTTGTAGAACATACCGGAGATGATCTCCCTTTGGTGAGGTGAGTACCACACCGGCACCCAGACCCTCCTTGAGCTTGGATTCGTCAAAGTGCATCTTCCAGTATTCTATCCTGTGTTCTGGCGGCTTGTATTGTATCTCTGCCCAATCGACCAAGAAATCGGCTAAAGCTTGCGATTTTATGGCATCTCTCCTCCCGTACACCGTACATGTGGTGATAGCTGAATTGCCCATTTTGCAATCCGGCCACTGGCGTCCTTGTTGCCCATGATATCGGAGATGGGTGCCTCACTCACCACCTTCATGGGGTGCTCCTCAAAGTAATGCTTGAGCTTCGTGGCGGCCATGAACACGCCATAAGTCATCTTTTGGAAGTGCGGGTAGTTCTGCTTTGAGGAGGAGAGCACTTCGCTCGGGTAGTATACCGGTCTCTGCACGGTTTTTCCTTCCTCTTCTCGTTCTACTACCACAACAACACTCACAACCCGGTTAGTTGCTGCTATGTAGAGCAGCATAGGTTCCCTTTCCAAAGGTGAGGCCAAGATTGGTGATGTAGCTAGCATTGTTTTTAGCTCTTTAAACGTTGCGTCTGCCTGAGGGGTCCAGACGAAAGTATCGGATTTTTTCATTAAGGCATAAAGCGGCAAGGCCTTTTCTCCTAACCTGCTTATGAACCTGCTTAGCGATGCCAAGCTTCCGGTAAACTTTTGTACATCTTTGAGTTCTCGCGGTATTGTCATTCTTTCTATCACCCGGATTTTTACCGGATTCACCTCAATGCCCCGGCTTGATACAAGGAAACCAAGCAGCATACCGGCAGGGACACCAAAGGTGCATTTTGCCGGATTGAGTTTCATCCGGAACCGTCTTAGGTTATCAAATGTTTGTCGGATGTCATCTATTAAGGTGTCTTTTACCTTAGTTTTTATTACGATATCGTCCACATAGACTTGCACATTTTTTCCGGTTTGATCAAATAAGCATTTTTGCATACAGCGCTGGTACGTTGCACCAGCGTTGCGCAAACCAAAAGGCATAGTAACGTAGCAATAAGCCCCGTGCGGGGTAATGAATGCAGTTTTTATTTGATCTTCCTTTTTCAGGGGGATTTGGTGGAAACCGGAATACGCATCCAGAAAAGACGACAACTCACACCCAGCTGTAGAATCAATCACTTGATCGATCCGAGGCAGAGGAAAAGGATCTCTTGGGCAAGCCTTGTTGAGGTTTGTGTAGTCGATGCACATGCGCCACACCTTTGGAGCTTTTGCCTCCAGGTTCTCATCTTTTTTCTTTTCGACCATCACCGGATTAGCCAGCCACTCTGTGTGCGTGACCTCCACGATGAAACCGACAACCAACAGTTTTGTCACCTCCTCTCCAATGATTTTCCTCCTGTCTTCAGCGAACCGTCGCAAAGGTTGTTGCATCGGCTTGGCATCCTTCCGGACGTTTAGAGAGTGCTCAGCCAGCTCCCTCGGAACTCCTACCAAGTCATCAGTTGACCAGGCAAAGATGTTCCGATTCTCACGGAGGAAGCTGACGAGCGTGCTTTCCTATGCTTGACTGAGGCTGGCACCGATACAGACGGTGCGCTCTGGGTAAGCCGGATCCAGCACAATATCCTTTGTTTCATTTGTCGGCTTGAATGCCGGTGAGGCCAAGTTTCCACTCATTGCCGCTAAGCTCAACTTTGAGGACTGAGCCAGCGCAACAGCGGTTTGCATTCTTTTCTTTTCCTCCGCGATCACCAGCGATTCAGCCAGGTTTGATCCGGCGGAAGCGGTTTCCATTGAGACTTTATAGTTTCCCACCACAGTTAAGGGTCCGCGAGGTGCCGGCATCTTCATTTTGAGGTAAGCCGTGTGGGTTGAGGCCATGAAAGCTGCCAATGCCGGCCTTCCCAGCAACGCATGGTAGGGACTGTCCAGGTCCACCACCTCAAACTCAATGTTTTCAACACGACAATTGTCACGTCCTCCAAACGATACGTCCACCCGAACTTTTCCTATCGGGGCGCAAGACAAACCCGGGACGATTCCGTGGAACGTCGTGCGAGTTGCTTGCAACATATTCTCTGTTATGCCCAGTGTACGCATGGTATGCTTGTACATGATGTTTATGCTGCTGCCGTTGTCTATCAGCACCTTGCTGAATTTTACTCGAGTTTCTGGCCCCTTCATGATCGGGTCCACAACAAGAGCGTATCCGCCCGGATTCGGCATGATTTTGGGGTGATCCTTGAACGACCAGGTGATTTCCTGATCTGACCATAACATGTACTTGGGTACTGCCGGCATCACCGCGTTCACTTCCATGGAACGGCGATGCACGCTTTGCCTGTCGGTTGGTTCAGTGACAAACACAACCATGCACAAATGTGGGTCCTCGTAAACATTTCGGCCCAAAGGTGCCGGTGGAGGTGGTTGATCACGATTCTCTTCCACTTGGTTAACTTGCTGGTATTGTTGCCTGTTTGGCTGAGGTTGCACCGGTAAAGCATTTGCTCCAGTAAGCGGTGGCGGTGGTGGTAGTTGTTGTTGGCGCAGCATATCTTGCGGCGGCGGCAACATTGTGGAGCACCCTTGTGCTTGCGCATCCTTCACTGCCCCCTTTTGCATCAAGTACTTGGTCCAAGAATGACGGGTGATCTGGATTCGGCGTGTGCCACCGGCAAGTTTGATCCATGGCAGCTTCCATGGTGTATTTTACAGGTTCTTGCCAATTCTTCTTCTGGCCCCAGGGTTTCTTTTCGACCCACTGCTTCTTAGGACCCGCCCATGGCTGCGATCCGGTTTTCTGTCTCTGGCTGCCGCTGGCATCATAATTTTCTTGCACAGCAGCAACTTGCTGCGGTGCGTACCTTCGATCCGGGAAATCTTCCCTTCTTTTGTTGTTCCGGTTGTCCCGGTATTGTTCCTGTCGCTGCTGAGGCGGGTTCGACTGCTCCGGCTCAGCTTGTACTGCCGGTTGCATTGGGTCTCCCAACGCGTAATTTTCCGCCACTCGCATCATCTCTGCCAATGTGCTTGGCATATTCCCCTACAGTCTTTGCCACAGTGGTGATCCCCTCCGGCATCCTTGACTGAACCAAGCGATTGCTTGTGCTTCAATCACTCCTTCACATGTGTTTCTCATTGAGTTCCACCGGGTGAGATAATCCCGGTCTGTTTCACCTGCACGCTGTTGGCACAGAGCGAGCTGCTGGGGCCGGTTCGGCCTCTTGTAAGTGCTACTGAAGTTGCTCACAAAGGCTTCCTCAAAGTCCAACCATCCATTAATGCTTCCCGCCGGCAAGTTGTTAAGCCAGATCCGCGCAGGTCCTACCAGGTAGGACGGTATGATTCTTACCGCCCAACGCCGGTTTACTCCACCACCCGCTACGTAAACAGCTGTGACATAGTCCGCCAGCCAATCTTCCGGCTTGGTCGTGCCGTCATATGTTTTTGTATCCCGGGGCAACTGGAAATTGCGTACCGATGGCTCTTCTCTCATGATTCGTGGGCCAAAGCACTTTGGGCCAGGAGGACCCTCAGATTCAATCATTTCAGAGAGATACACTCTGTCCAGCCTGTGCCTCGCATCCTGGCTTGGCAAGTATCTTTCCCCCAGCCTTTCCCCCAAAGGGTTCCGGCGGGCTTTGGTTCGTTCCACCTCGGAATCCGACTCATCATATTTCTCCGGTTCCGCGGCCCTCTCCTGCCGGTACCCTGGTGGTGGCATTTCTTCCTCAACATACGCTGCCCTTGCAGCTCGATAATTTTGCCCGGTTTCGTATCTACCGGCATGATATTTTCCGGCATAGCCTCCTTTGGCGTAGCCCCGATCTGCCCCTTGGCTTTTTCTACCGGCATCTTGTTGCCCGGCTTTTTGTTTTCCGGCAAGAACCGGATCATACACAGTCATCTGCTACGCGTTCTTTTCTCTTTCTCTTCTTCTGTCCGGATGGGGGGACGAAGCCTGCCCATGGGACTTGCTTCCGGCATTCTTCGTTGAACGCGCGGATTTTGAGGCCGCTGCCTCGTTCAGCTTAGCTAGCTGCTCAGCATTCTGCTGCTCTATAGTTTCCAGCAGCTCTCTAACACGCTCTTGCTGTTTTGCCAAAGCGTCTCCGGAAAGCGATTCACATAGCTCTACTGCGGCTTTAGCAGCTTTTATAGTTTTATCCGGGCTACTGTACTTAGGCTTTTCTACAATGCTCACAGATACAGATGCACTCTTGCCGGCAAGAACTTCCTTGCGCAAATCCTGATCTAGATTACGAGCCTTAAGCCGGTTCTCTGGCACCCTAGCGACATGTGCGCTAACAGAAGCAAAGCCATGGGCTGCGTTATACTCACGTAGGGTTAGGTTTAGCTCGCGCTGAGCCCGGATGATGTCGGCGCCACCGGTAAGCAGCGCCTTGCGTGTGGCCTCCAGCTCCTCCTGAGCCTTTGCCGGGTCGATGTTCTGCGCGATGGGCGTTGCCAGCGTGTGCATCGCCGCTTGAAGAGGGGTTTCCGGTGGTGCTGAAGATGCTCCCGCGGCAGCTGCGTCACGCTCCAGCGGTGGTTTTGCCGGACGGGTCGATGCCGCACGTTCAGCTCCTTCCTCTACAGCTCCTTTGCCGGTGTTGACCGCGCCAGCCATCATGACCTCCACGCTGCCGGCGGCACGGCCAGCGCATAGCCATCTTGGCAGATCCGGCGCCACCAGCACCGGCGAGAGGCGCTGGCGCACAGTGACGGTGCCGAAGTAGACGCGGTGGCTGCCGAACTCGATGGTGCGGCCGTTCTGCGGGAACTTGCCGCCGTTGGCGAAGCAGCCTGCGTTGTCGTTGATGAAGTCCATGTTGTAGATGCGTTGCACGAGCGCGGACACCGTGCGCTCGCCGTTGATGTCGAGGATGCCCGCCCGAATATGAACTCCAGCAAGCGCCACTTCATGCCCCACGGTGGGCGCCAACTGTCGTCGTGGTGAACAAACAGATGCCATAGGATGGCTTATGTTGGGGCCGAATGGACGCTAGAGGATTCGGGGGAGGGTTTGTGATTAGACGGGATGAACTTCCGGATGGTTTCCTCAACAACTTGGCCAGGGCCAGAGGTTGAAGAAGAAAGACACAAGGAAGAACTCGCTCTAGATCATCTTCTCTATTGATCTCCACAGGTTACAAGTTTGTGCTTACAAGATCTCTCTCTCTTTCTCACTCTATCTTCGCTATCTCTCCCGTGCCCGAAGGAGGCTGCCCCCTCTCCTTATATAGGGGAGAGGGTGGCTTACAGGGCAAGAAACCCTAATGGCATCTTTGACTAGACAAACTACTTTACAAAGATACTTTATAAAGCTACTTTAATCATAGATGACGCCGGGGTCTTCTTTAAACAGAGAGGGTGACATCTTCCGGCTTCTTTGATCGTCATCCTCCTCTTTATCGTCAGGCCTTCGTTTAAAGCCACTTTGCTTAGCTCATCCTTGTCCTCTAGCTCTGGAGAGAATCTTTGACCAGTCCTACCGACATGCTCTTCCTTCCGGTGTCCCGATATCTTTTCCATCCGGTCCCGGTATACCCCTCTTGGGGATATCGGCTTAGCCTTACACAGCCAAACTCTTATCTTTGTGCTCCGGTATGAATATTAAACCGGTATCTTGATGGTTAAGACCATCCGGTTTGGCATGCCTTTGGCATACCGGGGGTCATCCCCCCAACAGCACTTTTATTCATTTTCTGACACTAACCTATTGACAAGATGTCACAGTGCCAGTTCCCTGTTTTCTGCTATTTTGTATTTCAGAAAAGTTGTACAGGAAATATTCTCAGAATTGGACGAAACAAAAGCTGAACATCTTATTTTTCCGTAATGAAGACGAAGTCCGGAGGAGAGACGGAGATGATCCACAGGGCGGCCACACCGACCCATGGCGCGGCCAGGGGTGTCCCGCGCCAAGGGGTGGTGTGGGGCCCCCAGGCGCCTGCCGACCTCGCCCTTCCGCCTATTTATTCACGATCTCAGAAAAAACCTAAACACCCGAGCCTCCATCCACGAAAATTTCCACCGCGGCTGCCATCGCAGACCCTAGCTCGGGAGGGTTCTGAAACTCTTCCCGGCACCCTGCCGGAGAGGGAGATCATCACCGGAGGCCTCTACATCGCCATGTCTGACTCCGAAGTGACGCGTGAGTAGTTCATCCCTGGACTATGGGTCCATAGCAGTAGCTAGATGGTTGTCTTCTCCAATTTAGCAGTAGCTAGATGGTTGTCTTCTCCAATTTGTGCCTCATGCTTAGATCTTGTGAGCTACCTATCAAGATCATCTTTATGTAATGCTACATGTTGTGTTTGCTGGGATACGATGAGTATTGAATACTATGGTTAAGATTGATTATATATTTGGCATATGTTATTTGTGATCTTGCATGCTCTCCGTTGCTAGTAGATGCTTTGGCCAAGTAAATGCTTGTGGCTCCAAGCGGGAGTATTTATGCTCGATAGTGGGTTCATGCCTCTAGTTTTCTGGAAGAGTGAAAATAACTTCTAAGATTGTAGATGAGTTGTTGCTACTAGGGAGAAAACAAAAATGCTTTATCTAAGGGTAATTCTACTATTCACTTTACAGACATTGCTTAATGCGATAATATGTTGCTTGCAACTTAATACTGGAAGGGGTTCGAACGATAACCTGAAGGTGGATTATTAGTCATAGACGCAGTTGGATTACGATCTATGTATTATGTTGTAATGCTCATACGAATCTCATAGTAATCATCTTGTCATGTATGGTCTTTATTCTGTTAATTGCCCAGCTGTAATTTGTTCACCCAGTAATCATCTAGTGAACTGTGGACCACGGTCCTTTCTTTTACACAGATATGATCATCATGTTCTGTTTAGTTACTGCAAGCACTGTTCTCTTTAATTCCACTGCAAACAAACATATCTTTCCACACTATACATTTAATCCTTTGTGTTCAGCAAAACCGGTGAGATTGACAACCTCACTGTAAGTTGGGGCAGAGTATTTTGGTTGTGTTGTGTGCAGGTTGCACGTTGTTGTTGATGTCGGTAGCGCCCTGCCACAAGTCAGCTAGCAACACCTTCAGAAGTCATGCATTTCTCCTACTGGTCAATTAAACCTTGGTTTCTAACTGAGGGAAACTTGCTACTGTGCTCATCATACCTTCCTCTTGGGGTTCCCCAACGGTGTGCAATCTGCACTCATCAGAGTGTCGTGGATGCAAGTGACGACACCAGACGTTGTTGACTGGAGTTCTTGAGTTTCCATAGACGTTTTCTTGATGTCGATGTCGAGGTAGCCGATCATGATGTTGCCGTGGTCGAGTTGTGGTCGATGTCGTAGTCGTCATATGTGGTGTAGCCGTATTCGTTAAAAATTTGCGTGTTTTTGGTCGTTGGGTTTTAGGTTTTGCGTGGCGGTGGTAGGAGTCTACGGCGGCGGCGGGGTTTTATGTCATTGTGTGGCGGAGGCAGCAGATCAATGGCGGCGGGTTTTTGTCGTAATGCGGCGGCGGCAACGGATCTGCGGCGGCGGGGTATTTGGTTGTCGATTTGGGAATTTGAAAATTTTATCGACGATATAATCTAAAGAACCTCTCTGATCTTTGATCGTAACCGGGTGCGCGTCCCCGAGGAGAGATCTCCCCGGGCGCGCAATGCGGAAATGGTGGGAGAACCTAGGATCGGTGCCGCGAGATTAACCGCTCTGATACCATATTAAATTTGTAGAATTCTAGAATTGTGTGTTGTACTGTCATGACCCTCATGGGGTATATATAGAGGTACAAGGGAGGAGATAGACTTTGTAATACAGGATGATGAGTCCTACTCCTACATATACACTCCTACATATTATACTTCTAACAATGCCCATTGTGTAATGGACTACATTAGGCATGATTCGTGGCACTGATGCCGTGGTTTGAATGACCTGAATATGACTTGAATTGGTGCTAGAATTGATCAACTTGGCTAGAAAAGATTGCTAGCCTGGGCCAGACAAAATGCGTCGGGCTGTTGGGACACCTCCAGACGCGAACAGACAATGGTGACCTGACGACCATGTTCACGTTCATGGTCTGACATAACCTTACATGGATACCTGGCTACCCGGGACCTCCTGAACCCAAGGTGTAATTATAACTATTCAACCGTGGTAGCTAGGTAGTCAGAATCCCGATCCTACTACCGGAATCCTACGATTTGACGACCTTACATCACCGTATCGATCCAAATCCCACTCTGAATCCCAATAGCGTGAATCCATGTTGAGTCCCTATCCAAATCATAGAATCCTTTAGAACAATGTAGAATCTCGGTCCCTTTTATGGATTTTTCTGATTCTACTAACTCATTATTTTTCCATCCGTAAAACCATACAAGGATACTGCTTAAACATCCCAAGCCCTTTTCACTTGCTTCACTACCCTTTATTTACCTACCAAATCTCGAATGATCTACCGCTAGAACATTATTTCTAGAAACTTTATTTATTATAATTTTATCTCCATTATACTATTACACAAACTTTATGTGTGATAAAAAGAACTTATCTGAGTAAGTATGTTAGGATCCCAGATTCTATGATACGATACTACGACTCAATTCTGCGTGACAAAAATCGATCCGACTCTGAATCCCGACTCTGACTACCGAGATGATCCTTTCGTCCTTGTTCGAGATGACTACTGGTGGATACAAATATTTGGCCCAAGAGAGGCATCGAGATGACAGCCCCCATGCTAATCGAGTTCGACATGAGGATCGAGTGGGGAAATATAAGAAGACGACATGCAGGCTCCATCTCATCAATGGGGTCGTCAGCTTCACCGACATGGACCTGCGGGTCAACATGGCCTTTACGTAATGGCTCGGCTGTGGGGTTCATAGGGCTACACTTTAATGTAATGAATATGTGTTGGAAGGGATAGAATGATAGAAAATATTTTTCAATACTATGAGTTGCATTAGATGGGTTTATGTCGGGGACCAATGATCTTATTGCTATGGTGAGACATTTATGCCTTAACGATTCTTATACTTTCTCACTAAAATGGCTCTAGGACCCATCATAAGGGGTGTGTTTGCTCATATTTATGGCTGCACCTAATTTAGGCTCCGTCCCTAATTGAATGAAACTTGAAAAAATATTTACCATGTTGTGTAGAACTCTGATGCTAGTAAATCAATGCCGTCCTTGGGAGCATTTGTCTCATATAAGCACACATACTTGAGCTTGTCCTCTTGCTGCATAGAGGATTGGGCTTTCTCTCATTGAGAGCATTGATACGTCTCCAACGTATCGATAATTTCTTATGTTCCATGCTACATTATTGATGATATCTACATGTTTTATGCACACTTTATGTCATATTCGTGCATTTTCTGGAACTAACCTATTAACAAGATGCCGAAGTGCCGCTTCTCGTTTTCTCGCTGTTTTTGGTTTCGGAAATCCTAGTAACGAAATATTCTCGGAATTGGACGAAATCAACGCCCGTGTTCCTATTTTGCCCGGAAGCATCCGGAACACCCGAGAGCCGCCAGAGGGGGCCCGTGGGCCCCGGATGATAGGGTGGCGCGGCCGGGCCCTGGCCGCGCCGCCTATGGTGTGGTCGCCCCTTCGACCTTCCGACGCTGCCCTTTCGCCTATATAAAGCCCCCGCATCGAAAACCCTTACGGAGGAAGCCACGGTACGCGAAACCTTCCGCGAGCCGCCGCCATCGCGAAGCCAAGATCCGGGGGACAGGAGTCTCTGTTCCGGCACCCCGCCGGAGCGGGGAAGTGCCCCGGAAGGCTTCTCCATCGACACCGCCGCCATCTCCACCGCCATCTTCATCAACGCTGTCGCTCCCATGAGGAGGGAGTAGTTCTCCATCGAGGCTCAAGGGCTGTACCGGTAGCTATGTGGTTAATCTCTCTCCTATGTACTCCAATACAATGATCTCATGAGCTGCTTTACATGATTGAGATCCATATGATGAGCTTTGTATCGCTACTAGTTATGTGCTACTCATGTGATGTTATTAAAGTAGTTTATTCCTCCTGCATGGTGTAAAGGTGATTAGTGTGTGCACCGTGTGGTTCTTGTCGTAGGCTATGATCATGATCTCTTGTAGATTGTGGAGTTAATTATCATAATGATAGTATTGATGTGATCTATTCCTCCTTCATAGTGTAATGTGGACAAGTGTGTGCACTATGTTAGTTCTTGGTTTATTTTGCAATGATCTATTATGCTCTAAGGTTACTTAAACATGAATATCGAATGTTGTGGAGCTTGTTAACTCCGGCATTGAGGGTTCGTGTAATCCTACGCAACGAATGATGTTCATTATCAAACAAGAGTGTATGTAGCACATATGAGAAAGAGTTATTTATTATGCGATCAATGTTGAGAGTGTCCACTAGTGAAAGTATGATCCCTAGGCCTTGTTTCCAATACTGCAAACATCGCTTATTTACTGTTCTGTTGCATGTTTACTCGCTGCCATATTTTATTCAGATTGCTATTACCACTCATATACATCCATACTACTTGTATTTCACTATCTCTTCGCCGAACTAGTGCACCTATACATCTGACAAGTGTATTAGGTGTGTTGGGGACACAAGAGACTTCTTGCTTTGTGATTGCAGGGTTGCTTGAGAGGGATATCTTTGACCTCTTCCTCCCCGAGTTCGATAAACCTTGGGTGATCCACTTAAGGGAAACTTGCTGCTGTTCTACAAACCTCTGCTCTTGGAGGCCCAACACTGTCTACAAGAATAGAAGCACACGTAGACATCAAGCATTTACATATTGCAATTTACTTTCTGCATTTTACTTTATTGCAAACTATACACAGAAAACACTAAAACTGATGGGATTCATAGCATAGAAAACAAAAAAATTCCTACCGCGAGAACGAAAACCAAGCCAAGATCTAATCTAGTAGACGGTAGCAACGAGGAGATGATGAGACTAACCCTCAAAGATTCGCAAAGCTTAACGAGATTAGATCTCGGGGTGGATGTAGACGATCACTTGCCGCTTGCAAAAGCGCGTAGAAGATCTTGATCTTGACGGTGCCACAATCGGGCAGCACCTCCGTACTCGGTCACACGTTCGGTGTTGATGAAGACGACGTCCTTCTCCCCGTTCCAGCGGGCAGCGGAAGTAGTAGATCCTCCTCGGAATCCCGGCAGCACGACGGCGTGGTGGTGGTGGTGGTGGAGAACTCCGGCAGGGCTTCGCCTAAGCGTATGCGGGAGTTGCGGTGGAGGAGGAGGCGGCTAGGGTTTGGGGAGAGGTGGCTATGGCGCCGGCTATGGTGGGCGGCCAGCTTGTGGGCTTGAGTTGGCCGGCCCCCTCCCCTATGCCCCTCATTATATAGGTGGAATCCCCAAAGAGTTGGATCCCAAGTCTTCGAATAAGACCCCAAAAGCAAACCTACCTTTGGTGGGAAACCTACCCAAGGAGGGAGTCCCACTTGAGGTGGGATTCCCACCTTTCCTTGGTGGGGGGTGGCCGGCCACCATAGGTGGAGTCCACCTGGGACTCCCCCTCTAGGGTTTGGTCGGCCATGGATGCGGAGGACTCCACCTTCCATAGTGCGTTTCTTCCGGACTTTTCTACAACCTTCTAGAACCTTCCATAAATGCACCGGATCATTTCCAAACTTGGAATATGACTTCCTGTGTATGAATCTTATTCTCCGGACCATTCCGGAACTCCTCGTGATGTCCTGGATCCCATCCGAGACTCCGAACAAAACTTAGAACTCCATTTCCAAATTCCATATCTACTCAAACGACATCAAACCTTAAGTGTGTCACCCTACGGTTCGCGAACTATGCAGACATGATTGAGACTTCTCTCCGACCAATAACCAATAGCGGGATCTGGAGATCCATAATGGCTCCCACATATTCAACGATGACTTAGTGATCGAATGAACCATTTACATACGATACCGATTCCCTTTGTCTCGCGATATATTACTTGTCCGTGGTTTGATCATCGGTATCACGATACCTTGTTCAACCTCGTCTCCTGACAAGTACTCTTTACTCGTACCGTGGTATGTGGTCTCTTATGAACTATTCATATGCTTGCAAGCTAATTTAGACGACATTCCACCGAGAGGGCCCAGAGTATATCTATCCGTCATCTGGATGGACAAATCCCACTGTTGATCCATATGCCTCAAGCTCATACTTTCCGGATACCTAATCCCACCTTTATAACCACCCATTTACGCATTGGCGTTTGATGTAATCAAGGTACCCTTCCGGCATAAGTGATTTACATGATCTCATGGTCGAAAGGACTTGGTAACTATGTATCGAAAGCTTATAGCAAATGAACTTAATGACGTGATCTTATGCTACGCTTAATTGGGTGTGTCCATTACATCATTCACATAATGATATAACCTTGTCATTAATAACATCCAATGTTCATGATCACAAAACGATGATCATCTATTAATCAACAAGCTAGTTATACAAGAGGCTTACTTGGGACTTCTTGTTGTTTACATAACACACATGTATCAATGTTTCGGTTAATACAATTATAGCATGGTATATAAACATTTATCATAAACACAAAGATATATAATAACCAATTTATTATTGCCTCTTGGACATATCTCCAACAGTCTCCCACTTGCACTAGAGTCAATAATCTAGATTACATTGTAAGGTACCTAACACCCATGGCATTCTGGTGTTGGTCATGCTTTGCCCTAGGGAGAGCTTTAGTCAACGGATCTGCTACATTCGGATCGGTGTGTACTTTGCAAATCTTTACTTCTCCATCTTCGATGTACTCGCGAATCGAATGAAAACGCAGCTTGATATGCTTTAGCTTCTTGTGTGACCTTGGTTCTTGTGCATTGGCGATGGCACCCATGTTGTCACAATAAATGACTAGTGGGTCCAATGCACTAGGAACCACACCGAGCTCAACAATGAACTAGTGGGTCCAATCCATAACGCTTCCGATGAAGCCTCCGAAGCCGCTATGTATTCCGATTCTGTTGAAGACTTCGCCACCGTGCACTGCTTGGAGCTGCACCAGCTTACCGCAGCACCATTCAATATAAACACGTACCCAGACTGAGACTTAGAGTCATCGTGATCGTTGTTCCAACTTGCATCGGTGTAACCGGTTACAACGAGCTCTTGGTCACCGCCATAACAAAGAAACATATCCTTAGTTCTTTTCAAGTACTTCAGGATATTCTTGACCGCTGTCCAGATGTTCCATTCCCGGATCACTTTGATATCTCGCTAGTCAAACTAATAGCATGTGCTATATCCGGTCTAGTACACAACATGGCATACATGATAGAGCCTATCGCCGAGGCATAGGGGATCCGATTCATCCTCTCTCTTTCTTCTCGCCGTAGCCGGACCTTGAGTTTTACTCAAGACCTTACCTGGCAACATCGGTAAGAATCCTTTCTTACTTTCATCCATTCTAAACTTTTTTAGAATCTTGTCCAGGTATGTACTCTGTGAAAGCCCTATTAGGCGTCTTGATCTATCTCGATAAAACTTGATGCCTAAAATGTACGCTGCTTCACCAAGGTCCTTCATTGAAAAACACTTATTCAAATAACCTTTTACACTGCTTAATAGTTCTATATCATTCCCAATCAATAATATGTCATCTACATATAATATCGGGAATGCTACATAGCTCCCACTCACTTTCTTGTAAATACAGGCCTCTCCATGGCACTGTATAAACCCGAAGTCTTTGATCACCTTATCAAAGCGTCGGTTCCAACTCCTGGATGCTTGCTTCAGTCCATAAATGGAACGCTGAAGTTTGCATACCATGTTAGCATTTTTAGGATCGACAAAACCTTTGGGTTGTACCATATACAACTCTTCCTCAATGTCACCATTAAGGAACGCCGTTTTGACATCCATCTGCCAAATCTCATAATCGAAAAATGCAGCTATTGCTAACAAAATCCTCACAGATTTTAGCTTCACTACAGGTGAGAAAGTCTCATCGTAGTCAACACCTTGAATTTGTCGGAAACCCTTTGCGACAAGTCGAGCTTTATAGACAGTAACATTACCGTCAGCATATGTTTTTCTCTTGAAGATCCATTTATTCTCAACAGCCTTGCGGCTATTAGGTAGATCTACCAAAGTCCATACTTTGTTATCATACATGGATCCCATTTCGGATTTCATGGCTTCTTGCCATTTGTTGGAATCTGGGCTCATCATCGCTTCTTCATACGTCGCAGGGTCCTCATCATTGTTGTCCACAATCATGAGATTTAGACAAGGATCATACCAATCAGGAGTGGTACGTTCTCTTGTCGACCTGCGAGGTTCAGTAGCTACCTCGCTCGAAGTTTCATGATCATTATCATTAACTTCCTCTCAGCACGTGCGGGCGGCACAGAACATCTTCCGCATCGCGCTACTCTGATCAACGAGAGAAGGTTCAGTAACCTCGTCGAGTTCTACTTTTCTTCCAGTCACTTCTTTAGTGAGAAACTCTTTCTCAAGAAAGGTTCCGTTCTTAGCAACAAAGATTTTGCCTTCGGATCTGTGATAGAAAGTATACCCTATAGTTTCCTTAGGGTATCCTATTGTCGGGGGGAAGACCCCGGGTAGGGCAATGGACGCGGAGCGGCCGGCTTGAGGACGGCCGGCTCGCGGCAAAGGCCGGCTGAGGAGCAGCTGGCTGGAGCCGTGGCCGGCTGCCTCGGAAGCCGGCTGGCTCTAAGTCCTGGTCGGCCTGGCTGCGGCCTTCAACGCTGTAGCTGGGCCGGCTTCTACAAGCCATATCCGACTGGGTTTTGTACCTCCGACCGACTCGAGGCTGGTAAGTCTTGCACCGGAAGGAACTGGGTAGGTGGTCCGGGTTCAAAGGTCCACGCTGACCTCATCTCCCGTAAAGTACGGGGCACTGTAGAGCAGCAGTGCCACGCGCCGGACAGGCCATCATGGCGTACGTCGGACCGTACGCGCTACAGAGCATGATGGCGACAACGACACCACCACGCCATACCGCTGACCAGAGCAGGCGGATGGGACGTGCCACTACGCCTCAACGGCTCCCCGACGTCAACGCCTCGGGAAGGAGCGGGAGCCGGAGCCGGCCAAGCCGGCCACTAGACTATAGGGACTTATATGTAAAGTACCGGTGCCTATATAAGCCGGGCTACCCCCCTCGTGCAAGGGACGATCGATCACTTCTCATCCATTAGTCTTAGCGCTGCCCTAAGAGAGAGACCTTCGTCTACCTTAGCCTCCCAGGGGCAGCCGGATATACAGCTCAAGGAGCACCACTGTACTGTGTCACTATCATATACACTCTAGCAGGAGTAGAGGTGTTACCTCCATCGGAGGGCCTCGAACCTGGTACATCGCCGTGTCGCTCGTGCCCATACCCGCATCCGGATACCGCCGTGAGACCACTAGGAACCACTTCGATTAGCCACCCTATGGCATATGTCATGACGATACCACGACATTTGGCGCCCACCGTGGGGCCTTCAGCGTCCGCGGCCGGTGTCTTCATCCGGACGGGCCTCACCACCACCACCGGCGAGCGGGTCGCTTCAGGCTTGGTCTGGAGATTCAGCTCCCTCGACTGCGTCAGCGACAACACTGGCTGCTTCGCCGACCGGCCATTCCCTGCCGGCGGCAACATCATCAGCTTCGGCGGCTTCGACGTCTACGTCGCCACCGTCGCACCACCGCGCTACCCGCGCAAGATCGTGCGCTGCGCAAGCCCTCCTCCCAGAGCCGGCGCCAGCCTCACCACCGCCGGCCCCCGCATCATGCAGGAGGTCATGGCCACCGGCGACGACGCCGGGGCCAAGTCCGCACGCGTCCGTGGGCCAGTGCTGGAGCGCGAAGCCGCGGCCGGCGCATCCGCCTCGGGCGCAAAGGCGCCGCCACCACCGTCCCGGCTGGAGGAAGTCCGGGCAAAGCTGAGCACCCCGCTCACGCCTGGCGCCGACCCCACCACCATCGAGAAGGATCTCGGAGGAGCACCGCCAGCTCCTCCTCAAGCAAACAAGAACCGGCTGCCGCAAAGCGCCGCGGGAAATCACCCGGCGCGAGTTCAATCGCGCCCACGGCCTCACGCCCGCCGGCGACAACCCAAGCCGAGCCGGCCAGATCCGCCGGAGAGGAGGCGCCCTGGCGCAGAGATCGCCCGGGACGGCGCAGAATCGCCGGCTCCGTCCGCGGAGCAACCCGTCTACAACACCCCCGACAAGAACATGCTCGCGGCTGAAGCCACCGCGGAAGAGCTGCACCGCCTTGAAGGCGTAGAGTTACGCCGCCAAACTGAGCGGGTGACCGAGCTGCTGAAGGCGGCCAACCGGCTGACCAAAGACCCCAGGTACGCCCATGCCCCCAGAGCTTCTCACGCTCGTGGCGCTGCAGGCAACGACCGGGACGGCCCGAGGGACACGGCCGAGTCCGCCTCCCCCGCACCAAGCCGGCGCGGGGACTCCCGGAACACCCACGCAAGTTCCAGCCGCACAAGCCGGCCGCCCAGTGGCAACAGCGGCCGCAGCCGGCCACCATCAAGCCGGCGTGACGAGGAAGAGTACGAGAGGCCGTCCACCATCAAGCACCGCGCGGCTCCAGAGGCCAGCGGCCAGCGCCAGCCGGCCCGCTCCCGGCTGGGCCCGCGCGTCGAGCCAACCGACGCCAGAGATCGCCTCGACCGGCTGGTCGAATCCCGCATCGCGGAGGAAGAAGGGCCAGCCGGCCCCAAGTGCTTCGGGCCGCGGATCCTCAACGAGCCCATGATCGATGGCTTCCAGCTCCCCCGCGACACGCCCAAGTACGACGGCACGGCCAAGCCGGAGGACTGGCTGCAGGACTACTCCACCGCAGTCGGCATCGCCAAAGGCAACAAGCGCTGGGCCGTGCGCTACTCCCCCCTCATGCTGCTCGGCTCCGCCCGCACATGGCTCAACAACTTGCCAGCCGGCAGCATCAACGGCTGGCTCGATTTCGAGGAGGCCTTCATCAGCAACTTCACTGGCACCTACCGCCGGCCGGGTCGCCCCCATCAGCTTGAGATGTGCAAGCAGGGCCCGGACGAGACGGACCGTGCATACCTGACGCGCTGGTGCGAAACGCGCAACTCCTGCGAGGGCGTGCATGAGATCCAGGCAGTCGGCTTCTTCATGGCCGGCTGCCGGCCCAACACCCTGTAGTGGCACAAGCTGCGCCGCAGCGAACCCAAGTCGATGGCTGCCTTGATGGCCATCGCAGATAAGTACGCGCTGGCTGAAGGAGTCAGCAGCCCGCCGGCTGAGATTTCGCCGGCTCCTTCCAGGCGGGACAACAACAAGCCGGCCGAGCACAAGCCGGCCGAGGGCGGTCACCACGGCAGCCGGCGGGACAACTACCGCGGCAAGAGGCACAGCGACCAGCCGGACCGCCGGTACGGCTCCGCCCATGTGGCAGCCGTGTCAGACCACGCGGCGGCTGGCGGAAGCCAGCGCCAGAAGCAGACGGACCGGCCCTGGAAGCCGAAGTACACCTTCGAGCAGATGCTCGACTCGCCGTGCAAGTACCACAGCGGCAAGAACCCCTCCAACCACACCACCCGCGACTGCCACTTCATGAAGCGGCTGACGAGTGGCGAGCCTCTCCCGCCTCCACCCCCGCCTCCACCAGCCGGCGGGCCGGGTGGCCAAGCCGGCGCAGAAGCCAACAACCTCGAGCACCACGAGGCTAACCAAGTGCACCATGGCGGCCGATACTTGGCCCAAGACGCCACCTACATCATCTTCACCTCCGAGCCCGAGGACAAAACGAGCCAGCAGCGCCGTTCCCTCGAAGTCAACGCGGTCATGCCGCCGGTCCCCCAGTACCTAAACTGGTCAGAGCAGGCCATCACATTTGATCGCCGCGACACACCGGCTGTCCTGCCGAACCCAGGCAGCTACGCCATGGTCCTCGACCCCACCATCGGCACAACCCGGCGCAGCGTGCGCTTCTCGCGTGTCCTCATCGACGGGGGCAGCAGCATCAACATCCTCTACCGCGACACCGCCCGCAAGCTGGGCATCCAGGAGGCCGAGTTGCGCCCCACCCCCACCGTCTTCCATGGCATCGTGCCAGGCCACCGCCGCCAGCCGATCGGCCGGATCACGCCGGAGGTGATGTTCGGCAAGCCGGACAACTTCCGCACCGAGAGAATCGAGTTCGAGGTGGTGGACCTCGTGAGTCCCTACCACGCGCTCCTGGGCAGGTCGGCCCTGACCAAGTTCATGGCGGTGCCCCACTATGGGTACCTGAAGATGAAGCTGCCTGGCCCAAAAGGGGTCATCACCGTAGCCGGTGACTACCGCCGCTCCATAGACTGCGCCACGCAGAGCTCCAAGATGGCACAGACGCTGGTCATCGCCACCGAGAAGCAGCTCATCCACGATGACGTCGCCTTGGCTAAGGCCGCGCAGGCGGACATGCCGGCTGTAGGCAACCCGGCTGGGACGACTCACTTCCAGCCGGCCGACAACACCAAGAAGATCCTGCTCGACCCGGCGCAGCCGGACAAGTACGTCACCATCGGTGCCGGCTTGAGCAGCAAATAGGAAAGCGAGCTCACCAGCCTTCCTCCGTGAGAATCGGGACATCTTCGCATGGTCTCCAAGGGACATGCCGGGTGTGCCGAGGGAGTTGGCTGAGCACCACCTCCACGTCGGCCTGAAGCCAAGCCGGTGAAGCAGCCTCTCAGGCGCTTCGCCGATGAACGAAGGAAGGCCATCGGTGAAGAAATCGCCCGGCTCCTAGCTGCCGGCTTCATCATGGAAGTACTGCACCCGGACTGGTTGGCGAACCCGGTCCAAGTTTTGAAGAAGAACGGCTCCTGGCGCATGTGTATCGACTACACCAGCCTCAACAAGGCGTGCCCGAAGGACCCCTTCCCCCTGCCGCGCATAGATCAAGTCATAGACTCGATCGCCGGCTGTGAACTGTTGTCTTTCCTAGATGCCTACTCAGGCTACCACCAGATTCCTTTGAATCCGGCTGATCAAATAAAGACTTCGTTCATTACCCCGTATGGGGCTTACTGCTACACGACTATGCCATTTGGCTTGAAAAATGCAGGCGCCACCTACCAAAGGTGCATGCAAAAGTGTTTGCAGGATCAAATCGGCAGAAATGTTCACGCATATGTGGATGATGTCGTTGTGAAAACCAAGGAGATGCCTACCCTCCTTGACGACTTGAGAGAAACCTTCACCAATCTGCGAAGATTCCGGATGAAGCTCAACCCGGCCAAGTGCACGTTCGGCGTGCCAGCCGGCCAACTCCTCGGGTACCTCGTCTCTCAGCGAGGAATCGAAGCCAACCCGGAGAAGATCAGTGCCATTGAAAAGATGGAGCTGCCGCAAGTGCCTCAAGGACGTCCGTAAGTTCACCGGATGCCCGGCCTCCTTGAGCCGCTTCGTCGCCCGGCCGGGGGAGAAGGCACTTCCCATGTACCAGCCTGCCGAAGAAATCGGACAAATCCGTCTGGTCACCGCAGGCGGATGAAGCCTTCCGTGACTTAAAGCGCGTACTTTCGACCGCGCCCATCCTCGCATCGCCGGCTTCGATGGAGCCGATGTTGTTGTACATCGCTGCCACCAATCGTGTGGTTAGCGTCGTCCTGGTGGTGGAGCGCAAGGAAGCCGGCAAGGAGCAGTCGGTCCAGCGCCCAGTCTACTATCTCAGCGAAGTGCTGTCCCAGTCAAAGAAGAACTATCCCCACTACCAGAAGGTCACATACGGCGTATACATGGCGGCCAAGAAGCTCAAGCACTACTTCCAGGAGCATCCCATCAAGGTGGTGGCCACAGCACCCTTGGCGGAAATCATCGGCAGCAAGGACGCCAACGGCCGGGTCGCCAAGTGGGCCCTGGAGCTAGCCGCCCACACCATCATCTACGAGCCGCGCACGGCCATCAAGTCGCAGATCCTCGCGGACTTCTTCGTCGACTGGGCCGAGATGCAATACCTTCCGCCTGTGCCTGACTCCACGCACTGGAAGCTGCACTTCGACGGCTCGAAGATGCGAAACGGCTTGGGAGCCGGCATCGTCGTCACCTCCCCCAAGGGAGATCGGCTGGACTATGTCCTGCAGATCCACTTCGCCGCATCCAACAATGTGGCGGAGTATGAAGCGCTCATCCATGGGCTGAAGCTGGCCAAGGAGATCGGCGTGCGTCGCATCCTCTGCTTCGGCGACTCCGACTTGGTTATACAGCAAGCATCGGGCGATTGGGACGCGAAGGACGCCAACATGGCCTCATACCGCTTCCACGTCCAGCAGCTATCCGGCTTCTTCGATGGCTGTGAATTCCACCATGTGCCACGAGCAAACAATGAGGCGGCAGACGCCCTATCCAAGATTGGCTCAACCCGGCAAGCCATTCCGCCGGGCGTTGCCTTGGCGATTCTCAAGAAACCGTCCATTACACCGTCACCGGACTCGGATTCCATATTCGTGCCGGCTGACCCGGGGGCTTCTCAGCCGAACCCGGGGGCTTCATCGCCCAAGTCGGGGGCTCATCAGCCAAACCCGCCGGCTCCACAGCCGAACCCGGGGGCTTATCGGTCCAACGCGGGGGCTTCTCAGCCAAACTCGGGGGCTTCTCAGCCAAACCCGCCGGCTTCACAGCCGAACCCGGCGACCACGCAGTCGAAACCGGAAGCTCCGAAGATGGAGGCCTTGGTGGTCAGCGTATTTGAAATAAAATGCGTACCATCATGGGCACAAGAATTCCTCTCCTACCTCACCGATGGTGTGCTGCCCAACGATAGGGTTCAAGTCAGGCAGATTGAGAGAAGGGCCAAGGCCTATACAATCATCAACCACGAGTTGTACAAACGCAGCGTAAGTGGGGTGTTCCAGCGGTGCGTCGAGCCGGCTGAAGGGATTGAGCTCCTACGGGAAATCCACCAGGGAGAGTGCGGCCATCACGCCTCCTCCAGAGCCATAGTGGCCAAAGCCTTCCGGCACGGTTTTTACTGGCCGACTGCGCTGAGAGACGCAGAAGATCTGGTGAAGAAGTGCAACGGCTGCCAGCGCTTCGCAAAGCAAAGGCAAACGCCGGCTTCCGCCCTGAAAACCATCCCCATCACTTGGCCATTTGCCGTGTGGGGCCTGGACATGGTGGGCCCATTCAAAACAGCCCGAGGCGGCATGACCCACCTCTTGGTGATGATTGACAAATTCACCAAGTGGATTGAAGCCAAGCCAATCAAGAAGCTGGACGGCTCCACAGCCGTCACATTCCTCAAGGAAATAATTGTGAGATACGGCTACCCCCACAGCATCATCACCGACAACGGCAGCAACTTCGCCGAAGGCATATTCAAATGCTACTCTGGGGAGATGGGGATCCAGATGGACTTATCATCAGTGGCGCACCCAGAAACCAACGGCCAAGTGGAGAAGGCAAACGGCTTGATCCTAGCCGGCATCCGGCCCCGGCTGGTAGAGCCGCTGGAACGCTCAGCCGGCTGCTGGATAGAAGAGCTGCCCTCGGTGCTTTGGAGTCTGCGCACCACGCCTAACCGCTCCGTCGGCTTCACGCCATTCTTCCTCGTATACGGGGCCGAAGCCGTCCTGCCGACTGATATCGAGCATGACGCGCCAAGGATCAAGCTCTACACGGAAGCTGAAGCCAAAGAAGCTCGTGAAGATGGAGTCGACCTGGTCGAAGAGGCTCGGCTGCTGGCTCAGTCCAGATCGGCCATATACCAGCAAAGCCTCCGTCGCTATCACAGCCGGAAGGTCAAGTCCTTAGCATTCCGAGAAGGAGACCTAGTGCTCCGGCTGATCCAACGGACAGCCGGACAGCATAAACTAGCATCCCCATGGGAGGGTCCCTTCATCGTGAGCAAGGCAGATAGGCAATGATTCCTACTATCTCATAGATGCCCAAGAGGCCAAAAAGAACAAGGCGAGCAAAACTGACGAGGAGACAAAACGTCCCTGGAATGTCAGGTTGCTTCGACCATTTTACACTTGAGAGCAGGAATGTATGTATCCCTTGTACTCCTTTTGTAAGTTATGAAAAAGCAAGCGTTGAGAGCGCCGATTTCAACAAAAAAATTCGCATACTCTTGCCTTCGCAAATTGGCTAACACCCTCTCACGCGGCGGATGAAGCCCGGTGATCAGGTGTATACGTGAGCACGCGGTTTCCATCCAACACCTGTCTCACGCCGTGTGTTGTGCCGTTGAGCTGTGTACCTCCGCTCCTTGCGCAACCGCCCCGAGAAACCACCACGTCGCTCGTTCCCATCACCGGGCCCACTACGCGTGGCCTCTACCATCGCACCAGGAGCCCGATTTTTCCCAAATCAAGGAGCCCGGGTCGAGCTCGTCGGTGATGCGTGTGTCCGCTCGCATCCCCATCCAGCTGCTCGTCGGCAGGTTGCCCCAGATCCGGCGGCGCCCTCGCGTGGAGCATCAGGCCGCAGCGCGAGGTTGGGAACGAGGGGCACGGCGGCGGCCCGCACCCTGCTCTAGACGAGGACGTACGTGGCGGCCCCAGTGCTCCCCATCGACGGGCTTCCCACCGCGTGCCCCCTGGTCGCCCCGAGGTTCCCAGCAGCGGCAGGCAGGAGCAGTTTGTGCGCGGCCGCATCGCGCTGCCGTTGGCCGCGTCCGCGTCGGGCTGCCGTTTGAGCAGTTTGTGCGCGGCCGCGTCGTGCTGCTCGAGTCGGACGAGGAGATCCCGCTCGCACGGTTGGTTGGCGGTCGGATGGTGCTCACCGTGGTCTGCCTTCGGTGTTCTCTTCTCTTTCTTTCTTTTGATTTCGTCTTTCGAGCAGCATTTTTCCCACAGCATTCAGACATGGAGTCTGCTTCGCGGTTCTGCTGTTGTTCCAATCCTTAAAATATGTTCTTCCTCCGGTATCAATCCCTCTAAAAAATATTTTGATTTTGGTTGGGAAGGATCAATCTTCTTTATGTGTCAGGTCTTAACACACCATACAGCTGAAAATCTTATACTCCATCAATCACAATTACCGCACCCAATCTTGGGCCAGAAGAGGACAATGAAAATTGGAAATAACAAGGAGTAATCTCCATACGTAGATCCAACGAAAAGCAGTAAGTGTCGTTTCATTGGCTTCAAACAAAAGCATAACATCCTCCTCCGTCCAGAGGCTGTAGCCGGCCGACAACCACAAAGCGCCTAGTCTCCGTCCCGCTCAGGCACCGGCGCGCCGCACGCCACCAGCTCTCCACCGCCTAGTTGAGCCGCAGCTTGCAATCAACCGTGCAACACCACCACACTCGTCAGGCTGTGCCGCTAGGAGCGGGCCGACGCATCTCCTTGGCTCTTCGTCGACCTCAGCTCCACCTCCACCGAGACTGGTCGATCTCACTCCGCCGACCATGGCGGAGGTCACTCCTCACATAATGGCGACGCGAGCGACCCATGAGAGCATGAACCAGGCGGTGCACCAGCCGCAAAGCTGCCCGGCCACACCCTCGTCGATCCGCTTGGTTGCTTGTCCTGGCTCATGCCGCCGCGCATCTCCAAATTTAGTCAACGGAACAGAGGAGACGGTAGTATATGGTGGCTAAATAGATGCGCTCACGCATGCGCTAGCCGACAGCAGCTGGCCTCGGGTCCACTCAAAAAGCAGATTCCACACCGTTAGGTAGCCGTGAGCATCAACGTATGGAGAGATAATCTCAAAGCAAATCGGACGACGCGAGGTGCGTGCACACGTATACACCTGATCACTAAATTCACTCTCCTCACGCGACCGGCTCAGTAACGTGATCCGGTTTCCGACGGCCGACTTCCGACCAGCTACAGACCGCAACCCGGCTGTCCGGCTGGCGGGGGTGAGAGCCTAGGGAGCCGGCACGTGAAAGACGGCTAAGGGAAAGAGTGAAAGCGAGTTGACTTGCAACTTTTCATGAAAAGTGTCGGACTGCCGAACTCGACTCGTTCGACTGAAATACTATCGGCCTCACCCAGCGGCACGCTCTTGATCCGGCGACGGATCGCAATTCGGACGTACGACCGGCAAGAGCACAGCCAAAGAGTGGGGCGGATGGGAAAAAGCGAACAAGTTGGAAGAAAGCAAGCCGGCACACAAATGATTAACAAACACACTAAAGTGCATCATAATAAAAAGGCGATAATATTGTCATTACATATGCACCCGGCATCCCGGGGATTTAACAAATTGTCTTGGCAAAAGCAAATTACATGAACAGGAAAGCCTAAGCACCGGCTGGAGGAGGACCAGCCGGATCATTAGCAGGAGGCGGAGATTCCATCTCGATCTCCTCGTCTTCAAGCTCCTCCTCGCCGTCAGACGCCGGCGGGTTCGGATCCGCGATAAAGACGCGCCTGTCAACGAAGTCGGCGATGGCGCAGGCGCGGGCAAGCCGGGCGGTCTTGTTCTCCGCCGGAAGGCTTTCCTCCACGCCAGCACGCCGGCTCTCCAGTTGACCCAGGTCGACTTCATCGTACCAAGAGAGCACGAAGGAGAGGGCCATATCGGCTCCAGCACGCGCAGCTGAATCCCTCCAGTCCTCGAAGCGATCCGGCGCCGTCTCCAACCACTTGATGAGGTTGGCGAGGTCCTGCGGCAGCGTCTCAGTCGGCCAGAGCAGCCGGATCAGCTCCTTCGCCGCCTTCCGGAGCTCCCAGCCGAGCTTCATGATGGGATCGACACGGGCGGCCATGGACGCCAGATAGTCATCCATGGAGAAGAACTCTGAGCTCTGCTCCCCGGTAGCCTGCCGGCGTGCATCTCGCGCCTTGCCGGCTGCAGCTAACGCCGCCTCCTGCGCCTCAGGGAAGGCCGCTGCAAGGAAAAAGCAAGTCAGAAGCTTATCGAAAAATAGAAAAACGCAAATTTTCAAAGTAAGACTGGCGGCAGCCGGCAAGAACCGCCTGACCCCAGCCTGAAGATGGAGATTTCGAAGTCCTAAAGTAAGACTGGCGGCAGCCGGCAAGAACCGATCGCCCCGCACTCGAAGATGGAGATTCCGAAGCTCTAAAGTAAGACTGGCGGCAGCCGGCAAGAACCGACTGCCCCCAGCCTGAAGATGGAGATTTTGAAGTCCTAAAGTAAGACTGGCGGCAGCCGGCAAGAACCGACTGCCCCCAGCCTGAAGATGGAGATTTCGAAGCAAAAAAAACAGGAGACAGGCGGCAGCCGGCAAGAACCGACTGCCCCCAGCCCGAAGATGGAGAACGAAGAGTTAGTTTCTGCCGCCGACTGCCAACCACAGCTGGCAGCCGACAGCCGAAAGCCGGCAAGGAGGGAAAGAAAGGTACAAAGACTCACCCGCCAAGCCGCGGTCGAGCCGGCTCATCTCTCCCACCCATCGCTTGGCGGTGGCCGACAGCTCCTTGGATTTGGAAGTCACCTCTTGCTGAAGCTCGAGCCGCTGCTGCTCCAACCTCTCCAGCCGCTTGGACAGATCGCCCACCTTCTCCTCCTCAGCCTTTTTGAGGGCGGCCAGCTCCTTGAGGTGGTTAGCCTCCAGCTTGCGCAGCCGAGTCAGCTCGCCGTCGGCCACCTTCAGCTTGGCAGCAGCCGCACGACCCGCCTCCTCGCTTTCGGCGCATTGAGCGCGGGCGATCCGAAGATCATTCTCCAGCTGCGGAACCCGGGCAGCTTCGGCTGTAAAAGGGCAAGAAAAAACCATCAGCCGGATGAAATCAGAGAAAAAATAAAGACAAAACAAAGAAAAGTCTCACCTTTGACCACCTCCAGCTCGCGAGCCAAGGCGTCCCGCTCAATCTTGGCCCGGTGGTAGCTGGTCACCACCTTGTTGTACAAGACGGTGCGTCGCTCGTCGACCGCCTGAAAAAGAGTCAATCGTTTAGGCGAAACCTGGACCGGCTCCAAGCAGCCGGCCCATGCCTCGGAGGGCTACCAGGACAACAATAAAATCACAGAAAATAAGATAAAAAGCTACCTACCTTGTCAGCATCCTCTAGCGTCGACAGCTGGGCCATGGCCTCGGCAGCCTTATTCTTCTGGCTGGCTCGGTAGCCAGAGAAAAGCATCTTCAAGGGCGCCGTGCCAGGCTGCCCCTCCCGGCTGATCACCTCGCAGGAGTCCGCCTGGTGCCAGGCCTTCTCCATGGTGCCAGCCGAGCCAAAGCTGGATTCAGAGGCGGACGGCACGCTCACCAGCCGGGCACCCTTGGCCACGTGGAGACTAGTGGGCGACACCGCCGGGGCCTTCGTCCTCACCAACGCCCGGGAGTCGGCGTCCTTAGCGCGCGCCGGCTCCTCCCGCTGCGGCTCCTTCCCAGCCGGCTCCCCCCTCGGCGGCTCCGAAGCCGGAGGCGGCGCGGTTGGCCCGGTGGGAACCACCTCCGGCCTCTCAGGCGGCACAGCCCCGCCGGCTCCAGCTCCTGCCGCTGGTGGCACACCTCGGCCGGCTCCAGCTGTCGGCCCCAACGGCGGCGCGCGGTGCGGAAACATGTCGCCAAGAGTGGGCCCTTGGGCCGACTCGCCCTGGGCGCCCCGGCCTGGCGCCGAAGGAGGCGCAGCCGAAGAGGACGCCCCCGCGGAAGGCGGCGTAGCCACGGGCGGCACGACAACAACGGGCGGCGCGCGCGCAAGTGTCGAAGGCGGCGGCGTCGGCTCCCTCTGCCGACGGAACGGCGGTGCAACACGAGCAGCCGGCCCAGAGCCGCCGCCCTGAGTGAACTTTATGGCGGCCCTAATCAAACAAACAAAAGAAGTTAAGTACAAAGAAAGGAAAGAAAAGGAATCAAACAATGGAGAAAAAAAGGACTTACCCAGCCGTCTCCGGGACCTTCTTGGGCCCTTGCTGGCGCTGCTTCTTGGCCCGGCTCTCCAGCTTGGCCGTGTTCCCACCGGCGGCTCGCTTCTTCTTTTGGGGCGCGGAAGTCGCCGAGGCGGCAGGCGGCCTCGTGCGCAGGGGCACCGCCCGGATCGGCCCCGTGGTGGACGTGGCCGGCTCCTCCTCCTCCTCCCGCTGCTCCGGCGAGGGCGGCGGGTTGTGCTCCCCTTGGTCGCCCTGGTCTGGCACCACCGGCAGATCGTCGTCGCCGGCTTGGTCGCCGGCTTGGTCAGCCGGATCCACGTGATCCGGCATCCAGATCTTGCGCGCCAAGTCGCCGTCCTCAATACCTTGGCGGGGGAAAATCTGAAAAGCAAGAACAGATGAATAACAAGTGGGCCACGCAGCCGCAAGTCGAAAGTCACAAGCCGAAACACCAACTTACCAGCTCAGGCGGCGTGGTCCGGTCGTAAGGCGGCAGCCCCCAATCCCAGGCTTCCGGTATGCTGGCCTTGGTGATGTTGTTCACCCGATGAGCAACCTAGGCCTTTGTAAGCGCCACCTTCGACGTCCGGGTCGGATCCAGCCGGCCGGACATATGCCCGATCTTGTGGATGCGGCCCTGGAGTGGCAGCACCCGGCGCTCCATGTAAGTGCAGAGGAGGTCCTCGGCGCTCAGCCGGCCCCCAGTGACGCACTCCCCCAAGAAGTCCCACAGGAGGTTGACCTCCGCGTCCGGATCCGCCGACTTGGCGTTATGGCCCCAGTTGAGCCGGCTGGTCGGAGGAGCCGGATTATACTCCGGCAAGTTGATCCAGTCGAAGGCTGGATTGGTGTTCTTCACGTAAAAGAACGACATCTGCCAATTCTTCACCGAGTCGACAGTCGGGATCTTCGGGAAGAGCGAGCCGGCGCGGGGATATATGGAGGCGGCGCCGCAGGTCCTCAGGCGGCCCTCAGTCATCTGCGACTTGAGGTAGAAGAGCCGGCTCCAGAACTCCACGTCTGGCCACAAGCCGGCGTAGCCCTCCATGAAAGCCACGTAGCAGCTAAGGAGGACGCAGGCGTTGGCCGGCAAGTGGTGAGGTTGCAGACCGAAGAAATCCAGAAATTGACGGAAGAAGCGCGAAGCCGGCAGACCCAGCCCGCGGTCAAAGTGCGCCCCGAAGACCACGCGCTCGCCGGGTTCCGGCGTGGGCTCGTTCTCCTCACCGGGTGTCCTCGTGATCACCTCCTGAGGAATCCGGCGGAGGCGCACCAGACGCGCAATATCGTCGTCGTGCATGTAAGATCCCCTCCACGAGCCGCTCGGTTGAGCCATAGACGGAGAAGAGGAGGAAGAAGACCAGGAAAGATCAAAAGGTGAAGAGGAACCGCTTCTCACCGGAGGAGAGCGCGGCGGCGACGAACGCAATGTCGAGCCGCGGGGCCCTGTGGCGCCGGCTTGGCGCGCGAGCGGCTGCCGAACGGCGGAGAATTCCGGCTGCGTAGGGTCGCCGGAGTTCGCCAGGAGGTCGCCGAGGGAGAGGCAGCAGCGTGCCAGAGCGCTCGAGCGAAGTGAGAGAGAAGAAGCAATGGAGCGAGGAAGAAGAAGAAGGGCGCCTCGGTACTACGCCGGGGGCATTTATAGCCGCCCGGCGCGCCGGTTGCGTGGCCACGTGGCGATCGTGGGCCACGTTGGGATTTACTGCGGCCATAACTGCCCCCACGACTGCTGCGGTTACCAGAAACCGCCGCGCCACTCCCCCACGACCGCACCGGATCCGGAGGAGACAGCGATGTGACTATACGAAACGGCCACGCTGACCAAGCCGTCAGAACGGTCAAGTCGGGCGCGGGACTCGAGGCGGCGGAGACGCCGGTGCGACCAAGCCGGAGCCGGACGATAAAATCAACCCGGCCTCAAATTCTGGCAACAAGCCGGAAGCGTCATCAACACTTAAGAAAAAGCGAAAGCAACAGAAGCAAAAAAGGCGTCCGGCTGGAGGAAGCCGGATGAGGCGAGCCGGATGAGGGCGCAGCCGGCTGAAGGGAAATTCTCAGTCGGCCCCTCCAGGAGCCACCAGGTAAAAGCGGAGGATATCTAGAAGTCAGGAAAACCTGCCTAGGTCCTTCTTAACGCAGGACCTTGCCAGCTTCGGGGGCTAATGTCGGGGGGAAGACCCCGGGTAGGGCAATGGACGCGGAGCGGCCGGCTTGAGGACGGCCGGCTCGCGGCAAAGGCCGGCTGAGGAGCAGCCGGCTGGAGCCGTGGCCGGCTGCCTCGGAAGCCGGCTGGCTCTAAGTCCTGGTCGGCCTGGCTGCGGCCTTCAACGTTGTATCTGGGCCGGCTTCTACAAGCCATATCCGACTGGGGTTTGTACCTCAGACCGACTCGAGGCTGGTAAGTCTTGCACCGGAAGGAACTGGGTAGGTGGTCCGGGTTCAAAGGTCCACGCTGACCTCATCTCCCGTAAAGTATGGGGCACTGTAGAGCAGCAGTGCCACGCGCCGGACAGGCCATCATGGCGTACGTCGGACCGTACGCGCTACAGAGCATGATGGCGACAACGACACCACCTCGCCATACCGCTGACCAGAGCAGGCGGATGGGACGTGCCACTACGCCTCAACGGCTCCCTGACGTCAACGCCTCGGGAAGGAGCAGGAGCCGGAGCCAGCAAGCCGGCCACTAGACTATAGGGACTTATATGTAAAGTACCGGTGCCTATATAAGCCGGGCTACCCCCCTCGTGCGGGGGACGATCGACCACTTCTCATCCATTAGTCTTAGCGCTGCCCTAAGAGAGAGACCTTCGTCTACCTTAGCCTCCCAGGGGCAGCCGGATATACAGCTCAAGGAGCACCACTGTACTGTGTCACTATCATATACACTCTAGCAGGAGTAGAGGTGTTACCTCCATCGGAGGGCCTCGAACCTGGGTACGTCGCCGTGTCGCTCGTGCCCATACCCGCATCCGGATACCGCCGTGAGACCACTAGGAACCACTTCGATTAGCCACCCTATGGCATATGTCATGACGATACCACGACACCTATGAAGACGCATTTCTCCGCTTTGGGTTCTAGCTTGTCCGGTTGTAACTTTTTTACATAGGCTTCGCAACCCCAAACTTTAAGGAACAACAGCTTAGGTTTCTTATTAAACCATAATTCATACGGTGTCGTTGCAACGGATTTCGATGGTGCCCTATTTAAAGTGAATGCAACTGTCTCTAACGCATAACCCCAAAATGATAACGACAAATCAGTAAGAGACATCATAGAACAAACCATATCTAAGAGAGTTCGATTATGACATTCGGACACACCATTGCGTTGTGGTGTTCCCGGCGGTGTCAACTGTGAAAGTATTCCGCATTTCTTTAAATGTATGCCAAACTCATAACTCAGATACTCGTCTCCGCGATCAGAACGCAGAAACTTGATCTTCTTGTTACGTTGATTTTCTACTTCACTTTGGAATTCCTTGAACTTCTGAAAAGTCTCGGATTTATGTTTCATGAAATAGATATACCCATATCTACTCAGATCATCTGTGAAGGTTAGAACATGACGATAACCACCGCGCGAGGCTACACTCATTGGTCCGCACACATCGGTATGTATGATTTCCAATAAGTCTGTAGCTCGCTCCATAATACCGAAGAATGGAGTCTTAGTCATTTTTCCCATTAGACATGCTTCGCATCTGTCAAGTGACTCGAAAGTCAAGTGACTCCGAGTAGTCCATCGGAATGGAGTTTCTTCATGCGTTTCACTCCAATATGACCAAGACGACAGTGCCACATATAAGTAGAATTATCATTCAATTTAATTCGCTTAGCATCAATGTTATGAACATGTGTATCGCTACTATCGAGACTTAATAGAAATAAACCATTCTTCTCAGGTGCATGACCATAAAAAATATTATTCATAAAAATAGAACAACCATTATTCTCAGACTTGAATGAATAACCGTCTTGCATTAAACATGATCCAGATATAATGTTCATGCTCAACGCAGGCACCAAATAACAATTATTAAGGTCTAAAACTAATCCCGATGGTAGATGTAGAGGGAGCGTGCCGACAGCCGATCACATCGACCTTGGATCCATTTCCAACGTGCATCGTCACTTCATCCCTCGCTAGGCTTCGTTTATTCCGTAGTTCCTGTTTCGAGTTACAAATGTGAGCAACCGAACCAGTATCAAATACCCGGGCACTAGTACGAGAACCGAGTGAGATAAACATCTATAATATGTATATCAGATATACCTTTCTTCTTCTTGACAAGGCCGCTCTTCGGATCAGCCGGATACTTGGAGCAATTCCGCTTCCAGTGCCCCTTCCCATTGCGGTAATAGCGGTCGATATCGAGGTTTAGGGCCACCCTTAGGCTTCTCGGGATGCGCGGCAGCTTTCTTGCCACCCTTCTTGAGGTCCTTCTTAGGTTTGCCCTGCTTCTTGAACTTGGTGGTCTTATTGACCATCAACACTTGGTGCTCTTTCTGTATCTCAACCTCAACAGATTTCAGCATGGAGAAGAGTTTAGGTAACTCCTTGTTCATGTTCTGCATATTGTAGTTCATAACGAAGTTCTTGTAACTTGGTGGCAGTGATTGGAGAACACGATGAATACCCAGCTGGTTAGGGATCACAATCCCCAAGTCACTGAGCTTCCTCGCGTGTCCGGACATAGCGAACACGTGCTCACTAACGGAGCTGCCCTCTTCCATCATGCAGCCAAAGAACTGCTTCGAGGCTTCATAGCTTTCCACGGCCGCATAAGTTTCAAAGATAACTTTGAGCTCACGGATCATCTCACAAGGGCCGTGGTGCTCAAAACGCTTTTGAAGCTCTGCCTCTAGGCTGCACAGGATGGCACACTGAACTTGAGAGTACACTTTGGTACGTGTCTCGAAAACATTCTTTTCTTCCTCGCACACTTCAGGGGGTGGTGGGGGACCTAGCGGTGCTTCGAGCACATATTGCAGATTTCCGCCATTGAGGAAGATCCTCACATGACGGAACCAGTCGGTGAAGTTGCTACCATTGCTTTTGAACTTTTCTTTCTCTAGGAACTGGTTAAAATTGATTGATGGGGACGCCATGATCTACAACATATATTTGCAATAGTTTAGACTAGGTTTATGACAAATTGAGTTCAAATTTTAATTTAACAAAATTAAAAACTAGGTGAACTCCCACTCAAAACAATATCCCTCGCATTGTCTTAGTGATCACACGAACCAAATCCACCACACCAAGCCCGATCATCACAAACAAGATGTAATTTCAATGGCGAACACTCAAAGTGTTCATCATATCAATCATATGACTCATGCTCTACCTTTCGGTATCCCGTGTTCCGAGACCATGTCTGTACATGCTAGGCTCGTCAAGGCAACCTTAGTACCCACGTGTACAAAACTGGCTTGTACCCGTTGTATGCACATGTCGAATCTATCACACCCGATCATCACGTGATGCTTCGAAACGACAAGTCTTAGCAACGGTGCATACTAAGGATGAACACTTTATTATCTTGATATTTAGTGAAAGGGATCATCTTATAATGCTACCGTCGCGATCTAAGCAATATAAGATGCATAAAAGGATTAACATCACATGCAATTCATATGTGATATGATATGGCCCTTTTGTCTTTGCGCCTTTGATCTAAATCTCCAAAGCACGGACATGATCCTCCATCATCAATGGGCATGATCTCCATCATCGTCGGTGTAGCACCAAGGTCAATGGCGCCGTCTTCATGATTGTCCTCCATGTAGCAACTATTACAACTACTTTGAAATACTACTCAACATGAAATTTAAAGACAACCATAAGGCTCCTGCCGGTTGCCACAATACAATAATGATCATCTCATACATATTCATCATCACATTATGGCCATATCACATCACCAAACCCTGCAAAAACAAGTTAGACGCCTCTAATTGGTTTGCATATTTTACGTGGTTTAGGGTTTTCGCATAAGATCCAATCTACTTACGAACATGAACCACAACGGTGATACTACTGTTGTCAATAGAAAGAGTAAATTGGATCTTCACTATAGTGGGAGACAGACACCCGCAAAGCCACTTATGCAATACAAGTTGCATGTCGAACGTGGGGCAAGTCTCATGAACGCGGTCATGTAAAGTTTGCCCGAGCCGCTTCATCCCACTATGCCGCAAGATGCAAAGTACACGGACTAAAGACAACAAAAGCATCAACGCCCACAAAACAATTGTGTTCTACTCGTGCAACCAATCTATGCATAGACACGGCTCTGATACCACTGATGGGATTCGTAGCATAGAAAACAAAAATTTTCCTACGGCAAGAACAAAAACCAAGCCAAGATCTAATCTAGTAGACGGTAGCAACGAGGAGATGATGAGACTAACCCTCGAAGATTCGCAAAGCTTAACGAGATTAGATCTCGTGGTGGATGTAGACGATCACTTGCCGCTTGCAAAAGCGCGTAGAAGATCTTGATCTCGACGGTGCCACAATCGGGCAGCACCTCCGTACTCGGTCACACGTTCGGTGTTGATGAAGACGACGTCTTTCTCCCCGTTCCAGCGGGCAGCGGAAGTAGTAGATCCTCCTCGGAATCCCGGCAGCACGACGGCGTGGTGGCGGTGGTGGTGGAGAACTCCGGCAGGGCTTCGCCTAAGCGTATGCGGGAGTTGCGGTGGAGGAGGAGGCGGCTAGGGTTTGGGGAGAGGTGGCTATGGCGCCGGCTATGGGGGGCGGCCAGCTTGTGGGCTTGAGTTGGCCGGCCCCCTCCCCTATGCCCCTCATTATATAGGTGGAATCCCCAAAGAGTTGGATCCCAAGTCTTCGAATAAGAACCCAAAAGCAAACCTACCTTTGGTGGGAAACCTGCCCAAGGAGGGAGTCCCACTTGAGGTGGGATTCCCACCTTTCCTTGGTGGGGGATGGCTGGCCACCATAGGTGGAGTCCACCTGGGACTCCCCCTCTAGGGTTTGGCCGGCCATGGATGTGGAGTCCCTCCGGGACTCCACCTTCCATAGTGCGTTTCTTCCGGACTTTTCTAGAACCTTCCATAAATGCACCGGATCATTTCCAAACTTGGAATATGACTTCCTATATATGAATCTTATTCTCCGGACCATTCCGGAACTCCTCGTGATGTCCTGGATCCCATCCGAGACTCCGAACAAAACTTTGAACTCCATTTCCAAATTCCATATCTACTCAAACGACATCAAACCTTAAGTGTGTCACCCTACGGTTCGCGAACTATGCAGACATGGTTGAGACTTCTCTCCGACCAATAACCAATAGCGGGATCTGGAGATCCATAATGGCTCCCACATATTCAACGATGACTTATGATCGAATGAACCATTTACATACGATACCGATTCCCTTTGTCTCGCTATATATTACTTGTCCGAGGTTTGATCATCGGTATCACGAGACCTTGTTCAACCTCGTCTCCTGACAAGTACTCTTTACTCGTACCGTGGTATATGGTCTCTTATGAACTATTCATATGCTTGCAAGCTAATTTAGACGACATTCCACCGAGAGGGCCCAGAGTATATCTATCCGTCATCTGGATGGACAAATCCCACTGTTGATCCATATGCCTCAAGCTCATACTTTCCGGATACCTAATCCCACCTTTATAACCACCCATTTACGCAATGGCGTTTGATGTAATCAATATACCCTTCCGGCATAAGTGATTTACATGATCTCATGGTCGAAAGGACTTGGTAACTATGTATCGAAAGCTTATAGCAAATGAACTTAATGTAATATCCCAGGTTTAGAGGCAAGAAAAAGAGAGAACACGAGAGTGTGCATTGCATTCATGCATAGAAAATCCGGGGAATTTTCGCGCGTTCATCTAAAAACACAAAGTGATCGAGGTTTCTCTTGTGTCGATGGAATAGATGTATGTTATCGACACAAGTGCGATAAATTTCGACATGACCTTTGTTTATTCATTATGTTTTCAACGGAAATAGTTTGAATGCAAATTCAAATATGAAAGACATAATTCAAATAGTAATTTGAATTGGAATTTGAATTCTAAATAATTATATAATACAAAGTAAATATAAATATAAATGAGAATCAAATATTACAAATAATATTTCACATAAGTATTTCCTTTACAACATTTATTGGATATTACATGTTGGAAAAGAAATGGAAGATTACAAAAGTAATAAAAAGGGGAAATCCTAAACTAAATCTTCATCTTCCAAATATCTTCCAATCTTCTTATTCTTTTCCTGCAAAAGAAAAATAAAGCAAAGACAAAGAAGAAATAACATTGGGTTAATGTTAAAATGTCTGTCTCCATATTTGGGAGACATTTTTAATATCGGAGACTAGCTAATGAGAAATAGGAACTTGTACTAGTCCTCAAATGGTGATTAGAGGGATTTATTCATATTTAGGCAACATTTGGATCAGCTAAGTATGTTTTGGGTCAATTTGGATCAATTTGATCATAAGGCTACAGTCAACAAGTAGGCATCAGGAATAAGTGGCAGCAGCTGATCCACATCAGAGAATGGTAAGGCAACCATAATATAATTCTATTCATTCTTAGGCAACAAGGCAACAATTGGCATATCCCTCTAATCTAGCTAGAATCCTTCAAAAGCCACATAGTTGATTAAATGAATCATGATTGACATGGAAAAGTCAATATGATCTGAATACAATTATCCTTAAGCCTCATATTAATTAAGCAAGGCCTAATTAATTCATAGACACATGGTCCATTAGACAATGATTGAGCTCACATGTTACTAGTTCAGTAAACAAAGGGAAACTGACAGCCAAGGAGAGATATTTTCATGGATAAGGCAAGGGCAGTGGTATGATTGCAACAAGGGAAAAGTGAGGCGACATTGAAACTTGTACTATCAGGTGATGTCACTACAAGCAGCTTACACACACATGCAAACACATGTGTTATCAACACCACAAACAGCAGCCCAGCAGTATAAATAGTACAGTAGTAGTACTAGCAGTTTTGCTAGCACATACACACCTCTCCAGCCGCACCCTTTGTTCTTTTCATTGACAAATGCAGTATCAACAGCTTTTGAGCACACACACTTCAGCCAAATCAATCAGTAGTTCATCTAGCCAAATCCACCTCATAATATCATCAGTTCTAGCAGAATACATGCATATCAACTAGAATCCAAGATCAACAAATAAATCATTAGGAGCTATCAAGAAGGTAGTAGGACCAAGCATGCCAAGGGTATCTCAGAGGCTACAAGAGCAAGATCAGGATACAGAAAGCAACAGGTAGAAGCTTATCACTGTCATTAATAGATCATGGTATGTTATCTTTAGGTTGCATACAAATCTGCGGGGAAAACAAAAGGAATAAAAATCATTCCATCAAATTACCCTTCGACTAGGTTTTTACCTAGGAGGATAGAGAGATGTATTCCTCTCAGAATGGCATAGAGGTGCTATGCTGAGTCATCACGGAGATTTAAAAACCAAGATATAGTATTTGTCTTATCCAATATTTTGCCTCAGCCTATTGCATCATTGGCTGGGCCAAGAAGTAAGCATAGTAATGTTCTTATCAGTTTATATTCAGAAGGAAGAGAAACCATCTGTAAAGGCAGCAAGATCCATAAATACAAGCCAACCATCAAGTAAATCATCAAGCATCAATACCTCTACCTTGTTGCTTAAACTCAAACTATTCATGCAACATCCAATTATTATACCAAGATAATTATGCTTGGATGAATTAACCATCCAAACAGGGGCACCACACTTACACATGCACAACCGAGTGTCCATATAGATAAATTTCAGAGAATTACTTGGGGTCCGGAAATGATCCCAGGCCAACCAAGTTATCTCTAAGAATAGCCATAATTAAAGCAATCATTTAATTGCCACCCAACCAACAAGCATCATGTATTGCTCAAGCAGCACAAGTACTAACCATGAATTGATTTTCCGAGCATATTTGAGTTCAATAAGGATTTAAAGTAGTAGAAGCTGAGCTGCTTCGAGCAACAATACGGTGTATACGCGGTAGATAAGAGCTATATCATTATCACAACAAGCCAATCGTATGCGGATGATTAAATCATCCAAAGTGGGGTACCAACATAGTACGAGCAGCTAGTAGCCAATTGAATCAAACGGGCTAATTTAGCTCCAGTACAACATCACCGAGAGCGGTGTATACTCAACAATATTGCAACAAATAGCACTATGACCATAGGCAGAGGAGTAAGGAAGGAGATAGCTCACAGCGCATTCCAGGGAGGAGATGAAGCAGTCGACGCCGGGGTTGCAGTCGCAGACGCCATCCAGCCGGCGTCGAGGAGGAAGTAATCACCAGCATCTGGAGCAAGCCGGGGCAAGCCAGGAGGGGCGCCAGGGTTGCAGCAACTGCTACCGTCCTGCCAGCGCCAAGCAGAAATCGTGGAGGATGACGAACCGTGCTCGTCGTCCAGAGCAGCCTCGGCGTGGCAGCACCGGAATCATGCCGACAGCCGAGCCCATCCGCAAGCCTGGGTTGCCGTCGAGCACATTTACAGGGGCGTGGAGAGAAGGGCGCCGATGGGGTTTATGTGGAGGAGGTCAGGGTGTAGCATGGAGGGCCGTAGCTGGCCGGAGTAGCGACGGCGGTGGCCAGGATCTCCACCGGCAGTAGCTAGGGTTCCCGGGTCGGGGGCGGCTGATTCTGACCACGAAGATCAAATCGACAGAGGGGAGGAGGTAGAGCTCGTCGAGGAGACATAAAGCCCCAACAAGATGGTACGGAGGTTGGCCAGGAGCAGCCGGGGGCGAGCGGCGCCGCCGCAGGGGCTTGGCGGTCGCGAGAGAGAAGAGAGGTGAGAGCGGTGACCGTGTGCGTGCGTGTGAGAGGGGTGAGCGAGAGTGGCGGGGGTTGGGTCGGGTCGTGGTCTTCGACCGAGGCCAACCAGGCCAACTCGGTTGGACCAGGCCATTGGGCCAGCCCAACAGACCACTTGGTCTATTTTTTTTTAGGAAAAACCTTTTAGACATTAAAGTAAATAAAAAAACAATAAATCGAAGTGAGTATCAGACAATGACATCTATAAATAAAAATAATACAAAACAAATACTTAAAATTCAAAAGAACAATAATATGAATTTTCCTCTAAATTTTAGAAGATTAATTTTAAATCTTAAACTATTAGGGCCTAAATACTAAAAATATAATTGTTTCTATTTTCACATCAAGAAAGTAGTAAATATTATTTTGTAATAAAATTTCATATAATACAACAATTGTTTCTTTATGGTTATGCTTAATCATACGAAAACCCTAATTGAACATTACTTCAACTATTAATTAAAAAAAACCTAAACCCTAATAGTAATTTTCATATTTTATTAAGTCTAAAAAAATATAATTTTAAATTCATTATTATTTCTACTTCAAAGTTATTATTTACTTCAACCTTTCTATTTAACAAGTTAATAATTTAAAAGGTTAAATAACCAACATAGAACCCTAATTCTGGAAATTAAACCCTAACTAGTATTTGTCTCAAATCTTAAACCTTTCAAATAATTAAATGCTAAGGCTAGTATTAATTTTGTTTCAAAACAATTAGCAACCACACCTATATTGTCAAATATCAATTCTAAGAGTTGTACCATAATTTAGAAATCCTAGTTTTAATTTGAGCAAGACTTGGATTCCATTATTTTATGTGATCATTCCACCTTAGTTATATTCTAAAACCCTAGTTATGTGTCACATGTGATCATGTGAGATTTACCTGACATATAGAACCCTAATAAGCAATAAATGAATCCATGTTTATGATCTACTAAAATAAGACTAAAACAATCCACATGAACTCATTATTTCATTGTGGGTTAACACATATATGATCCGAGTTAGTGCCACCTAGATATAAACCCTAGCTTATTACCACATGTCAGCACCATTGATCCTCATACTTAGTATCACACCATGGAATTCAACCTCAACCATCAAACCCTAGTGGAACCATAGTGATGAACCTTAATACCAATCTTGTGTAGTAATGCATATTATATGTCCCTATTCAACTAAACCTTAGCTAGGAATAATAAACCACCTAGCTTAGGAACCATTAGAGATTACTTAGGAAAGAAAATGGGGAGCCATAGTAAACCCTAATAGCTAACTTATGGAACCATCTTGATAACCATCCTTTGATATAATGCTTAGGAGAAACCATAGTAATAAACCTACCAATACTTGCTGCTTATAGAACCCTTTCAACTTAAGAACCCAACTGGTCCCTAATAATGAACTAAATGAAACCAATAGTAAACCCTAGAAACACTTAGATCCTATTTATAGTAGTTCTTGTTCCTGTTTAACATGTTCTTCAAAAGTTATTCTTTTGAAGTATAATATAAATAACCATCAACCATGTCTTGTAAAACTTAATACTGACCACTACTCTTAATTTGTTATGCAAACATCATTCCCTTGTGTGTATGTTTGTTATGATGCATTATATCACTTGTATATGCTAGTCTTATAACCAAACCCTAATAACAACCTTGTTTGAGAACCATCCTAAAAGTGCAACACGCCTAAAGAGATCTTTACAACTCAATCAAACCTAAATCATCGAGGTTAGGTTACGCTCGGGGCGATTGCATCTCATACTATGCATTATAGCATTTTTGCCAGTTCTTTAAACATTGTCCTTATCGGACAATGATGGTATTTCAGAATTTGGAGTTCTCACGCATCGAAGCTTTTGCCTGCATAATCTTGCAGTCAAGAAAGGCAAGTTCATCGCTTGCTCATGTCATTTGATTATTTTTATCAAATTATATGCAAAGTACTATACTTATCACTCTTGCATTGAAAAGCAAATATTATTTTACAATTATGAATATGATTATGTGGTGGGCAATGGAACCATGGTATGTGTTGATTGGTGGAGGTTCCATTGCACGGGTACTATTCATCTAGGATTAAGTACCAATGCCGTCCAGTGATTCTAGCGCCGTACATATCGCGTTAACCATAAGATCTATAATGGCTCTAGGGAAGTCAGCTGTATCTTTTCCATCTCGCATGCCAACGGACTAGTAATAAGGGTTGCCTGGATCGGTCTATCTTTGGTAAAGGTGGGGACATGTGGTCCGTCACAATCTACCATTAGATACAGGGGAGGGCAGACTTATTATTGGTCTATGAAGGATTGTAAGGGTTGTCCGGATCGGTCTATCTATGGTGTATAGGACAGGGCACATAAGTTGTTCGGATCGGTCTACCTTAACGGTATAGGGGAGAACAAGTGCTTGTGTTGGTCTACCCATAGATATAGGGGAGGGCAGACTTACAAAAGGGTGGGTCTGCGGGGTCACGGAGAAGGCAGTGATTGGCTTGGTTCTTATACCTGACCTCACACCAAAGGAAGTGTGAACGAGCAAGCTACTCGGTTGGCAACAAGGTTAAGTTCTCTTATGGGAAAAGTAACGCACCTATGCAGAGGATACTGAATTGTGATCTGTCACTCCCTGTTCCGGGAAGGGAAGCTGCGAACGCGGCGGAAAGGAATTCCATGAAGTTCTAGTCAACTCGTGAAGAGCGACGGGCATAGTTTTCGAATAAAATAAACCTTTTGAAGAAATGATTATGAAAACTTGCATTCGCCTATGACTTTCCGGTCCGTGGCTGTAGCTAGTGCATGATACACCTATTCCCTAATATGAACTTGCTGAGTACGCTCGTACTCATCCCACTCTTAAATCCCCTGCTTAGCTATGGAGGCACCGGAGGAGAAACTACCGTGGAACTCGAAGACAAAGGAGTCAACTGCAACAAGATGAAGAATCCAAGCAAAGAAGTCAATGAAGTCAACTGCTACAGCAACTAGAGTGGAAACCTAGACTAGTAATAGAAGGGAACCTTTCCCTAATCCTAGCACCTAAGTAGCTAGAGTTCTATAGCCAGCCTAGTAGCTCTTAAGCTTGAGTTAGCAATAGGTTAGGCTACGAGTCGTTCTTCTGGAGCTTTATTTGAAGTTTTACCTCACTGTAAAGTAGGAGGTCTGTGTTGATCTTACTGTAAACAGCTGGTGTATCCTTCTATAGACATACCTTGGACTCGCATATGTTTCTGTTGTACCACTCTGAGGGATGTAATGTGAGTGGAACGGTGTTTCACTTGTGTTATATCAACGACTTGTGTACTACAACATGCAGTGGTACGCTGGGTCACCACAGCTGGTATCAGAGCAAATGCTTTGACCCTAGGATTAAAACCCTTTAAAGGAGACCTATAGGTTTGGTAGTGTCTATAGGAAGTTGTATTAGCTAAGTCAACTATGCTAAACCAATTATTCTTTTGACTTGAGATGGGTATTCACTTGAGAATAATCCTGACACACTTGAGTCAATCTTTCTTATCTATCTTTCTTAAGTACAATTGATTAGTTATCATGCTTCATTCCAAATAACTAGAACACCAATGGAGTTTAAGATAATGGGTGGTAGAAGACCACAATCGGTATACAATACATGGTAGTCCAAAGAGAGGATACAACCATAAGGAAGATATCCTATTGGAAGAAGTATACCAATGCAAGTTAAGGTTAAGTAAGAGTAATTTAAATGTCAAATGACTGATATTAAGTAATGAAAATAAGTTACATGAGGTAGGATATACCTATGATGAGTCAATCATAGGAGGTAAGGAAGAGTGATAGGAGTTATACAGATTCACTTTTCATAGTAGATTTGGTAATCATATATGATTCACTTGAGAGTCATGATGTGATGGAGTAGAACATCATAAGTACGATAACAGAAGTATGATAAGGAGTAGGATTTAAGGAATAGTTCGAAAACTTAGGCCTTAAAATCATGTTAACTATATCAAATATTCTAGAACCATAGTCCTTAGTTTAAAGAAGGCTTATTTAGAGCATATCACATAGAGAAAACCTGGAGTTATAGGTGGTATATTCTAACAATCTTGTGTCTAGAGTAGCCATGTTATAGCCTCGAGAGATCATGTGAGGTTAGTTTTCAATTAAATGGAAGGTAAGTTAGCACTTTCCAAGGAAATTAGGTCGACCACAACTATCTTGGAACAATTTGCTCAAGTTTATTTAATTGCAAGTGAGCAACTGAGGTAAATATTGAGACAAATAGTAGAAATCCCTATATATGTGCTAAGTATCACAACCTAAACCTATCTTATGTGGTGTTATATACTACACATCTGATCCTGATGTTTAGGGATGTCTTACCCAACTATTATATTCGGGCATATAAAGATGTGTATTATAAGCACAAAGCTGAATGTTCTTGGATTTTATTGGATTTTCATTGTTTGACTAGATCCATACATGAAGTTTGACCTTGATATGCAAATGCATGTTGCAATATCAAGCTCTTACTTGATGTTATAGGTCTAGAGGGTAAAGGTATTTGTGTGAGGAAGTGGCGAATTCTGAAGATTTTGAAGACAAAATGAAGGTTCACTAGAAGAAGGAAGTAAAGTTGTGGGAAGCCACCACAATAATCTAAAAGAAGGACTAATCAAAACTCACTTTTATCCTCAATTGAGGAGTACTTCAACATGGAAGTACCATGGAAGTGAGAAAAATAGTGAATATGGAGCAGTAGAAGTGGAGCCATATTCATTATGGAAGAAGAGAATGCTAGTGAAGTCACTTAAGGTACTATTTTCATAGTGTCAACAAGTGGTTTTCTTACAAAACAAACCCTAGAAGAAGGAAAGTGGACAAGTGAAGTCACAGCAGATATAATAAGACCGCAACTGATATAGGAAAACATGAAGAGGAAGCATTGAAAATGAGATAGATCTTAACTAAAATTATAAAAGTATCCGCATCTGGTAGGTAGATGTTGACTAGAACCATATATAGTCCACAACTGGTATTAAATAAGCCACATCTGGTGCTAGATAGTCTTCAGCTGGTAACAGATATTCCGCAGCTTAATCATTCTTTCACTCTAAAGGAAAGAGGGATTCCGCAGCTGGTATTTTGTAGCTGGTAAACATATAGTCGGAGGATTCACATTGGATACCCACAACTGTGTGGATACACTGCAAAGAATTCTTCGTGAGACTTTAGAATAGTACAAACTAAAAACCAGACCAAGACCAATCTTCTAACCTTGGAGTTTAATGATTAGAAGAATAGGAGTAAAGATCATTAATAAACTCCAAGGGGGAGAGGAAGTCTGAAGGAGAAGTATGAAAATATGCTTTGTAGTATGACAAAGAAGGTCTGAACTGAGAGGAAGTCCGATCTTATTTTTATAAGGTTGTTGGAAAGTATCCATATAATAGTATTCTCAGGAGGATGTCAGACCAGAAGCCGAGGTTCATATCTCGAAGAAGTAAGGGTTGGACCCTAACTTGTGCAGGTAATTGTTAATTAATCAAAACTAAGAGAATTTGTGTACGTCTAGGATAATGAAGTTGGATGAAGAAGGTGTCGGAGGACAATTAAAAGCTTAAGAAGGCTAAAGACCGAAGGGTGTGACCATACCTAAACATAAGCTTATTAGGAAGATTTCTATCATGGAACCTAAAGAAACCAAAAAGAGGATAACTAGCATAAACTAGAAGCCATGATTGGATGGACTAAATGAGTCTAATCCATTCGAAGGAATAAACCATCAAGACCATATCTATTGTAAATACCTTACTAAGTACCATTACTTTAGTTATGCTAGTAAGGGAAAAAGATACCCTACCTTGAACAATTCTTTTAGAATTAAGCTTTGAATCACCGCAGCTGGCAGAACCAAGTTTTGGGTACCCAGATAGGAATCTGTCATCACAACCAATAGTAAAGTCTATTAGCATAATAAGATGTTCTAATCCAAGGATCTTTGAAGAGTAGGACAATAAGTTTATAGTGTTGGAAGAAATCATAAAATGGAAGGAAGTATCACATCAGAGGACTCCAGGAAGGATCGGGATAAGGGATATATCTAATTATATCTAAGGAGATCGCCATGGAGTTTGGAAGAGATCGTGATCTGTTTAAGTCAGTTTCACCTTCCGAAACATGAGAGCGTTCGAACTTCGGGACGAAGTTCAGTTTAAGGGGGAGAGGCTGTAATATCCCAGGTTTAGAGGCAAGAAAAAGAGAGAACACGAGAGTGTGTATTGCATTCATGCATAGAAAATCCGGGGAATTTTCACGCGTTCATCTAAAAACACAAAGTGATCGAGGTTTCTCTTGTGTCGATGGAATAGATGTATGTTATCGACACAAGTGCGATAAATTTCGACATGACCTTTGTTTATTCATTATGTTTTCAAGGGAAATAGTTTGAATGCAAATTCAAATATGAAAGACATAATTCAAATAGTAATTTGAATTGGAATTTGAATTCTAAACAATTATATAATACAAAGTAAATATAAATATAAATGAGAATCAAATATTACAAATAATATTTCACATAAGTATTTCCTTTACAACATTTATTGAATATTACATGTTGGAAAAGAAATGGAAGATTACAAAAGTAATAAAAAAGGGGAAATCCTAAACTAAATCTTCATCTTCCAAATATCTTCCAATCTTCTTATTCTTTTCCTGCAAAAGAAAAATAAAGCAAAGACAAAGAAGAAATAACATTGGGTTAATGTTAAAATGTCTGTCTCCATATTTGGGAGACATTTTTACTATTGGAGACTAGCTAATGAGAAATAGGAACTTGTCCTAGTCCTCAAATGGTGATTAGAGGGATTTATTCATATTTAGGCAACATTTGGATCAGCTAAGTATGTTTTGGGTCAATTTGGATCAATTTGATCATAAGGCTACAATCAACAAGTAGGCATCAGGAATAAGTGGCAGCAGCTGATCCACATCAGAGAATGGTAAGGCAACCATAATATAATTCTATTCATTCTTAGGCAACAAGGCAACAATTTGCATATCCCTCTAATCTAGCTAGAACCCTTCAAAAGCCACATAGTTGATTAAATGAATCATGATTGACATGGAAAAGTCAATATGATCCGAATACAATTATCCTTAAGCCTCATATTAATTAAGCAAGGCCTAATTAATTCATAGACACATGGTCCATTAGACAATGATTGAGCTCACATGTTACTAGTTCAGTAAACAAAGGGAAACTGACAGCCAATGAGAGATATTTTCATGGATAAGGCAAGGGCAGTGGTATGATTGCAACAAGGGAAAAGTGAGGCGACATTGAAACTTGTACTATCAGGTGATGTCACTACAAGCAGCTTACACACACATGCAAACACATGTGTTGTCAACACCACAAACAGCAGCCCAGCAGTATAAATAGTACAGTAGTGTTATCACCAGATTTTGGCCAAATCAGGAGATGGGCCGTAATTGAGATGGGCTTGAAGAATATACTCGTGGAGCGTCTCTGAAGCGGCCTTGCACGAAGAGTTTGGGCTGAATTGCCCGTGTATCTGTATAGTAGATCGCATCTTAGTTTAGAATTAAAAGATTAGAGTTTAACCCGTGCACGGTTAGGTGCACGCCCGAATTAGAAAGTCCCCTGGACTATAAATATGTATCTAGGGTTATCGAAAAAGGAGGACAATCACGTTCACAACAAACACAAACCAGGCGCATCGCCACCCCTTGTTTCGAGGGTTTCTTCCGGGTAAGCATCATGCTGCCTAGATCGCATCTTGCGATCTAGGCAGCGTACGTTTATTCGTTTATCCTGTGTTGCTCGTGCTGAAGCATTGTTGATGGCGAGTAACACTATTTATTGTAGATGTTTTGGGGCTTGCATTGGTGCTTTTCTTACATATATTTGCTTAGCTATGCCGTCCCTCGATATCTAGCTGCCCTTATACCTATCTAGGTGTAAGGGCAGCACCTTGCTTGTTTGTCGTCTAGTAGATCCAATCTGTTATAGTTGCTCCTTGTTTTTCAAGGATTGGTTTAATATCCGTATGGTTAGGCCTTGCAAACGGGTTGAACGATCCGGTAGTCCTTAAGGTATAGTTTGTTAACCCTAAGAGGGATTGTTCCGGGAATTAACTTAATGTTGGTTTTTAGGCCTCTTTTAGGGTTAGCTTTCTACCATCTTTCGTGTCTATTAGGCTCAACTACGCGTAGGATGTTCCGATCATACGGTGAAAACCCTAAACTGTCGTGGATTGGTTTAACTTTATGTTGATCAAGCAGGAGCCCCATGTCATCGTAAACTCAACGTGAATCATGGGGCGATCGGCTCCTTGAGCCGATCCACAGGGTAACCTGAGAGCCGATCGGGCTCGTATTTAATGTTTACGTGTCTACCATGCAGGAGACTAATCGAAGCAATCCAACACCTTCCTGACCAGGTATAGGTCAGGTGGCACGCCCTTGCAACCGCCAGGACGTGTGCCGGAACTTTGCGGGACGACGTCGAGGGACAAGGGCCCACCCAGCAGTCTTGGCAGCCTCCCGGCTCTTCGTGTTGCTTAACCACTCCTCGCCGGTGGGTTTTGGCAGGCAACAAGTAGTAGTACTAGCAGTTTTGCTAGCACATACACACCTCTCCAGCCGCACCCTTTGTTCTTTTCATTGACAAATGCAGTATCAACAGCTTTTGAGCACACACACTTCAGCCAAATCAATCAGTAGTTCATCTAGCCAAATCCACCTCATAATATCATCAGTTCTAGCAGAATACATGCATATCAACTAGAATCCAAGATCAACAAATAAATCATTAGGAGCTATCAAGAAGGTAGTAGGACCAAGCATGCCAAGGGTATCTCAGAGGCTACAAGAGCAAGATCAGGATACAGAAAGCAACAGGTAGAAGCTTATCACTGTCATTAATAGATCATGGTATGTTATCTTTAGGTTGCATACAAATCTGCGGGGAAAACAAAAGGAATAAAAATCATTCCATCAAATTACCCTTCGACTAGGTTTTTACCTAGGAGGATAGAGAGATGTATTCCTCTCATAATGGCATAGAGGTGCTATGCTGAGTCATCACGGAGATTTAAAAACCAAGATATAGTATCTGTCTTATCCAATATTTTGCCTCGGCCTATTGCATCATTGGCTGGGCCAAGAAGTAAGCATAGTAATGTTCTTATTAGTTTATATTCAGAAGGAAGAGAAACCATCTGTAAAGGCAGCAAGATCCATAAATACAAGCCAACCATCAAGTAAATCATCAAGCATCAATACCTCTACCTTGTTGCTTAAACTCAAACTATTCATGCAACATCCAATTATTATACCAAGATAATTATGCTTGGATGAATAAACCATCCAAACAGGGGCACCACACTTACACATGCACAACCGAGTGTCCATATAGATAAATTTCAGAGAATTACTTGGGGTCCAGGAAATGATCCCAGGCCAACCAAGTTATCTCTAAGAATAGCCATAATTAAAGCAATCATTTAATTGCCACCCAACCAACAAGCATCATGTATTGCTCAAGCAGCACAAGTACTAACCATGAATTGATTTTCCAGCATATTTGAGTTCAATAAGGATTTAAAGTAGTAGAACTGAACTGCTTCAGCAACAATACAGTGTATACGCAGTAGATAAGAGCTATATCATTATCACAACAAGCCAACTGTGTCTGGATGATTAAATCATCCAAAGTGGGGTACCAACATAGTACAGGCAGCTAGTAGCCAATTGAATCAAACAGGCTAATTTAGCTCCAGTACAACATCACCAGAGGCAGTGTATACTCAACAATATTGCAACAAATAGCACTATGACCATAGGCAGAGGAGTAAGGAAGGAGATAGCTCACAGCGCATTCCAGGGAGGAGATGAAGCAGTCGATGCCGGGGTTGCAGTCGCAGACGCCATCCAGCCGGCGTCGAGGAGGAAGTAATCACCAGCATCTGGAGCAAGCCGTGGCAAGCCAGGAGGGGCGCCAAGGTTGCAGCAACTGCTACCGTCCTGCCAGCGCCAAGCAGAAATCGTGGAGGATGACGAACCGTGCTTGTCGTCCAGAGCAGCCTCGGCGTGGCAGCACCGGAATCATGCCGACAGCCGAGCCCATCCGCAAGCCTGGGTTGCCGTCGAGCACATTTACAGGGGCGTGGAGAGAAGGGCGCCGATGGGGTTTATGTGGAGGAGGTCAGGGTGTAGCGTGGAGGGCCGTAGCTGGCCGGAGTAGCGACGGCGGTGGCCAGGATCTCTACCGGCAGTAGCTAGGGTTCCCGGGTCGGGGCGGCTGATTCTGACCACGAAGATCAAATCGACAGAGGGGAGGAGGTAGAGCTCGTCGAGGAGACATAAAGCCCCAACAAGATGGTACCGAGGTTGGCCAGGAGCAGTCGGGGGCGAGCGGCGCCGCCGCAGGGGCTTGGCGGTCGCGAGAGAGAAGAGAGGTGAGAGCGGTGACCGTGTGCGTGCGTGTGAGAGGGGTGAGCGAGAGTGGCGGGGGGTTGGGTCGGGTCGTGGTCTTCGACCGAGCCCGACCAGGCCAACTCGGTTGGACCAGGCCATTGGGCCAGCCCAACAGACCACTTGGTCTATTTTTTTTAGGAAAAACCTTTTAGACATTTAAGTAAATAAAAAAGAAAACAATAAATCGAAGTGAGTATCAGACAATGACATCTATAAATAAAAATAATACAAAACAAATACTTAAAATTTAAAAGAACAATAATATGAATTTTCCTCTAAATTTTAGAAGATTAATTTTAAATCTTAAACTATTAGGACCTAAATACTAAAAATATAATTGTTTCTATTTTCACATCAAGAAAGTAGTAAATATTATTTTGTAATAAAATTTCATATAATACAACAATTGTTTCTTTATGGTTATGTTTAATCATATGAAAACCCTAATTGAACATTACTTCAACTATTAATTAAAAAAAACCTAAACCCTAATAGTAATTTTCATATTTTATTAAGTCTAAAAAAATGTTAAATTCATTATTATTTCTACTTCAAAGTTATTATTTACTTCAACCTTTCTATTTAACAAGTTAATAATTTAAAAGGTTAAATAACCAACATAGAACCCTAATTCTGGAAATTAAACCCTAACTAGTATTTGTCTCAAATCTTAAACCTTTCAAATAATTAAATGCTAAGGCTAGTATTAATTTTGTTTCAAAACAATTAGCAACCACACCTATATTGTCAAATATCAATTTTAAGAGTTGTACCATAATTTAGAAATCCTAGTTTTAATTTGAGCAAGACTTGGATTCCATTATTTTATGTGATCATTCCACCTTAGTTATATTCTAAAACCCTAGTTATGTGTCACATGTGATCATGTGAGATTTACCTGACATATAGAACCCTAATAAGCAACAAATGAATCCATGTTTATGATCTACTAAAATAAGACTAAAACAATCCACATGAACTCATTATTTCATTGTGGGTTAACACATATATGATCCAGTTAGTGCCACCTAGATATAAACGCTAGCTTATTATCACATGTTAGCACCATTGATCCTCATACTTAGTATCACACCATGGAATTCAACCTCAACCATCAAACCCTAGTGGAACCATAGTGATGAACCCTAATACCAATCTTGTGTAGTAATGCATATTATATGCCCCTATTCAACTAAACCTTAGCTAGGAATAATAAACCACCTAGCTTAGGAACCATTAGAGATTACTTAGGAAAGAAAATGGGGAGCCATAGTAAACCCTAATAGCTAACTTATGGAACCATCTTGATAACCATCCTTTGATATAATTCTTAGGAGAAACCATAGTAATAAACCTACCAATACTTGCTGCTTATAGAACCCTTTCAACTTAAGAACCCAACTGGTCCCTAATAATGAACTAAATGAAACCAATAGTAAACCCTAGAAACACTTAGATCCTATTTATAGTAGTTCTTGTTCTTGTTTAACATGTTCTTCAAAAGTTATTCTTTTGAAGTATAATATAAATAACCATCAACCATGTCTTGTAAAACTTAATACTGACCACTACTCTTAATTTGTTATGCAAACATCATTCCCTTGTGTGTATATTTGTTATGATGCATTATATCACTTGTATATGCTAGTCTTATAACCAAACCCTAATAACAACCTTGTTTGAGAACCATCCTAAAAGTGCAACACGCCTAAAGAGATCTTTACAACTCAATCAAACCTAAATCATCGAGGTTAGGTTACGCTCGGGACGATTGCATCTCATACTATGCATTATAGCATTTTTGCCAGTTCTTTAAACATTGTCCTTATCGGACAATGATGGTATTTCAGAATTTGGAGTTCTCACGCATCGAAGCTTTTGCCTGCATAATCTTGCATTCAAGAAAGGCAAGTTCATCGCTTGCTCATGTCATTTGATTATTTTTATCAAATTATATGCAAAGTACTATACTTATCACTCTTGCATTGAAAAGCAAATATTATTTTACAATTATGAATATGATTATGTGGTGGGCAATGGAACCATGGTATGTGTTGATTGGTGGAGGTTCCATTGCACGGGTACTATTCATCTAGGATTAAGTACCAATGCCGTCCAGTGATTCTAGCGCCGTACATATCGCGTTAACCATAAGATCTATAATGGCTCTAGGGAAGTCAGCTGTATCTTTTCCCTCTCGCATGCAAACGGACTAGTAATAAGGGTTGCCTGGATCGGTCTATCTTTGGTAAAGGTGGGGACATGTGGTCCGTCACGGTCTACCATTAGATACAGGGGAGGGCAGACTTATTATTGGTCTATGAAGGATTGTAAGGGTTGTCCGGATCGGTCTATCTATGGTGTATAGGACAGGGCACATAAGTTGTTCGGATCGGTCTACCTTAACGGTATAGGGGAGAACAAGTGCCTGTGTTGGTCTACCCATAGATATAGGGGAGGACAGACTTACAAAAGGGTGGGTCTGCGGGGTCGCGGAGAAGGCAGTGATTGGCTTGGTTCTTATACCTGACCTCACACCAAAGGAAGTGTGAACGAGCAAGCTACTCGGTTGGCAACAAGGTTAAGTTCTCTTATGGGAAAAGTAACACACCTATGCAGAGGATACTGAATTGTGACTGTCACTCCCTGTTCCGGGAAGGGAACTGCGAACGCGGCAGGAAAGGAATTCCATGAAGTTCTAGTCAACCTGTGAAGACTGACGGGCATAGTTTTCAGAATAAAATAAACCTTTTGAAGAAATGATTATGAAAACTTGCATTCGCCTATGACTTTCCGGTGCCGTGGCTGTAGCTAGTGCATGATACACCTATTCCCTAATATGAACTTGCTGAGTACGCTCGTACTCATCCCACTCTTAAATCCCCTGCTTAGCTATGGAGGCACCAGAGGAGAAACTACCGTGGAACTCGAAGACAAAGGAGTCAACTGCAACAAGATGAAGAATCCAAGCAAAGAAGTCAATGAAGTCAACTGCTACAGCAACTAGAGTGGAAACCTAGACTAGTAATAGAAGGGAACATTTCCCTAATCCTAGCACCTAAGTAGCTAGAGTTCTATAGCCAGCCTAGTAGCTCTTAAGCTTGAGTTAGCAATAGGTTAGGCTACGAGTCGTTCTTCTGGAGCTTTATTTGAAGTTTTACCTCACTGTAAAGTAGGAGGCTGTGTTGATCTTCTGTAAACAGCTGGTGTATCCTTCTATAGACATACCTTGGACTCGCATATGTTTCTGTTGTACCACTCTGAGGGATGTAATGTGAGTGGAACGGTGTTTCACTTGTGTTATATCAACGACTTGTGTACTACAACATGCAGTGGTACGCTGGGTCACCACACTTAATGACGTGATCTTATGCTACGCTTAATTGGGTGTGTCCATTACATCATTCACATAATGATATAACCTTGTCATTAATAACATCCAATGTTCATGATCACGAAACGATGATCATCTATTAATCAACAAGCTAGTTATACAAGAGGCTTACTAGGGACTTCTTGTTGTTTACATAACACACATGTATCAATGTTTCGGTTAATACAATTATAGCATGGCATATAAACATTTATCATAAACACAAAGATATATAATAACCAATTTATTATTGCCTCTTGGGCATATCTCCAACAAAAACTACTGCACTATTTTTATTGTTTGCTTGTCAATCTGCTAACCAATACCTTCAGCTCCTCGTGGGTTCGACAACCTTTCTTATTGAAAAGTACTACAACTAATCTCCTGTACTTGGGAGCCATCACCAACATAAGTTGCATAGTCACCTATTTGATCATTTCGAAAAAAAAACTATTTGACTACTGAAGCGGAAGATAACCGAGACGATGTGTTGACCGAGAGATCGATACGCCGGTTTATTGGAGAGTCTGTGGGTAAAATACTACTTGATTAGTGGAGGAGAAAGAAAAACTGGAAGAGTGATTAGTTAGATTTATGAACCTATTTAATTGGCTAAAATGGGACCACTAGATGTGGAAATAAGGTGGGAAGGACGCGAAGGAGAGAGAAAAAATAATAGGGAGAGGAGGAAGGGCGACGAATGGTGACTGCGGGTAGGTGGGTTATTCGTTGTGCAATAAGTCAATGTGCGAGACTACTAGCCACGGGCGGAACCATAAACTGCTATCAATAAGAAGTTAATTGCCGCGTGCCCTGGTATGGCCCGCTGCCACTCCATTGCTCTCACCCGCGACCCGCCACCCAAATATATTGAAAGCGGACGCACAACTGGACACACGGTCGGTATGAACATACGAGTCAGGTGCCACCATGGGCACCCGCTCCGGAAACTTTCTAGATCCAAGTGCAGTCGAAGCACACCTAGTAGTTGCGTGCGGTGTCTTTCGGTCCACTACTACTAGGAGCACACCAGTCTTGTGCGTTTTTCCGGCTTACAACACATAAGAGCAGTCTGGGCATGTCTTATAGCGTTTTCTCAACTAGTGGCGTGAGAAGCTACAACCAGTTAAGGAAAATTCAGTCCAAAATGTATTGTGCCAAAGTGTGTCTATTCGATTAATCTGCATTATCGCGTGTGTTACCTATTAGAATACCTGCAGTGTGTGATTTTTTATGACTAATAAACTTGAAATCCTAGCTAGATGAAGAATTGAAGAGTGGGCATGTAACAGTGGACGAGCCTGAACCCGCGAGCAGCTGCGACGAGGTAAGCAAAATTATGCATTGTGCCAAAGTGTGTCAATGCGATTAATTTGCATTACCATGTGCCCATTACCTATGAAAATACCTGCACTCCTGCAGTGTGTGATTTCTTATGTCTAATAAACTTGGGATCCTAGCTAGATGAAGAATTGAAGAGTGAACATGTAACTAAACTATATTCTATACAAAATATAGAGCAGTAGTTTTGACTGAAGGTATTGGTTGTCGCCACTGTGCTTTGACTTTTGCTCACGTTGTTGACCTGCTATGTGAGTCTTGGTACGATTCCTCTTAGGTTTCACGCACCAAGGTTTAGGCATATAAAGTACTCCATCCGTTCCAAAGCTTAGGGCGTAAAAATTTCAGCGTGGTTAGAGCATGTCTAACAGACCTCCTAAATTTCTGCCCCGTATAACACAAGTAGAGAGCCCTGTATTCAATTTCGATCGGCCGAAAACTCGTCCGAGCTAGCAGACCCGTATCCCTAAACTGTAAAAGAGCATATTACTAGAATATACCAAATTAATTTTTTCCCCTTCTTCCTCCTCCGGCCGACGACAAAAGCACGGCCTCAACTGCTAGCCTTGGTTGCAGCTATACGTGGTGAATTCATTTGAATTGGCAGTCAAGGTCCATGTGTATTGCCATCTAGATTTTTTTTTTCGAGAGTACGCGAATGCGTACCTGAATTTTATAGAAGGTAGAAATATGTACAAGAAAAAGGAGCCCAAACACATGCGAAGGGCTCCCAAAGACTCCAGCAACAAAGCAAGGGACTACTCTCTCCTATCCTGGACTCCTACTCCTGCACTACTCTCGACCCTCCGAGCCGTTTTCAACAACCTGAACTCCTCCACAATGTCGTCCGCAACCTGCTTGGGTGTGCGGTTTCGGTTCCGGTGCTGAAAGGCTTCGGCATTCCTATTCTTCCAGAGGGCATAGCCTACCGTACATATAAGGCCATCGAACCACCTTCTTTCTCTCGTGCTGCATCTCAATCTTTCAGCTGACCACCAGGCCTCAATCGTATCCTCCATGCTTGGGATTCTCAAGTTGATCTTCAGTGCATGCCCACATCTAAAAAGCACCTCTCTTGCTACGACACATTGGATGAAGAATGTGTTCCGCGGTGTCCTCCTCTTGCAAGCAGACGAAGCACCCTGCCGAGTGTGCTTGCAGACCATGTCGGAATCTCCTATCGGAGGTCCATCTAGATTTCTAATTTAACTTTCCACGGAGAGAGACCAATGTAGGCCGAAGCCACCAAATAGATTGAGTAAGAGATGCATTTATGTCGCTGCAGAGTGCTGAGCAGTGAGCACATAACGAAATCAAGCCGATACGGACGCGCTCGCGGCCAACGAGGACCATGCGAGCTGATGCGGACGCGCTCGTGGCTGACGCGCGGCGCCTGCGGGACGGGTGGCTGAGGCACGCGGCCAGGCGGAGGACGACGCTGCCAAGGACGCGCTCGTCACCACGGCGGCCGAGGCCTTCCTGGAGTTCCTGGCCAGGGAGATGGACGGCGGCGGGGTCTCGGAGGCGGACGCGGCCAGGGCCGACGCGATCCACGCGGCCCGCCACGGCGAGACTGCAGACCGACGTCGGCCTGCAGTTGCGATTTTCTGAAAGTTCAGCGCGCCACGAGTGAGGGGTTGACCCTCTATGCCCGCTCCCACCCCGCACAAGTAGGGGGCGAAGACCCGCCCCGTAATCGAAAACAACAAAAATCGGAGCGGGGGGCGTTTTTACGTGGTCTGCCAGACGGTCGGGTAGAGCCGAAACCCGTATTCCGGCGGTTATTATACGGGTTTGGCCGTTTTAAGGGGTCTGTTAGACATGCTCTTATTTAGGTAGCCATCGGTGGAGAGAAAAAATCAGCATCTTTCCCTTCTTGCCCCTGCTTACGACTCATGCCACCACACAACCGTCGACGGCGCCGAGGCTGCAGTACACGCGCGGGCTGCGCCACTGCAATCTTCGCTGCGGACGGCAGGCCAAGGACGAACGGAACACCCACGTCACCTCCACCGCTCGCTGGAACAGCAACATCCACCGCCACCTCACCCCTACACCTCCCAGATTTATCCTTATTCGGCCAGACGCATGTCCGTCCGTAAGGGGGAGGCCGCAGCTCCTGGGCGGCGGACCGGAGGGGAGGGAGGCCGAAGCTCATCGGGAGGCGACCATTGCAGGAGGCAGGCCGGAGCTCTTAGGCGGCGGCCATGCAGGAGGGAGGTCGGAGCTCCTGGGCAGCGGACCGGAGGGGACGGAGGCCGAAGCTCGCCAGGAGGCGGCCATTGCAGGAGGCAGGCTGGAGCTCGCTGGGTGGCGGGCAGGAGGGAGAGGGAGGCCGGAGCTCGCTGGGCCGGTGGGGGAGCTGGCTGGCATGCATCTGGGCGAAGCGTCCGTGCCTATTTTTAGATGGGAGCTAACAGAGACCTAACGCGGCGGGAAGAGGAACTAGAGCTTCTTTTTTATATCGTCTTGTATCATCTAATTTACTTATTCCCGAATCGGGAGAGGGATAATTTTGGTAGATTAGCATCAAAAGGAGCCACGGGCCTTAAGTCATGAGCAAAATACTAAAAATAAAATTACGCCCTAAGCCATGGGACGGAGAGAGTACATGGCTAACTTCACATATAAGTACCCCTTCCGTTTTGTAATTCTTGTTATAGATTTAAACGTGTCTATGTATAAAATGTGTCTAGTATTCAGATTTGGATAAATTATGAAACGGAAGGAGTAATAATGATATAAAACAAAATAGTATTATCCATGCAAAATAAATACAAGCACCGATGCGAAAAAATGAACAAAAAATATCTTTTTAAATAAATGTAAATTTATGGTTTTCTATGATTGAAAATTTTAAAAGAAAATACGTCGGACCATTGGACAGAGTCAAACCCAAACAAACAATAAACACCTGGTGGTCGATTTCAGCATACGTGGTCCGGCGGCAAACGGACAGAAACTGACACAAATTATATCCGGCCAGGGCAGACGCAGTCAGATAAACTCACCCCGATCGAAATCGAGTCGTACAGCCCTGAGATGAGATTCCTGGCTGCGGACCTTTTGTCAACTGAAGCGCGATTCCAGGCTGCGGACCATTTTGTCAACTGAACCGCGCGGGAACCCTTTTGTCGTGTCCCATGCCAGCACTCCATAAATTGAAGCATGCGGGAAGCATGCCGAGGCACACAGCTACACCAGCTACCGAACGGGCGAACACCGCCGGAGAATAATAGCTCACCTACAAGCCGCTCGATGGAGGCGCTGCTGGCGGCACTCGAAGCAGGCGGTGGAGGCGCAGTGGCTGCCATCGCGGCGGCTGTCGTCGTGCTGGCCGCTCTCTACTTCGCCTGGATGGGGTCCAAGGAACGCGCCAACACGCCCCCAGGTGACGATCAACTCACCAAATCTCGTCGGAGTGTGCACTACTTGCTTCGCTATTATCGTGTTAGAGCATCTTCACTCGGCACCTCCATAATTAATCCGGCGCGTGACTTTACAGGAAGCGCCGGCTTAAGAACTAGTTATTGGGACTTTACAGGAAGCGCCGGCTTAAGAACTAGTTATTGGGACGCCGGTTCTCAGCCACGCCCCCAAACGCTATCTCCAAATAAATTTAAATAGATCACTGGTTGTATAGTTTTGACGCCTACAAACCGATCAAATAGTCTCGACGATCACGTCGTTGCAAATCGATGTGAATCAATGTCTAGCGAACAAAACAAAAAAAAAGGAGCGCACACTAGCCGGCATTACATTGCCGTGGAGATCAATGTCCAGTGTGCGTTTGGTCCTGTTATTTTCGGTGTGGGCTTGACCCTGTTGTTTTCGATATTAGGCTGGTTTTCTATTAATTAACCGAGCAACTATCTTCGTAATTCATGAAAAGGCAAAAGCTTTTGCCTCGTTTCAAAAGAAGTAAGTGTAAATTGTCATCGTATATGCAGATGGGTTATCAAACCGACTTATTTTCAAATAACAAATTTTACCCTTCAAAAAGAATAATGTGAATTCTACTTCAACAGAAAAGAAGTTGATCCACCTATGGTTTTATTAATTTTCATGCAGTTGTTCCTGGTTTACCGCTTATTGGAAATCTGCTTCAGCTGGACGAAAAGATGCCCCATAAGACCTTTGCAAAATGGTCTGAAATTTATGGGCCAATATACACTATAAGGACTGGGGCTTCTTCTGTAGTTGTGCTCAACTCAACAGAAGTAGCCAAGGAGGTATAAATACTTTTTCATTTATCGAATTTCCTAAATTCAATTCATAGTGTATTTTTATGTTGTACTACATAATATATTTTTGCAATTCTAGGCAACAGTAAAAATTTGGCCTTTTACTCTTCCGTCTATGAGTTTATAACATTCATTAGATAGTCCATGTTTACCCTGTATACTTTCTTGTGATTATATATCTTAGTATCTTCCCTCTCAAATGACAATGTAAAAGCTAAATCTTGGTAAAAGAGTTTGTTTTTTAACCTAGAACTTAGAAGTTTACGATGGGTTTTTTATATCTCTCCTTTTCTCTTTTAACCATGGAAAAAAATAGCGCGCTATTCCAACGGTAATAGCACGCTATAGCATATCTGGAGAGCCGACGCTACGCTATTTCGGCGCTATAGCGCGCTATTCGCGTTAATAGCACGCTATAGCATGCTAATAGCGTATTTTTAGACCCACGCTATTTTATTATAGTGGGTTATTTTTTTCCTTGCTTTTAACAGGTATTGTCATAAGAAAATGATCAAATTATTTGTTAGCTGGTCTCCTTTCTCTAAGAACTACCCGGAAAAAAATTAAGCTAAAATGTTGGCCAGACTAGAACACAAAGCATGCTCATATTTATTCTTGATAATTATTGAAAACCCAAGCAACGGAAGCAAAATGGCAGAAATGACTCACATTTGATTTTAAAAAAAAATAAGGGAGACATATTACTTCCTATATTTGCAGGCAATGGTTGCAAAGTTCACATCCATATCTACACGAAAGCTAGCTAAAGCATTTTCAGTGCTAAGTCGTGACAAAACAATGATTGCTACAAGTGACTATGGTGAGTTCCACACAAAGGCGAAGCGTTATATCAGGGAGGGCTTGTTGGGTTCTTCTGCTCAGGTATATAAGTCTTAACTGTTTCGAAATTATAAATTTCAGTTGCCATCTCTTGGATACATTTACGCTTTCAGTTGACCCAAGATCTTACAATGAAATGGTAACCAATATTCAGAGACGATTTCGGGACACAAGACAGAAGATGATGGATAATATGCTAAACACTTTTCATTCACTGGTGATCAGCGACCCACATGCTCCTCAGAACTTTAGAGAAGTTTTCAGGGACGAGATATTCCGCGTATCTTTGATCGAGGTTAGTCTAGAAACGCCATGATTTAGTGTGTTTATAGCCTTATACGATCACACCACACTTTCTTATATTTGAAGTGTCAGGTGGTGTATATACATATAAATAATTTAGTGTTCATATGCTGCACTTGCAGAGTTTAGGTGAGGATGTGAGTTCAGTTTATGTAAAGGAGTTTGGGCAGGAGATATCAAAGGAAGAAATGCATCGGACCATGGTGGTTGACATGATGACGTGTGTGATTGTGGCCGATTGGAGGGATTACTTCACATACCTCGGCTGGCTTCCAAACAAGAGCTTTGATACAAGACTTGTTACCGCGGAGTCTAGGCGAACTGCGGTGATGCGAGCCTTGATCGATCAACGGAGAGAACGGATCGCTTGCGGCGAGGTGGCACCGATTAATCCCCGTAGATCTTAACAGTTGTAGTCTTTTCGTTTTGATACGATTCTCGTGTCAAAGTTCACTGATCATAAAACTGTGCAATGCAGTCAAGGGTATCCCATTCCTACCTGGACTTCTTGCTGGCAGAGGGCACACTGACAGACGAAGTGTTGACGATGCTGGTGTGGGAGGCCATCTTAGAGGGTACAGATACTACTTCGGTGACGACCGAGTGGGCTATGTACGAGCTTGCCAAAAACCCCAAGAAACAGGCAAGCTGGCGTTCTAGTACTAACAAGTACTACTAGTAACTTGTTGCTATCTCTCGATCGACGTTTTCCTGCATTATGCAATTGGTAACACCAGATTTCTTCGTTGCGCGCGTCAGGACCGTCTCTACCAGGAGATCCAGGAGGTGTGCGAAGAGGACACGGTGGTCACCGAGGATCATCTTCCTCGGCTGCCGTACCTGAACGCCGTGTTCCATGAGACGCTGCGCCTCCATCCTCCCATCTCGGTTCTACCTCGAAGGCTCGTCCATCAGACCACCACACTGGGCGGCTACAAGATCCCAGCCGGAACAGAGGTAATTTTACTTTTCCTGAGCAGTGAGCACTACCTGAACGAGGAGTGACGACGATGGCTTTAACATTTTGGCCTTTCCCAGGTGACCATCAACGTGTACGGCTGCAACATGAACAAGGAGGAGTGGGAGGAGCCCGAGGAGTGGAGGCCGGAGAGGTTCCTCGACGGCAGTTTCGACTCTGCGGACATGTTCAAGACCCTGTCGTTCGGCGCCGGGAAGAGGGTCTGCGCCGGGAGCGTGCAGGCTATTAACATCTCGTGCGCCGCCATCGCGAGGCTTGTGCAGGAGTTCGCCTGGAGGCTCAAGAAGGGCGACAAGGACGAGGAGAATGCTGTGCAGTTCGTGGGCCACAGGCTCCACCCCCTCTACGTCCATCTCTCGCCCAGGGGAGGGAGATAAATGGCAAGAAACTCTTCACAGCTCAGATTGACCAAACAAGAGTGTAGTAAAGCTCCACCCCCTCTCGCCGAGGGGAGTGGTAATGAATAACGTGTGCATTACCTGAATAATTTGATCGTTCGGATCCTTTTATGTATCCATGTTTCTTACTGAATTATGTATGTATCTCCTCTACCGAATCATTGATTATTATTGTATTATAATATCAGGGCCTTGTAGTCCAGTCAAGATTACAACAACAAAACCAAACTCAGCATAATTCATAGTAGGATTATAAACTACAGCAACAAGCTGAACAAACAAGGAACTCCTCTACACAGAATGTACATTAAACAGAGCAAAACTGCCAAAACAACGCCACAACAAGCAACGTACAGCCAACGGTACTTCACTGATACTCGGAACAAAAGGCACATAGGTTAATACATATCCCGCATAGGTTGCTGAAGCATTATGATCCAACTGGTGTAGTATACAACCTCCAAATTACAACTCAAGCTTGACAGAACAGAAAAGGAACTAAGTTCATACAAACATGAGAAAACAAAACTTCACTGCTGCAGCAAAAGCTCATTGCTGGATGACCAAAATTAACTATCACGGCCAAAATCTTGTGCTAGGCGACTCAACGTCTGGAACTTCAATGTGACCCAGTGTAACCGTCCTTGCTCAAGAAGATATACCAGCGCTGCCCTTTGCTTCACATAACTTAGATGAGATGACTGCAAAGTATCACCAGAGCATCGTTAGGTTGAACAAAAACAAACACAAAAGATCACAAATACTACTTAAAGATAAAGAGTATATCTAAACCAAATGGCATACCATCTACAAGACTACCTTAACCCACTAAATGGTAAAAATATGTGTATTTACTTCTTTACCATGATGCAAAATAACAAACAGTGATAAAAAGTGAGACTTACATATATGATAAGCTCTGCATTCAACGATGCCTCCTGTCTCTGTACTCATCTCTAGAATAGCGATCTTCATACTCTGGTCTTGAGTGCTTATAGGAGTCGTCATATCTAGACCTCTTCGAATCATGGCTATCTGCATCTCTAGTTCTGTGTCGGCCATAGTCTTCACGTGGCCTCCGGCCCCTGTATTCATCATCACTGTCTCTATTTGCACTTGGGTCATACCTGTCTTCTCCAACTTCTCTTTTGTAGTCCCTTTCCATACCATGTTCACCTTTCCTCCTCTCATGTTCTCTCTCTTTCGGTCTCTCTTCCTCCCTCTCCCTCTGTTTTTGCTTCTCCAGCTCCTTCCTCTCTTCTTCCTCGCGTTTTTGCTTCTCCAGCTCCTTTCTCGCTTCCTCCAGGTGTTTTTGCTTCGCCAACTCCTTCCTCTGTTCCTCCCTCTGTTTTTGTTTCTCCCTCTCCATTCTCTCTTCCTCCTTATGCCTTTGATCGTTGAGATCCTTTCTTCTCCCATCTTGACTGATTTTCCTTTCATCTAACTCATTCTTGTAAGAAGCTCTTTTAGCATAGTTCTTATCTTCACTATTCTTCAAGCCTCTCCCAGATTTCCTATTCTCCCGGCTTTCAGCACTCGCATCTGATTCACTGCTGCTGCTGCCGCTGTAAAATGAACTATCACTTGAGCTCATCACCCTTCTTTTTTCTTTCACGATCTTTTTAACCTTTGTGTCAAGCCGTCCTTTCCATTCATCAGAATCAGAATCAGAATCATGCCTCACACGCTTAGCAACATTTTTACCAGTGTCCTCTTCCTTCTCTTTAAGTTTTGGTGCTGGTTTGTCAACTTTAGAAACATGATGAAAGGACTTTGCAGCTTTCTTCTTTTCACTGTTATGCTTCCCTGAGTCAGTCTCTGATTCGTCAGTGTACTTGTCCTTCCGAATGACCTTGCTTTGTGACTTTTTATCTTCAGATCCATGGCGAGAAGTCTTCACAGGCCTCTGGTATTCGTCAGTGTACTTGTCCTTCGGAAGGACCTTGCTGTGTAGCTTCTCATCTTCAGAGTCACGGCGAGAAGTCTTCACAGACCTTTTGTTTTTATATTCATCACTCTTCAGGTCGCTCTTAGATTTTTCATGTGAATGCTCCTTCCTAACAACCGCCGCATCAGGGCGTACTTTCCTCTCATGAGCATAACCATCTGAATCAGAATCATGCCTCTTGCGGTTATCAACCTTGCTGTGTAGCTTCTCATCTTCAGAGTCATGTCGAGAAGTTTCCACAGACCTTTTGTTTTTATATTCATCTCTCTTCGGGTCACTCTTAGATTTTTCATGTGAATGATCCTTCCGAACAACCGCCGCATCAAGGTGTACTTTCCTCTCATGAGCATAACCATCTGAATCAGAATCATGCCTCTTGCGCTTATCAACATTTTTTCCAAAATTGGCTTCCTTCTCTTTAGTTTTTGGTGCTTGTTTTTCATCTTTAGAATTGCGCTGGGAGGATTTATTCCTTTTCTGGTCATAACCATCCGAATCACTCTCTGAATCACTGTACGACACATCACTCTCCGAGTCACTGTATGAATCATCCTTGTACTTGCTTCTTCTGGATTTCTCATCCTTGGCGTCATGACGAGAGCTCTTCACAGGCACCTTCTTTCCCTCATCACGACTGTGTTTCGCCTGTTTTGTCTTCTTGCCGTGATCACTTTCTGAATCAGCCTCGGAAATAGGACGAGTGTCTTTTCCATGTTTTGTCTTCTTAGGAACATAGTCATCAACGTCTCTATCTAAGAAGGATTTCTTCACGTGTTTCTTTCCCTTTTTCTCATCATGGTCAGTCTCAGAATCATCTTCTGATTCATACCCATGCTTACTCTTCCTAGAACTTCTGCTGTGACCCTTTCTATCATTCCCTTTTCCCTTCTTCCCCTTCTTTGCACGCTTTTTACCATCCTTTGAAGCCTTACTATCGTTGTGAGCATCAATATCCAATCCATCATATTCCTTTCCAGGTACAAGCTCCCCAGACTCCGGATCACTGTCCACATCATCTTTCTTCTTCTGTCCAATCACATCATCCAGCCTAAGAGCAGCCCTCATCGTCTCAAGCTGCTTCTCCTTCCGTGCAGCGACATGGTGGCTCTGTGTGCCCGTAAACCTGAGAAGAGTTTACTGTTTTGTCACAAACGTATGATAATCATACCAATAAAGCAAAAGAAAAAACTGAAATATAAACTGGGCAACAACAACAAATCATATACAAGGAACAGGAGGCAAAATTACATTTAACTACAAACTAACATGAGCTAAAGAATGTCATACTAAGAGTCATAAAAAATTGAAGTAATGATGTGGCACAGCTGCATGCGCTGCAAATCACCTATTTAGCTACATAGGATTCAGTTTGAATGTGAAAATAACCTTGAACACTAAATCTAGATACCAAATTGCGCCAAGGAGGTTTCCCGTTGGGTACGGCAGCTGCTGTTATTGGCCATTGTGCGCAGCTTGCCAGGGAATTTGTAAAAGAACTTTCAGACGTTGCCCGAGAGAAGCTAATGAGGTAGCATATAAGCTAGCTAGCAATGGTCTGACCCTGAGACATGGCTAGAGAAACAATGCAGGCTATCTTATGCTTCTAACTGCCAATGATGTAGTAACTGTTATATGACCAACAAAGGTTGCTTTTACAGTTTAAAAAATCGCATAAATGTAATTGCTCAAATATCTATCACCGGTCTACTCTGCAGCAATTCCACACACAGATACAGAGAAATACAGAGATAAGAGCAGTTGGCAGATCCATACCCTTCGCCTGCTGGCGCCTTGCCGCCCGCCTCCGCGATGACGGCAGCAGCAGCCGCCTCGATCTCGGCCTCCTTGCGCGCCTCCTCGACGCGCTCCTCGATCTCGCCCTCCGTGTAGCCCTGCTCCTCGAGGGTGTCCCTCAGCAAGACCAGGCGCAGCTCCACCTGGCGCTTCCGGTCGTGCTCGAGGATCTCCTTGTTCGGCTTCCGCATCCCGCCGAGGCCCCCGGCGGCGGCGCCGGCGCCGGGACCGTCGTCGTCGTAGCTGGGGAACGGCGCCTTGGGGGGGCCGCCGGTCCGGGGCCGGATGAAGAACTTGTTGGTCTGGACGTACCCATTCGTGCCGGACCCGCGCGCGGTCTGCAGCCCGATGCCGTTGTACATGGCGGCGGCGGCGGCGGCAGCGGCGAGCGGTCGGCGAGATGCTCCCGGGTCGGCGAAACCCTAGGTTTCGAGCGAGTCTGGGGCTTGGCTGGAACGCGAGATGAGATCCCCCGATTCGATTCGAAGACGACGGGACGGGGAAGGAGCGGGCCCGATATTTTTACTACGGGGCATCTCCAACCGGGCGACCCAAACGGACGCGCTGGGCCGTCCGTTTTGGGCTGTTGGGCGACTGAACGGACACCTGGACAACGACCTGCGCGTCCGCGTGTCCGTTGGGTCGCACGCTGCGCCCAACGCAGCGGCTACCCCATTTGGCCATTTGGCCTACTTCTTGGGAAATAGGCCATCGGCCACGTGATACTTTATAAAACAATGTCTAAACCTAGAATAATATCTCATAAACATGGAATAATATATAACAAACATAAAATATAGCAAATAGCATAAAATAGCATCAAATGTAGCATGATAAATCAATTAAAATGTGCCATAGTTTGAGAAAAATATAAAAATTACAATTGAGATTGTCTAACTCAATTTGGGCGCTCGAGGATTCATATTTGCGATGTTCATGGAAGTATTCATAGACCCGGCGCCAGAATGCGGTCCCCTTCTGCTCGGCACCTGTCAACGCATCTTGCCCGATGGTCAACCATGCATTGACGATCATCTTGTCCTCCTTCTCCGTGTAGTTGGCGGTTCGCTTGCTTACACGGCGAGCTCTAGCTTGTGCGCAGCTGCGGCTTGTGTGAGTCCCTCGACGAACAACCGGCTCCTCCTCGATGTTTATGCTGCGCGGGACAGAGCGTTGTGCCCTCCCTGTGTGTCAACGGGAGGTGGTCGGGGAGCTTCGCTGTGTCGAAGGACATGGCGGGGTGGCCGGCGATCGTCCGCGCGAAGACGTAGGGGCTCGCACGGCCGACGGTGGACCAGCGCGCGCGGCCGACAAATCGTCGAACGGGTTGCGTGCGCCGGCCATGGCGGCCGCTGCCGTGTTCTTGTGGCCTTTGGAGTTCGCCGACGCACGGTTGAGGTCAATGGACGAAGGTGACGGCCCCGACATGGACTCTCCACCTCCGGTGACCCATCCCGTGAGTGGTACGCGTGCCGCCCGGAATGCGCCCCCAATTCGTGCCCAAACGGGGCGGACGTTGGGCCGGTTGATCTTGGAGGAAGGGGCGGGGTCACGGATGAGGACTGAGCTCCCCGAGGCTGTGCCGGTGCTGGGGATGAGCATGTGTCGGCCGAGCGATGAGTGGCCGTAAAACAGAGATGGCTCGCGCCTCGCTCTTGCATGACCGTGTTCTTCGCCTCGTGTTTGGAGTTGGAGGAGGTGCTCCGCCGCCCGCACCCGCTCCTCCCTCGGCGGCGGCCTCCCTTCTTCCGTTGATCAAGCGCCCGGCGCCGGTCCGCCCGCTTCTTGGACTCCATCGCCCTGCGCTCCGCGGTGAGCTCGGGCTTCGCCTTCTTCTGTCGGCGGCCCGGCTCCACGACCACCGGAGCGTCCGGTTCGAAGCCGCCTCCACGGAAGGAGCGGCAACGGCCGCGACCGCGTCTCCTCTCCGATGGTGGCGGTGGTGGCGGTGGCGGCGGCGGCCGCTTCGTCGGCCATCTCTAGGTTTTGGGAGTGGAGTGGAGTGTCTCTGTTGTGGGAGTGCGACGAGGCGGGCCGGGGGGCGGACAAGGGAGGACGCGAGCGACCAGCCTTTCGCGTCCGCGGCCACGCAAACTCGTCCAAGATTTGGGCCGGGTTTGGGTCGTCCCGGACGCCCGGCCGTCCGTTTTAGGGATGGGTCCGCGCGCTGGGCCGCGATTTTGTCCGTTTCGACCCATCCGGACGCGCGGGCGCGGGATGGGTCGCCCGGTTGGAGATGCCCTAATCCTTCGGAGGCCACAACCAACCGAACCTCCGGCTTCCCTGCATGACACGTGTCCAATTTTAGCTAAAATTCAGACTTTGCTTCGTCGCAGCAAAAGAAGGCCCGCTTTTGCTTCATTGAAGCAGAAAACGGTTCGCCTAGAGACAAAAATGAAAAGACTCATCAGAAGGCAGAAATTTAGGCATTGCTTCGTTGTAGCAAAAAAAAGCCCGCTTTTGCTTCATTGAAGCAAAAAACGGTTCGCTTAGAAATAAAAAGAAATTTTTTTGTTAGAGGCAGATCTCGCTGGAGACATCGCCGGAGCCTTGGTAGCAACAATTTTATACTAAAAGTAGCAAACCAGCAAAACATTTGAAGCAATAAGTTTACACTATCGTAGCATCGTCCACTATTCGCCGGAGACCTACCGGAGACCTCGCAGCACAATTTTATACTGAAGTAGCAACAACGCAGAACAATTGTAGCAAAGAAGATATACTATTGTAGCATCACAATTTTTTTACGAGATCTCCGGTGAGATCTCGCAGCAACAGCGGAAGCACCAACCTATTCCATGGTAGCCCAATAACATTGCTTTGCAACATCAACGATATCCGTTTGCAGCTCCGGTCACTGTCTATTATAACATCGAGCATCCGACGGCTAGCTTTGTAGCTCTATCCAAAAGCCTTTGCAGCTCCACCCGGTGGCCTTTGTAGCAAAATTGTCGGCGGTTCGTATATTTGCGTTTCATGGCACCAATAGCATCGACACAGCTCCACCGGAAGCATTTGTAGCTCCGCACGGAGGCCTATGTAGCAACATGACTCTGCAGCTTGTTATCACCGGAATTTGACCAAGCCAGAGGTGGGCCGCGATCAAGACGGATTTGAAGATATACATATAGAAGGGATATGTGAATCGGCCTTGTGTATCAAGTTTGGGCTAGTTAGCCCGTGTACCTTAATATAGTAGGCTACGTAGAAGGTAGAGTTTATCTCGTGCACGGTTTAGTGCACGCCCACATTAGAGAGTCCCCTGGACTATAAATATGTACCTAGGGTTTATGGAATAAACAACAACCAACGTTCAACACAAACCAATCTCGGCGCATCGCCAACTCCTTCGTCTCGAGGGTTCCTCCGAGTAGCATCATGTCGCCTAGATCGCATCTCGCGATCTAGGCAAGACTAAGCTCCGCCTAGTTGTTCATGCGTTGCTCGTATCGAAGCGTTTTTGATGGCGAGCAACGTAGTTATCATAGACGCGTTAGGGTTAGCATCGTTCTTAGCATCATATGCTCGCGTAGTGCAACCCTTGCGCGTCTAGCCGTCCTTGTGCCTCATCATGGGCGCAGGGGCGGCACCCCGCTTGATCTTTGTTTAGTAGATCTGATCCGTTATGGTCGATCCTTGATTCATCAAGGATTAGTTTAATATCTGCAATAGTTAGGCCTTACAAAGGGTTGGAGGATCCAGCGGCATGCAGGTGTAGTTTGCTGCCCCTAGACGAGGACGTTCCGAGGATCAACCTAGTGTTGGTTTTAGGCCTTGTCTAGGGCTGGCTTACGTTTACCGTGCGTGAGCGCGAGGCCCAATCGTGAGTAGGATGATCCGATTATGCGGTGAAAACCCTAGATCGTCGTGGATCTCATACGCTTTATGTTGATCAAGCGAGACCACCATATATTCGGCCACCTTGGACGAATCATGGGTGAATCGGCTCCTTGAGCCGATTTACGGGACAACCCGAGAGCCGATCGAGGCTCGTATTCAACGTGTACGTGTGTGCCACCGCAGAAACTAAGCGAGGCATCATCCACACCTTCCCGACCGGTATAGGTCGGTGGCACGCCCTGCGACCCGAGCATCGGCGCGCGACCGGGAGGCTTTGCGGGCCGTCGCTCCGAGGGATCGGGGCCAGCCGCAGCCCTAGTCATTCCCGGCTCTACCGTGTTGGCCAGTCGCTGCCCGCCGGTGGGTTTCTGACGCCAACACATTCTGGCACGCCCGGTGGGACCATCTTCAACATCCACGACAACCACCTCGCCATCCACATCAGAGATGGCGGAAAGCACTCCGGTCAAGCACGAGGACCTGGCTGACGAGCTCAGGAAGAAGCATAACAAGGTCAAGGCGGTCCTCGGAACCAAACTCGTCGGCTCCTGGGGAAAGACCTGTTCGTGCGACATCAAGCTCGACGGAAACACACATCCGTTGCCTGATGTCAACACGGTCGATCTCAGCCACTCCATTGGAGAACCAGGGTTCTCTTTCGATGCCAATATGGCAGGGTTCGTGATTCGCCATGACGCGGACAAAGCAGAGAGCAGCCACCCTCGTGGCAAAGGGAAAGAGGAAGCCGGTCCACGTGACCGGCCCCAAGACGACGATAAACGATACCTGGCCAGGGAGGGGGTGAGAAGCATGCGGTATCCACGCCCATTATCCGTGCACCTCCCCAGCAAATATGAACAACGGTACGACCGACGTCGCCGCTACGACGACGACGATGAAGAATATCGTCGGTCCAATGCAAACCGGGGGTATGGGTTTACATCAGTTGACGAGCTAGAAGAGATCGAGGAAGTCAAGGGGGAGGTCAGGAAAATGTTGGACGCCGGGTGCATCGGGCCACACAGGTACATTGAATGGACTCCCAATGTTGTGCTTATGAAGAGAAAGGAAAGGAGCCGATCTGACCAGCAAGGTGCAAGAAGTGGACTGAAGAAACTCGGGGGACAGCTCACCCCGAAGGTCCTCTCCTCTGGAGAGCCGATTTTGTTCAAATCGGTTGGCTCTGCATGATAGTTCCCTCAGACATGATCAAACCCAGGTCCATTCGGCTAAAAGCCAATTGGAGTATCATCGGCTGGTCCTGTGTATCAACCTTCTTCGAGGATGGTGAATTCTGCAGAAGAGGAGACCGGTTCAAGCGATTGGCTTCGATATAATGATAAAAGGTACAACAATGGAGGCGGTATAGAGTCTTATAATGCTTTCAATATGTCTTTTATGTGAGTTTTGTTGTACCGGTTCATACTTGTGTTTGCTTTAAACAACCTTGCTAGCCTAAACCTTGTATCGAGAGGGAATACTTCTCATGCATCCCAAATACTTGAGCCAACCACTATGCCATTTGTGTCCACCATACCTACCTACTACATGGTATTTATCCGCCATTCCAAAGTAAATTGCTTGAGTGCTACCTTTAAAATTCCATCATTCACCTTTGCAATATATAGCTCATGGGACAAATAGCTTACAAACTATTGTGGTATTGAATATGTACTTATGCACTTTATCTCTTATTAAGTTGCTTGTTGTGCGATAACCATGCTTCTGGGGACGTCATCAATTATTCTTTGATTGAATATCATGTGAGTTGCTATGCATGTCCGTCTTGTCTGAAGTAAGAGAGATCTACCACCTTTATGGTTGGAGCATGCATATTGTTAGAGAAGAACTTTGGGCCGCTAACTAAAGCCATGATTCATGGTGGAAGTTTCAGTTTTGGACACATATCCTCAATCTCATATGAGAATAATAATTGTTGCCACATGCTTATGCATTAGAGAGGAGTCCATTATCTGTTGTCTATGTTGTCCCGGTATGGATGTCTAAGTTGAGAATAATCAATAGCGAGAAATCCAATGCGAGCTTTCTCCTTAGACCTTTGTACGAGGCGGCATAGAGGTACCCCTTTGTGACACTTGGTTAAAACATGTGCATTGCGAAGATCCGGTAGTCCAAGCTAATTAGGACAAGGTGCGGGCACTATTAGTATACTATGCATGAGGCTTGCAACTTGTAAGAGATAATTTTCATAACTCATATGCTTTATTACTACCGTTGACAAAATTGTTTCATGTTTTCAAAATAAAAGCTCTAGCACAAATATAGCAATCGATGCTTCCCTCTTTGAAGGACCATTCTTTTTTATGTTGAGTCAGTTCACCTATCTCTATCCACCTCAAGAAGCAAACATTCGTGTGAACTGTGCATTGATTCCTACATACTTGCATATTGTACTTGTTATATTACTCTATGTTGACAATATCATGAGGAAGGATACTGCGATGGTTCTGCCACGACATGACCTGACGAAGAAAAAGCGTGATGATTTTGGAAATGTCATTTCCAAAACCAGGGGGGCATGTGTTATCACCGGAATTTGACCAAGCCAGAGGTGGGCCGCGATCAAGACGGATTTGAAGATATACATATAGAAGGGATATGTGAATCGGCCTTGTGTATCAAGTTTGGGCTAGTTAGCCCGTGTACCTTAATATAGTAGGCTACGTAGAAGGTAGAGTTTATCTCGTGCACGGTTTAGTGCACGCCCACATTAGAGAGTCCCCTGGACTATAAATATGTACCTAGGGTTTATGGAATAAACAACAACCAACGTTCAACACAAACCAATCTCGGCGCATCGCCAACTCCTTCGTCTCGAGGGTTCCTCCGGTAAGCATCATGCTGCCTAGATCGCATCTCGCGATCTAGGCAGCACAAGCCTGCCTAGTTGTTCATGCGTTGCTCGTACTGAAGCGTTTTTGATGGCGAGCAACGTAGTTATCATAGACGCGTTAGGGTTAGCATCGTTCTTAGCATCATATGCTCGCGTAGTGCAACCCTTGCGCGTCTAGCCGTCCTTGTGCCTCATCATGGGCGCAGGGCGGCACCCCGCTTGATCTTTGTTTAGTAGATCTGATCCGTTATGGTCGATCCTTGATTCATCAAGGATTAGTTTAATATCTGCAATAGTTAGGCCTTACAAAGGGTTGGAGGATCCAGCGGCATGCGGGGTGTAGTTTGCTGCCCCTAGACAGGACGTTCCGAGGATCAACCTAGTGTTGGTTTTTAGGCCTTGTCTAGGGCTGGCTTACGTTTACCGTGCGTGAGCGCGAGGCCCAATCGTGAGTAGGATGATCCGATTATGCGGTGAAAACCCTAGATCGTCGTGGATCTCATACGCTTTATGTTGATCAAGCAGGACCACCATATATTCGGCCACCTTGGACGAATCATGGGTGAATCGGCTCCTTGAGCCGATTTACAGGACAACCTGAGAGCCGATCGAGGCTCGTATTCAACGTGTACGTGTGTGCCCTGCAGGAAACTAAGCGAGGCATCATCCACACCTTCCTGACCAGGTATAGGTCAGGTGGCACGCCCTTGCGACCCAGCATCGGCGCGCGACCAGGAGGCTTTGCGGGCCGTCGCTCTGAGGGACTGGGGCCAGCCGCAGCCCTAGTCATTCCCGGCTCTACCGTGTTGGCCAGTCGCTGCCCGCCGGTGGGTTTCTGACGCCAACACAGCTCCACCAATATGGCTGGTAGCACCCCCGGACATGGCCGGTAGCACCACCACAGCCCACAAAGCAGTAACGACAAACACCGTATGAATCTTCGCCGCACACCGGTCACGCCGTCACCACCTGAGCCTTGCAGCACCGCCGTGCGCATGATACTCTTGCAGCAACACCATCGTGAGGAACGGCCATGGCGCTCCGTAGGGACGGCCGGCGACGAGGTCGTTTCGGTTGCAGGAGTTGATGAGGAGGACTTCAGGCCTCCGCCGCGGCCACCATCTCCGTCGACGGCGGGATTCTTGGGAGCCAGGCGCCGCCTCGATCTCCGGCGACAGCGGAGCGTCGCGGCCGCCGCGCCCTTCCCAGGCGGCGCACTACTTGGTGGCAGCCGGCCATGCGACCACACGAAGCGGCGGCGCGGGCTGTGCCTCGGCGGCGCACGGCGTCCATCTAGCCTCGGCGTTGGGCGGCGCTTGGTTGAGACGGCGGCGCTGTGGAGGCAGAGGAGCCGCGCGGAGCGAAGGGAAAGAGTACTACTCCGTATGTGCGAAGGAAAATAATCGGGAAAGGATAAGACCAACGTGGTGGGCCCTCACACCATCGTTGTCTCCACTGGGAGGAATACACGCGTCCGCGCTGGAACCGGAGGTTGCGAGCCTCCGGAGGATCTGAAGCATTTTCCTTTTACTACCTCAAGGCTGCGCCCAGTAGTCCGAGACGGTTCGGTGAGACCCACTTGTCGGTGTCTAGTTCGTTTTTTCTCAAAATACATTAGGGTATGTAAATGGTAGAGAAGGCACGCTTATCCCGCCATATCATCTAGAGAAGACAATAGGTATAAGGGCATGAACAATGGTCGTAATCTAGATATAACAAGAAAACATAGTGTACAATGAGTTGTTTTTTAGTCTTATCTCTAGTAATGAGACATCCCTAAATAAGTGGTGAAAGAGATTGTTGCTAAGAGATGGTGCTAAGAGAAGACAAATCTCTTTTTTCTATTTCTCTCTCCTCCACGTCATCAATTATCCTAGGTCGGCGAAACCCTAGGTTTCGGGCGAGTTGGGGTCGTGGCTTTTGTGGGGCTTGGCTGGAACGCGAGATGAGATCCCCCGATTCGATTCGAAGACGAAGACGACGGGATGGGGAAGGAGAGGGCACGATATTTTTACCTCAAGGCTGTGCCCAGTATTCCGTGGGACCCACTTGTCGGTGTCTGTCCGCCCTATCCGCTCCATCCGCTAACACTAATCGTATAAGGGCATGTCCAATGGTTGACATTTATCTAGACGCTAACAGAGGAAAAAATAAACACTACGAAATAAAGAAGATCTAAGCGTCGCTCTTTTCCAACACTGAGCGCTAAAACAGAACCGAAACAGTCCCCCAATGGCGCCCTCTCTCCGTTAAAGCGTCGCTGCCTGTTTTTGCGTCGACGCAGCATCTGACGCCAGGATTCGTTAGTGAAACCGCTGCTCGTCCAGGAAAATAATCCTAGCGCCTTCCGCTAGCGCCGTGCATTGTAGATGTCCTAATTAGGACCGTCCGCGTCCGCTGATTCTCCTGCCCGTTGTTTTCGGCGAACAAGCCGGCCGCCTGCTGCTAGCTTTCACAAGTAGAGCGGAGCCGTGTACTTTTTGATGGAATGGCTACGATTTTATTAACTCTCAGACAAGTCCTTGGTCAACAGGTTCTCGGTACAATCAGGATGTATCATAAACCATTTTTTTCATAACTCTAAACCGCAGCCATGCCCAGTTGACCTTGTAATCTTCCAGGTCAACATAACTCATATCTGCATGCTCACATAATCAAGATGAACATAACCTCTCTCTCTCAAGTTTTTGTTCAGCATCCACAAAACTAAAAAAAACATGTTCATCATGTAGCACAGATTGCAAATAGAGGACAGCTTTCATCCAGGTCAACATCATAGAAAGAGGACATCATTTTCATGTAGCTCAAGAAGAGTTCAACCATCTTCACCGAGACTTTTCAGATACACCTCAAGAAGAGTTCAACCATATTCACTGAGACTTCTCAGATGCACCTGTAAAAAGAACAAAAAATGTAAGCCATTTGAGCTGCCTTTAGGTTGTTATGCCAACATCTACTGAACATTATCACCAAGTCAGGATACTACAGTACTCAATAAAGCCATCACAAGTTGCAGGAATTATGAATTAAACCAGAACTAGGCAGATCTGTACAACAATGGACAATGACCTAGTTCGCAAATTCACAGTAGGTGCTACATGAGATAGACAAGACACGAAACTACAAGTAAGATGTAGGGTATATTAAAGGTGTTGACAAAAAATTCAGAAACAGCCAGTTAGTCCAGGTACGCAAACATGAAAGCCTCTCCACACAATCGCCTCCGAAATTGATTGATACTAGCTAAACAAAATCTACCAGCTCTGTACCATTTTTAATGTTCAGACCTACTTATTACCATGATGTTGAGCTAACAAATACTGACTCTGAAAAGTCTGAATTATCATAATTCAACATTTTCTTTATTTTTCGACACTAATGGTCTGGGTGGAAATAACTTATACATGCAGCAACCGAACCTAATCTTGACAGATTGGATTTCATGAAACCATTAAGTTACACACTGACACTGAAAATGTTTACTTGTTTGTTGAGTTCCACAAGCTAATTCTGTTGGCGCAGTCTCTTCATGGCACTCGCTTTCTTGGTAGGAAACCATTATGCGGCGTTTCCATCATACAAAATCTGAGTATCCTTTTTTGCATCTTTCAAGTGTTGTCAATGAAATGACAAGTGACACAAAGGTATCCCAACCTCTGATTAGAAGTCCACATGTCGGCAGTTAATGAAACTCGAGCACCACAGTTCTTCAAGACTTCTCGTAGCAACACTCTTTGCTCTTTGTATGAATCTAGGCAATCATCTTTTATTGTTGTTATTGAAACCATTTTGAACATCGGGTTGAGGCACTTGACAAACTTTATGAAACCACTATACTCTACAATGGAGAATGGTAGTCCATGCTGAACTATCATGTTTGAGAGGGCTCTTCTAGACTCCTTTTAGCTGAAATTCCAATCATCCACCAAAGAGACCTGGTGACGAGGGATCACCTCGCCAATGTCTACGGATTGTAGACTTGGGTTTCGGGAAAGAGCGACGATGGAGATTCCGGGAGCGGGATTAGGCACACGATGTACCCAGCTTCGCACTAGTAGGAAAAGGCTCATCAGTGGCGCACCAAAAATCAATTTTGTGGCGCATGGGCGGTGCGCCACAGAATTCTCGCCACAAAAATAAGAATTCTGTGGCGCACCTGCCCATGCGCCACAGAAAGTCTTATTTCTGTGGCGCACCGGAGGGTGGTGCGCCACAGAAAGCGAAAGTCTAATTTCTGTAGCGCACCACCCTCCGGTGCGCCACCGATTTTTTTTTTTGAATTTTTTTAAAAAATGGCGGCCAGATCTAGATCTAGATCTAGATCTGGGGCCGCTGATTTTGTTTTGAAATTTAGCTGGAAGGTCGCCGGAGGTGGGTGGTTGGGTGGGTGGGTGGAGGAGGAGGCCGGCCGGAGGAGGAGGTGGTGGTGGTGGTGGTGGAAGAGGAGGAGGTGGTGGTGGTGGAGGAGGAGGAGGAGGAGGTGGTGGTGGAGGAGGTGGTGGTGGAGGAGGAGGTGGTGGAGGAGGAGGAGGAGGAGGAGGAGGAGGAGGAGGAGGAGGTGGTGGTGGTGGAGGAAGAGGAGGAGGAGGTGGAGGAGGAGGTGGTGGAGGAGGAGGTGGTGGAGGAGGAGGAGGAGGTGGTGGTGGTGGAGGAAGAGGAGGAGGAGGTGGAGGTCGCCGGAGGAGGAGGTGAAGGTCGCCGGAGGTGGAGGTGGTTGCCGGAGGAGGAGGAGGAGGAGAAGGTGGTGGTCGCCGGAGGAGGAGGAGGTGGTCGCCGGAGTAGTAGGAGGAGGAGGCCGGCCGGAGGAGGAGGTGGTGGTGGTGGAGGAGGAGAGGAGGAGGAGGAGAAGTTTGCATCTAAGGAGGAGAAGTGAGGAGAAGTGGAGGAGAAGTGAGGAGAAGTGGAGGAGAAGTAAGGAGAAGTGGAGGAGAAGTGGAGGAGGGCGGCAGGAAATTCAAATTTCGGAGCTTAATTCTGTGGCGCATGGGCACTTGGTGCGCCAAGGATTTTTTTTTAGAATTTTCTATTTTGCAGCAAAAAATCTTTAACTGGCCGTAACTTTTTACTCTTTTAGAATTTGGGGATTCTAAAAATTGTCCAACCGGGCAAGCCCGGGTGAATTCGGATGTATAATTTCCGTGGGAACATTTTGATATATTATGCGTTTTTTTCTAGTTCGTATGCAACCAGAAATCCAGTTTGATGATTTTGCAACGCAAATTTGCAAAAAAAAGTCGAAATTCATGTTTGTTAATTTTTAGTGGTGCTAGATGACATAGTACATGGGCATCTCGAAGGATTTTATTTTTTAGTAATTTCTATCTATTTCTTTTATTTTTTACAGAGTTCAAAAAGGCGATCCACGGGGGGGTGGAGTTGCGTGGGGAGCAAAAAAGTCTTCTGTGGCGCATGAAGCTCATGTGCGCCACAAAAATGTGTAGTTTCTGTAGCGCACCATCCCACGTGCGCCTGCGCCACAGAATGACTTAATTTTGTGGCGCACCGGTCCTATGCGCCAGAAAATGTCTTATTCATGTGGCGCACATGGTACCGTGCGCCACGGAAATAGCGAAACCAATGATTGGGTGTGGTCCCAACCTTATTTCTGTGGCGCATTGGCTTGTGGTGTGTCAACACCCGGATTTTTAAGTCCAGATGCCTATTATGCCATTCCTCGCAATCCCAGGAATATTGTTTTTTGCGAGACATAATAGCTTGATATCACAACACATCATTTATTACAACACATAATCGTCTTACAACAAAGGATCACATGATCCAGTCTTAATACATCATAGTGGATCTAGAGATCCTATTACAAAACACATAGCGGAAGCGAAGTAACGGTCGTGGTCCATCCGTTCCACGAGCAACCGTTGACGTCGGGAGCGGTCCTAGTTGTCGTAGACGTTCCGCTGTCCATCTTCCTCGTACATGCTGTTCACCTTCATAGTCCGGCCATTTGAATAGCCAGGGACAAAGCCATGAGTACTTTTAAAGTACTCGCAAACTAATACTAGTGTAAGCACTATTAATTGTGGTAAGGGGAAACTAAGCTCTAGGTTTATTTGCATAAAGCCAAGTTTATTTCATAAACATTTAGTAAAGATGCTTGAATCAAATAGACTAACTCAAGTGGGAACATTAGTGTCATTCCCACAACTCTGTTGTGGTCCAACTCAAGTCACCATTCACCGGTCGACTTCAAGTCACCAGTCACAGGTCACATTTTTTTTAAATGGTCTGATGACGGAACAGTATGGCCTTTCCAATCGTCCGTAACCGTGGACACGGCTATTCGAATAGTTCTACACTCTGCAGAGGTCGTACACTTGTGCCACAATATTTGCAATAATCCGTCAGGGTTAGCTGGCCCCGATTTATCATACTCCGTATGCGGACTACCAACCATAACCTTTCACTTATATACTCTAGTACGGGCACCTCTCCCCATGAGCTTGGCCTCCTAGGTGAGAACCAACCTGTTAACCCGGGAACTGCACAGGGCTTGGGCCGGACAATTCACCTCGTTCACATCATTCCGCAATATCTCATATTGCTTTGGAGGCAGCCCTTGGCATAACCCCTATGACGCTTGTTTAGAGGGAACCCATACTAAGGCACATAAATTTCTAGTTAAGCCCGTACCCATTTTGGGTATTGTGGGGGTACTTTCAAAATTGGAATGGTATCGCATCCAAACCCAACCATCAGTTTTATATCAAAAATCACCATCTTCTCATGGTCATATTCACCTTCAAAGTCATTCAATTGAATGAACCATCATTCCAAGGTTTCCACTTCATTTCAAAGTCACATGTTCCCATCTAGAGTAGTCAAGTTTTAATTGATTAGCACTAGCAACTATTTCATGAGGGGTGATAAGTATCTTGGAGCTTGCTAGGCTAAGTGTGATTTTCTTGTACTACTCTATATTTCCACCAAGTGAATCATAAATCAAAAAGGTAACTTTGATAAATAAAATTAAGTAAAGCTTATAAAGCAAAAACTTTGGGATAGGTTCATAAAGTAAAATGTAATGATGCCTTGCTCTAGTAGAGCTTTGCATCTTGCATTAGTCTAGCTTGCAAGAAGGTTAGCTTGCTTGGAGGGGTAATATTAATATCAGCTTGCAGAATACTAGCTTGCCTTGATTGGTGAAGTGATCAAAGTATTCTTCTTCTTCCTCTTGGTAGAATACTTCCTCCTCTTGATAGTCTCCGGTACTAGCGTCTATAAACGAATATGAGGATACAATTACCAAGCAATACTTAAGTACTCTTAATTAGCCTTAGTGGCTCACACAATGATCTAGCATCACTACTTAATATTTATTACAAGATTATGCTAGGGTTTCCTTATTTAGTAATAGAAAAATAATTTCCTCTCATTGAATCTTCTTAAGATTTAATTTCTCTTATGAATAATGTATGACCTAGGTTGACTAAAGTCAACCTCTTCATACTTACCATTTGAGAAAATGATTTAAATGAGGTTCCATACCTCATGCAATTTAATACTACATGGTAGTGTTTTAATGCCTCTCAATAATTCAAGATGAGGTTACTTAGACCATGATCACTACCTCATATTGAATTACTTGAGAACTAGATTTAAATAAAAGGAGTATCTCTCATATGATTTAGCACATAAGTGTAACAAATTTAAAGGACTATTATTGAGGTGATTTAAGATTCTCAAAATAACCAGGGATGATCCCATGTTGACCAAGGTCAATACTTCACACTTAGTACTTGAGAAAGTGAGTAAATGAGATTCATCATCTCATGTGATTTAATTAATTTAATATTATTTAGATTTAAGATTTATAAATGAGCAAGCATGAGCTTAGGGAATTAAAGGTCCATGCATTACTTCATTTTATTTGAGGAGGATGATTTAAATGAGGTGAGCATCTCATATTATTTTAGTAACACCTTGTAATGGTTTAATATTATTAATTACTTAAAAGTGACTTTCAATTGACCATGGGATCTACTTCATATTAATTTGGTTGAGGTAAGATTTAAATGAGACCAAAGTCTATTATATGATTTAACTAATAGGTTTGAATTATTTAAATACTAAATATGAGAATGATTAAATATTTTCAAATATAAACCTATGGGTCATTACTTAGGTGTTATTAATCCTTATTGAACGATTTGGACTAATGGTTTATGTGAGAAATTATACCTCATATAAGTTAAACTATCCTCTAAATGATTCACCTCTCTAATTAACCAAGCATGAGACTTATTTGATCTAGGTCGGTACCTCTATTTGAAATACTTAAGATCACCATTTAAATGAGAGAGAAGCCCTCATACTATTTAAATAATTCTATGTGTATTTATTAAATATTCTAGAAATGGTTCCATAGCCATTATTTTAACTCTAGTTCATGATCATGCAAAACAACTATGATATATTTTTGCATAAACAATTAGATTATGTCAAATGTGATTTATTAGAGTTGGAATCAACTTAAAATCATTTCTAGATAATTTCTAATATTTATTTGAAGTCGAAAAGTCCCTGCCTTGTTATTTTTATCATTTAAATTTACTTTCGAATTTGGACATGAGGCCAGTGCCATTATTTAGACAATTTCATAAGCTTTCTAAATATATAAAATTTGCTAAATTTGGTTTGGTAGATTTCAAACTATTAAATTTTGAAGTTGGCACCAGTATTGGATTTTAACTAAATAGATTAAATCGAATTCAAATTAATGGGCCACGCGGGAAAATAAACGGGCTAACCAATTTAAACGAACTGGGCCGGCCCGACTAACACGGACCACGCCGCGGGCCAGCTGACAGAGGGTCCCACTCGTCAGTGGCTTTTAAAACAGCGAAACGGTACCTGCGACGTGAGCCGATGGATCAGATGGAGATCGGACGGTGGAGCTTCGTCGTCGTCGCCGGGGGAGAGGAGCTCACTGCGCCGGCGAGGTAGGGGGTCGGAGAGCGCAGGAGGTCGCCGGCGGGGCTCTGCTGGGTGCCGGGCGTCGTTGTCGAGGACGAGGAAACTCTCGGGTACCGTCGGCGAGGCGTGGGGAGGCGCGGATCGATGGCGATGATCTCGCGGACTCCGGCGGCTCCGAGCTTCAAATTGGGGCGGCTCCGGCGAGGTGGGGTTCGATTGAGTGGTCAGGCAGAGGCAGTGGTGAGAGGGGAAGAGATTGGTGTGAAGGGAGTGTGCTCTGGGTGCCTCTATTTATAGATGGCGAGGTGACCGGCGGTTGCTGTGAGAGGGTGTCCATGGCGCGGCGTCTCTGGTGCTCGAAGGGGCAGGCTAGGATGCGCTCTGTGTAGGCGACGGCTAGGCGATGCTAGCGCGCTTGATGGCGAGCCAAATGATGGCCTGTGGCGTCCTGGCGACAGGTGGTGTACGCGCAGTACCGGCGCGGCAGGTCGGCGATCATGGCGACGGCTAGATGGTTCCCGCGAGCCTAGTTGGTTGGCTAGCATGGTTCGGGTGCGGTGTAGGGCGCGGGTGCACGAGAAGAGAGGGAGGGATGGACGAGCGCGTCCAGGCGAGTGCGTGCACTGGCGGGTACCGTGGCATGCCAGGGCGCGCTCACCGCGTGCCTGGCACGTCCTGGGCGTGCATGGGCGCGCCTGGCTCGGCCAGTGTGGTGCTCGTTTCGATCCAGGGAAGGTACAGGCATAGTCCTTGTGCATTGGAGAAGCTACTTGACATAGTTTGATAGGCCAGGGAGGGGTAGAAGGTAGGGTGGCAATGGAGTGGCATGGTACACGGCATGGAGAAGAAAAGTGCTCCATTCCACTTTAATCGACCAGAGCCAGTACATGCACTGATGCAGGGGTTGTACAAGAGTGTGATGATCACCAAAAGAAAGTGGTGGAGGCTTTGGACCAGAGGTTTATAGCATGTTTCTCATTTTCGAATTGTGCACACAAGGTGCTCGACACAATGGCCGCATGAAGAAAATTTTAGAATTTTGCAATTCTTTTTGGTGGATCTCATTTATATAATTAGAGTGAAGTATTGGTGGGGTTGGTGGTCATTTTGGTGAAGATTTACAAGAATTCCAAAATGTGCTCATCTTCACATAGTTTCAAAGTCTCCACTTGTCAATCTTATTCTGGTCAACCTAGTCAATATTATCCATGATGGTCAACATGAAAGTTGTTGACCCTCATGTGGTCTTGGATTACATGGTCATAGTTGACCAAGTTTAGATTAGGTTTTAAGAATTACGAGGGTGCAAAGTGGTGAAGAAAATATTTTTCACCCAAATGACCATTATCACATGTATGTTGAAATCCTTATTTTTCTTGATTTGATTCATGATCCAAAGATGCAATTGTGTTAGTTTATCATATTAAAACATTTTAGAAGCAATGGGGCAAGCAAAATTGGCCTTGGTGAATGATTTGCATTTTGGCATATGTGTATGTGAGTGAATTTTGGGGATTCTCTCCTATTTTATTTCTATCCCTTTGATTTGACTTTGGTTGACTCTAATGTGGTTCTTATGAGTTTAGAAACATTTTACAAGCATTGAAACTAAATCAAATGGCCTTGTTCAAAGATTTGCAAAATTGGCTTTAATACATAAGAGATGAGGTGTCAAGTTTTCATAAACTTGTACTAGGGTTGTTCTTGCTTCACTTGAACATGGGTTAGGGTCCATTTAGTGTTATAATAGGTTTAGAGATGATGCCACACCATTTGGTCAAGGTTTAGAGACCTAGGTCAAAGTTTGGTGAATTGGCTATGTGGCACATAGGCTTATATGCATATGTGGTATTTTATTTTTAATTTGACTTGGTTTGATTCACAATGGTGTTGTGAATTGTTGAAATGATATATGGAGGTGATCCAACCATTCACAACAAGTCCTTGGGTTAATTTTCTTAAATTCTTATATTTGCTATTTAGCTTTCATATGCCTCTATGGCATTTTTAATTTCTTTATATTCTTTTTAGTTTCAACTTGGCAATGATTTAAGAAGTGCTATATAAGGTTTACAAAGCTTTTCCAATCTTTTAAATAAAGTGAAAAAGGTCTAGGGTAAATATTTATGATTGTAGCCATAGGCACATATGCCTTTTTCCTTTTTAATTTCCTTTTATTTTATTTTCACTAGAATGATGAGAAGAGGGGTGAGTCTTTAGGGTTTAAGATTATTTCCAATAATCATAACAAGCAATCATAGCAATAGCACAAGAATTACGCAAGGTTATTATGTACTAATCTTAATTTAATAAAAGTTTTTGTTGGTTCCAAAATTTGGAACTAGGGAACTTCTTTTGTTTTGTTTTGAAATTTTTGGGATGTTACAAACCCTTCCCCCTTAAACAAATCTCGTCCCGAGATTTTAAGAGGAGTTAGGTTCCTAAGAGAGATTGAGCATTTTGATTAACAGGAAGGCATACTTGTCGTGGTCGGGGTGCTTCCGGGCTTCAGTGGCAGTCATGTGGTAGAAACGTCCGTTGTTGTTGTTCTGGTTCCTTCTACCTGCGAAGCGACGCTGTTGCTGGGCAGGTGCAGCGGTGTTGGCGGCAATCTTGGCAAGCTTCTTGGGGCATTCTTTTGAGAAGTGGCCCACAACTCCACATTCATAACAGTTTACAGTAGACTTGTCCTTCGGGGCGACGGGGATGGCATTACTCCCAGTTCTTGGGCCAGTGTTGGTGTTGGTGTGGTTCCCATTGTTGTTGTGGCTGCTGGGGTTGCGGTTGTTATTGTTGTTGCCTCCGGGCTTCGGGGGTCCTCCGTGGTTGTTGCTGTAGTTGGGGCGATAAGTCTGAGCAGGTGGCCTGTTGTTTCTGGGGGTGAATCCTTCAGAGGAGTTATTGCGGTGCTTCTGGGTATGGTGGGGTCCACTCTGGTTCACCATTCTACGCTTGCGGTTCTCATTGGCCTGATGCAGCTTTCCTTCCATCTGTATGGCTGAGTCTACGAGGGCTTCGAGGTCAGCGAACGGAATATTCACTAACACCGTTTGCATCTCGTCATGCAGTCCGTTCAAAAAGCTTTCCTTTCTCTTCTCATTGGTGTCGGTCTCATCCGGGGCGTACCTTGACAGAGTGAGAAACCTGTCGCGGTATTCCACCACGGACATTCTTCCTTGCTTGAGTTCACGGAACTCGTCTCTCATTTTCTTGATTAATCCTTGGGGCACATGGTACTTGTCTGAACTTCAGCTTGAAGTCTTCCCATGTCATCATCTGTCCCGCATTCATTGCACGGGCACTAGTCCACCAGGCTCTTGCAGGTCCTGACAGGTAGTGGGTGGCAAACAGTACTTTTTCTGCGGCTTCAACTCCCGCAACTTCAAGGTTGTTTTCTATTGTCCGTGAGCCAATCATCGAGCATCGAGGGGCTCTTCGGTTTTGCTGAACATTGGAGGGTTGGTGTTCGGAAATTCTTCGGTTTTGACCCGGGGTGATCGTGGTTTCCATGGCCTTGATTATTCTGAGCTATCCGTTGCGAGCAGCAAGGTTTGCTTGGCGTTCGGTTCTTTCGGCTTCCCGGTCCGCCATCATTGTTTGCGATAGTTGCATCATGGCATCCTGGTTTGCGTTGCGGTTTGGTGGGGCCATCTAAACATGTAGATAGATCATGAGGTAAGAGGGAAATTTTCTATGGCTTATTTTGAGTTAAGTTTAAATTTAAACTTAGGATATTTTCGGGATGAACATAACACATATTTTATTTATTCACAACAAACATCACACATTACAAGCTAAAGCACTAAGGGTTTTAAGAACCCTTTTTCCATATACTACGATACATGGTGCGGGATACAACTCACACCTACGTAAGTGAAGCTAGTGCAACTATTCCTCATTGTCTTCATCCACGTCGATGGGAATGATCCCATCCTCTGCGGACTCCGAAAACTCGTAGTCCTCCTCATCGGTGAACTCGTCATCCTCAAAGTCGTTGTCGTCACTCGGGAAGTCATCGCCTCCTTGGATGTCTTCTCCATCTTCCTCCATCTCCTCGGATCTGGTCCTGCTGTGTCCTGACAGTCACTTCTAAGGTGCGAATCTTCTCGCGAAGACGGGTGATAGTAGCGACATTCTTGGCGCGTTGCAGGCAGAGTGACCTGCGGTCCTTGGCGAGTAGCCTGATGGCGTCAGCATGATGAGCCAAAGCCATCTGGGCACGGTGGGAGTGGACACGTGTCAGCTCCAGATCCTTCCGGGTCTCATGAAGCATAAAGTCCAAATGCTGCACATGGATCCCGAGCACCGGGTGCGAAGAGAGTGCCATGGGTTCCCCATGGTGTCGTGCCTCGCGAAGTGAGCGAGCGGCTTCCCCGGAGTGCGGCGATGTTCGTCCACACACCCGAGCAAGTCCCTCCCGAAGGGCGTGAGCAAGACCGTCCACCCAGCCTGTATGCCTTGAAGGAGAAAAGGATCCTCTCCGAGATGGGAGGTTCCGAGCTTCCCTTCAAGTCGGCGGTGATCATCCATCGCTGCTCCCCGGTGGGGGTGTTGTGGATCCGGACTCCGTGGAACTTGGGAGGTGGGCGTTCGAGCCTCTCGGACACTAGGTACAAGTCGCGCTCAAACACCGGACTTCCTCCGTTTTCCGGATCGTAGGTCTCCGTCCGGGACGTAGGGCTCCATCTCGAAAGTGAAATGGATGAGTAAGTTAGAGATATGAACAAGTGTTGCAAAATTTTACTGGATTTATAAGGAGGTGCATGGCTTATTTTTAGAAGATCTAGTAGATAAGAAAATGAATAAGTTTTCATAAATACTCACTTTATTTGTTTTTGAAACTAACATTTTTTTGTCTGAACGTCCATTCTAACTAGGGTCTCCTAAGGTCAAACAATGGCTCTGATACCAACTTGTCAACACCCGGATTTTTAAGTCCAGATGCCTATTATGCCATTCCTCGCAATCCCAGGAATATTGTTTTTTGCGAGACATAATAGCTTGATATCACAACACATCATTTATTACAACACATAATCGTCTTACAACAAAGGATCACATGATCCAGTCTTAATACATCATAGTGGATCTAGAGATCCTATTACAAAACACATAGCGGAAGCGAAGTAACGGTCGTGGTCCATCTGTTCCACAGGCAACTGTTGACGTCAGGAGCGGTCCTAGTTGTCGTAGACGTTCTGCTGTCCATCTTCCTCGTACAGCTGTTCACCTTCATAGTCTGGCCATTTGAATAGCCAGGGACAAAGCCATGAGTACTTTTAAAGTACTCGCAAACTAATACTAGTGTAAGCACTATTAATTGTGGTAAGGGGAAACTAAGCTCTAGGTTTATTTGCATAAAGCCAAGTTTATTTCATAAACATTTAGTAAAGATGCTTGAATCAAATAGACTAACTCAAGTGGGAACATTAGTGTCATTCCCACAACTCTGTTGTGGTCCAACTCAAGTCACCATTCACCGGTCGACTTCAAGTCACCAGTCACAGGTCACATTTTTTTTAAATGGTCTGATGACGGAACAGTATGGCCTTTCCAATCGTCGCGTAACCGTGGACACGGCTATTCGAATAGTTATACACTCTGCGGAGGTCGTACACTTGTGCCACAATATTTGCAATAATCCGTCAGGGTTAACTGGCCCTGATTTATCATACTCCGTATGCGGACTACCAACCATAACCTTTCACTTATATACTCTAGTACAGGTACCTCTCCCCATGAGCTTGGCCTCCCGGTGAGAACCAACCTCGTTAACCCGGGAACCTGCACAGGGCTTGGGCCGGACAATTCACCTCGTTCACATCATTCCGCAATATCTCATATTGCTTTGGAGGCAGCCCTTGGCATAACCCCTATGACGCTTGTTTAGAGGGAACCCATACTAAGGCACATAAATTTCTAGTTAAGCCCGTACCCATTTTGGGTATTGTGGGGGTACTTTCAAAATTGGAATGGTATCGCATCCAAACCCAACCATCAGTTTTATATCAAAAATCACCATCTTCTCATGGTCATATTCACCTTCAAAGTCATTCAATTGAATGAACCATCATTCCAAGGTTTCCACTTCATTTCAAAGTCACATGTTCCCATCTAGAGTAGTCAAGTTTTAATTGATTAGCACTAGCAACTATTTCATGAGGGGTGATAAGTATCTTGGAGCTTGCTAGGCTAAGTGTGATTTTCTTGTACTACTCTATATTTCCACCAAGTGAATCATAAATCAAAAAGGTAACTTTGATAAATAAAATTAAGTAAAGCTTATAAAGCAAAAACTTTGGGATAGGTTCATAAAGTAAAATGTAATGATGCCTTGCTCTAGTAGAGCTTTGCATCTTGCATTAGTCTAGCTTGCAAGAAGGTTAGCTTGCTTGGAGGGGTAATATTAATATCAGCTTGCGGAATACTAGCTTGCCTTGATTGGTGAAGTGATCAAAGTATTCTTCTTCTTCCTCTTGGTAGAATACTTCCTCCTCTTGATAGTCTCCGGTACTAGCGTCTATAAACGAATATGAGGATACAATTACCAAGCAATACTTAAGTACTCTTAATTAGCCTTAGTGGCTCACACAATGATCTAGCATCACTACTTAATATTTATTACAAGATTATGCTAGGGTTTCCTTATTTAGTAATAGAAAAATAATTTCCTCTCATTGAATCTTCTTAAGATTTAATTTCTCTTATGAATAATGTATGACCTAGGTTGACTAAAGTCAACCTCTTCATACTTACCATTTGAGAAATGATTTAAATGAGGTTCCATACCTCATGCAATTTAATACTACATGGTAGTGTTTTAATGCCTCTCAATAATTCAAGATGAGGTTACTTAGACCATGATCACTACCTCATATTGAATTACTTGAGAACTAGATTTAAATAAAAGGAGTATCTCTCATATGATTTAGCACATAAGTGTAACAAATTTAAAGGACTATTATTGAGGTGATTTAAGATTCTCAAAATAACCAGGGATGATCCCATGTTGACCAAGGTCAATACTTCACACTTAGTACTTGAGAAAGTGAGTAAATGAGATTCATCATCTCATGTGATTTAATTAATTTAATATTATTTAGATTTAAGATTTATAAATGAGCAAGCATGAGCTTAGGGAATTAAAGGTCCATGCATTACTTCATTTTATTTGAGGAGGATGATTTAAATGAGGTGAGCATCTCATATTATTTTAGTAACACCTTGTAATGGTTTAATATTATTAATTACTTAAAAGTGACTTTCAATTGACCATGGGATCTACTTCATATTAATTTGGTTGAGGTAAGATTTAAATGAGACCAAAGTCTATTATATGATTTAACTAATAGGTTTGAATTATTTAAATACTAAATATGAGAATGATTAAATATTTTCAAATATAAACCTATGGGTCATTACTTAGGTGTTATTAATCCTTATTGAACGATTTGGACTAATGGTTTATGTGAGAAATTATACCTCATATAAGTTAAACTATCCTCTAAATGATTCACCTCTCTAATTAACCAAGCATGAGACTTATTTGATCTAGGTCGGTACCTCTATTTGAAATACTTAAGATCACCATTTAAATGAGAGAGAAGCCCTCATACTATTTAAATAATTCTATGTGTATTTATTAAATATTCTAGAAATGGTTCCATAGCCATTATTTTAACTCTAGTTCATGATCATGCAAAACAACTATGATATATTTTTGCATAAACAATTAGATTATGTCAAATGTGATTTATTAGAGTTGGAATCAACTTAAAATCATTTCTAGATAATTTCTAATATTTATTTGAAGTCAGAAAAGTCCCTGCCTTGTTATTTTTATCATTTAAATTTACTTTCGAATTTGGACATGAGGCCAGTGCCATTATTTAGACAATTTCATAAGCTTTCTAAATATATAAAATTTGCTAAATTTGGTTTGGTAGATTTCAAACTATTAAATTTTGAAGTTGGCACCAGTATTGGATTTTAACTAAATAGATTAAATCGAATTCAAATTAATGGGCCACGCGGGAAAATAAACGGGCTAACCAATTTAAACGAACTGGGCTGGCCCGACTAACACGGACCACGCCGCGGGCCAGCTGACAGAGGGTCCCACTCGTCAGTGGCTTTTAAAACAGCGAAACGGTACCTGCGACGTGAGCCGATGGATCAGATGGAGATCGGACGGTGGAGCTTCGTCGTCGTCGCCGGGGGAGAGGAGCTCACTGCGCCGGCGAGGTAGGGGGTCGGAGAGCGCAGGAGGTCGCCGGCGGGGCTCTGCTGGGTGCTGGGCGTCGTTGTCGAGGACGAGGAAACTCCTGGTACCGTCGGCGAGGCGTGGGGAGGCGCGGATCGATGGCGATGATCTGCGGACTCCGGCGGCTCCGAGCTTCAAATTGGGGCGGCTCCGGCGAGGTGGGGTTCGATTGAGTGGTCAGGCAGAGGCAGTGGTGAGAGGGGAAGAGATTGGTGTGAAGGGAGTGTGCTCTGGGTGCCTCTATTTATAGATGGCGAGGTGACCGGCGGTTGGCTGTGAGAGGGTGTCCATGGCGCGGCGTCTCTGGTGCTCGAAGGGGCAGGCTAGGATGCGCTCTGTGTAGGCGACGGCTAGGCGATGCTAGCGCGCTTGATGGCGAGCCAAATGATGGCATGTGGCGTCCTGGCGACAGTGGTGTACGCGCAGTACCGGCGCGGCAGGTCGGCGATCATGGCGACGGCTAGATGGTTCCCGCGAGCCTAGTTGGTTGGCTAGCATGGTTCGGGTGCGGTGTAGGGCGCGGGTGCACGAGAAGAGAGGGAGGGATGGACGAGCGCGTCCAGGCGAGTGCGTGCACTGGCGGGTACCGTGGCATGCCAGGGCGCGCTCACCGCGTGCCTGGCACGTCCTGGGCGTGCATGGGCGCGCCTGGCTCGGCCAGTGTGGTGCTCGTTTCGATCCAGGGAAGGTACAGGCATAGTCCTTGTGCATTGGAGAAGCTACTTGACATAGTTTGATAGGCCGGGGAGGGGTAGAAGGTAGGGTGGCAATGGAGTGGCATGGTACACGGCATGGAGAAGAAAAGTGCTCCATTCCACTTTAATCGACCAGAGCCAGTACATGCACTGATGCAGGGGTTGTACAAGAGTGTGATGATCACCAAAAGAAAGTGGTGGAGGCTTTGGACCAGAGGTTTATAGCATGTTTCTCATTTTCAGAATTGTGCACACAAGGTGCTCGACACAATGGCCGCATGAAGAAAATTTTAGAATTTTGCAATTCTTTTTGGTGGATCTCATTTATATAATTAGAGTGAAGTATTGGTGGGGTTGGTGGTCATTTTGGTGAAGATTTCCAAGAATTCCAAAATGTGCTCATCTTCACATAGTTTCAAAGTCTCCACTTGTCAATCTTATTCTGGTCAACCTAGTCAATATTATCCATGATGGTCAACATGAAAGTTGTTGACCCTCATGTGGTCTTGGATGACATGGTCATAGTTGACCAAGTTTAGATTAGGTTTTAAGAATTACAGGGGTGCAAAGTGGTGAAGAAAATATTTTTCACCCAAATGACCATTATCACATGTATGTTGAAATCCTTATTTTTCTTGATTTGATTCATGATCCAAAGATGCAATTGTGTTAGTTTATCATATTAAAACATTTTAGAAGCAATGGGGCAAGCAAAATTGGCCTTGGTGAATGATTTGCATTTTGGCATATGTGTATGTGAGTGAATTTTGGGGATTCTCTCCCTATTTTATTTCTATCCCTTTGATTTGACTTTGGTTGACTCTAATGTGGTTCTTATGAGTTTAGAAACATTTTACAAGCATTGAAACTAAATCAAATGGCCTTGTTCAAAGATTTGCAAAATTGGCTTTAATACATAAGAGATGAGGTGTCAAGTTTTCATAAACTTGTACTAGGGTTGTTCTTGCTTCACTTGAACATGGGTTAGGGTCCATTTAGTGTTATAATAGGTTTAGAGATGATGCCACACCATTTGGTCAAGGTTTAGAGACCTAGGTCAAAGTTTGGTGAATTGGCTATGTGGCACATAGGCTTATATGCATATGTGGTATTTTATTTTTAATTTGACTTGGTTTGATTCACAATGGTGTTGTGAATTGTTGAAATGATATATGGAGGTGATCCAACCATTCACAACAAGTCCTTGGGTTAATTTTCTTAAATTCTTATATTTGCTATTTAGCTTTCATATGCCTCTATGGCATTTTTAATTTCTTTATATTCTTTTTAGTTTCAACTTGGCAATGATTTAAGAAGTGCTATATAAGGTTTACAAAGCTTTTCCAATCTTTTAAATAAAGTGAAAAAGGTCTAGGGTAAATATTTATGATTGTAGCCATAGGCACATATGCCTTTTTCCTTTTTAATTTCCTTTTATTTTATTTTCACTAGAATGATGAGAAGAGGGGTGAGTCTTTAGGGTTTAAGATTATTTCCAATAATCATAACAAGCAATCATAGCAATAGCACAAGAATTACGCAAGGTTATTATGTACCAATCTTAATTTAATAAAAGTTTTTGTTGGTTCCAAAAATTGAATGGAACTTTTGTTTGTTTTAAATTCTGGGATGTTACAAACCCTTCCCCCTTAAACAAATCTCGTCCCGAGATTTTAAGAGGAGTTAGGTTCCTAAGAGAGATTGAGCATTTTGATTAACAGGAAGGCATACTTGTCAGGGTCTGGGGTGCTTCCTGAGCTTCAGTGGCAGTCATGTGGTAGAAACGTCCGTTGTTGTTGTTACGGTTCCTTCTACTCGCGAAGCGCGCTGTTCTTTGGGCAGGTGCAGCGGTGTTGGCCGCGATCTTGGCAAGCTTCTTGGGGCATTCTTTGGAGTAGTGGCCCACAACTCCACATTCGTAGCAGTTCTACGGTGGACTTGTCCTTCGGGGTGACGGGGATGGCATTGCTTCCGAGTCCTCGGGCCGGTGTTGGTGTTGGTGTTGTTCCCATTGTTGTGGTGGCTGCTGTGGTTGTGGTTGTTATTGTTGTTGCCTCCGGGCTTCGGGGGTCCTCCGTTGTTGTTGCTGTAGTTGGGGCGATAAATCTGAGTAGGTGGCCTGTTGTTTCTGGGGGTGAATCCTCCAGAGGAGTTATTGCGGTGCTTCTGGGTATGGTGGGGTCCACTCTGGTTCATCATTCTGCGCTTGCGGTTCTCATTGGCCTGATGCAGCTTTCCTTCCATCTGTATGGCTGAGTCCACGAGGGCTTCGAGGTCAGCGAACGGAATATTCACTAACACCGTTTGCATCTCGTCGTGCGGTCCGTTCGAGAATCTTTCCTTTCTCTTCTCATTTGTGTCGGTCTCATCCGGGGCGTACCTTGACAGAGTGAGAAACCTGTCGCGGTATTCCACCACGGACATTCTTCCTTGCTTGAGTTCACGGAACTCGTCTCTCATTTTCTTGATTAATCCTTGGGGCACATGGTACTTGCTGAACTTCAGCTTGAAGTCTTCCCATGTTATCATATGTCCTGCATTCATTGCACGGGCACTAGTCCACCAGGCTCTTGCAGGTCCTGACAGGTAGTGGGTGGCAAACAGTACTTTTTCTGCGGCTTCAACTCCCGCAACTTCAAGGTTGTTCTCTATTGTCTGCAGCCAATCATCAGCATCCAAGGGTTCTTCGGTTTTGCTGAACATTGGAGGGTTAGTGTTCTGGAAATTCTTCAGCTTTGACCCGGGGTGATCGTGGTTCCCATGGCCTTGATTATTCCGAGCTAGCTGTTGCAGTGCGGCAAGGTTGGCTTGGCGTTCAGCTCTTTCCGCTTCCCGGTCTGCCATCATTGTCTGCAGTAGTTGCATCATGGCATCCTGGGTGGCGTTGCGGGTTGGTGGGGCCATCTGAACATGTAGATAGATCATGAGGTAAGAGGGAAATTTTCTATGGCTTATTTTGAGTTAGGTTTAAACTTAAAACTTGAAATATTTTTGTGATGAACATAGCACACATTTTATTTATTCACAACAAACATCACACATGACTAGTTAAAGCACTAAGGGTTTTAAGAACCCTTTTTCCACAAACTACGATACATGGTGCGGGATACAACTCACACCTACGTAAGTGAAACTAGTGCAACTATTCTTCATCGTCTTCATCCACATCGATGGGAATGATCCCATCCTCCTCGGACTCCGAAACTCGTAGTCTTCCTCATCGGTGAACTCATCATCCTCAAAGTCGTTGTCGTCACTCGGGAAGTCATTGCCTCCTTGGATGTCTTCTCCATCCTCCTCCATCTCCTGGATCCGGTCCTGCTTGTGTCCGGACGAGTCACCTCCAAGGTGCGTATCTTCTCATGCGAAGACGGGTGATAGTAGCGACATTCTTGGCGCGCTGCGAGCGGAGTGACCGGCGGTCCTTGGCGAGTAGCCTGATGGCGTCGGCATGATGAGCCAAAGCCATCTGGGCACGGTGGGCATGGACACGTGTCAGCTCCAGGTCCTTCCGGGTCTTATGAAGCATAAAGTCCAAATGCTCCACATGAATCTTGAGCACCAGGTGCGAAGAGAGTGCCATGGGTTCCCCCATGGTGTCGTGCCTCGCGAAGTGGGCGAGCGGCTTCCCGGAGTGCGGCGATGTTCGTCCGCACACCCGAGCAAGTCCCTCCTGAAGGGCGTGAGCAAGACCGTCCACCCAGCTGTATGCCTTGAAGGAGAAAAGGATCCTCTCCGAGATGGGAGGCTCCGGGCTTCCCTTCAAGTCAGCGGTGATCATCCACTGCTGCTCCCCAGTGGGGGTGTTGTGGATCCGGACTCCGTGGAACTGGGGAGGTGGGCGTTCAAGCTTCTCGGACACTAGGTACAAGTCGGGCTCAAACACCAGACTTCCTCCGTTTTCCAGATCGTAGGTCTCCGTCTGGACGTAGGGCTCCATCTGAAAGTGAAATGGATGAGTAAGTTAGAGATGTGAACAAGTGTGGCAAAATTTTAATGGATTTATAAGGGGTGCATGGCTTATTATTTTTAAGAAGATCTAGTAGAGAAGAAAATGAATAAGTTTTTCACAAATACTCACTTCATTTGTTTTAGAAACTAATATTTTCCGAACGTCCATTCTAACTAGGGTCTCCTAAGGTCAAACAATGGCTCCGATACCAACTTGTCAACACCCGGATTTTTAAGTCCGGATGCCTATTATGCCGTACATCGCAATCCCGGGAATATTGTTGTTGCGAGACTTAATAGTTGAATATCATAGAGTCATCATTTATTACAACACATAATCTGTCTTACAAGATGGATCACATGATCCAATATTACAAATAGTAGTTGATCTAGTGATCAACGAACATCACAAGAGCGGAAGCGAAGTAGTAGTGGCTATCTAATCCACGAGCCAACGCTTGACGTCAGGAGCGGTCCTAGTTGTCGTAGACGTTCTGCTGTCCATCTTCCTCGTACTGCTGTTCACCTTCATAGTCTGGCCATTTGAATAGCCAGGGACAAAGCCATGGGTACTTTTAAAGTACTCGCAAACTAATACTAGTGTAAGCACTATTAATTGCGGTAAGGGGATGCTAAGCTCTAGGTTTATTTGCATAAAGCCAAGTTTATTTCATAAACATTTAGTAAAGATGCTTGAATCAGCTAGACTACCTCCGGTGGGAACATTAGTGTCATTCCCACAACTCTGTTGTGATTCAACTCCAAGTCACCATTCACCTTTCAAAATCAAGTCACCGATCATATGTCACATTTTTGAAAATGGTCCGATGACGGAACGAGTATGGCCTTTCCAATCGTCCGTAACCGTGGACACGGCTATTCGAATAGTTCTACACTCTGCAGAGGTCGTACACTTGTGCCACAATATTTGCAATAATCCGTCAGGGTTAACTGGCCCTGATTTATCATACTCCGTATGCGGACTACCAACCATAACCTTTCACTTATATACTCTAGTATAGGCACCTCTCCCCATGAGTTTGGCCTCCCAGTGAAGACACACCGTCAGCCTGGGAACTGCACAGGGCTTGGGCCGGACAATTCACCTCATTTCACGTCATTTCATATCCTCTCATATTTCTTTGGAGGCAGCCCTTGGCATAACCCCGATGACGCTTGTTTAGAGGGAACCCATACTAAAGCACATAAATTTCTAGTTAAGCCCTTACCCATATTGGGTATTGTGGGGGTACTTTCAAAATTGGAATGGTATCGCATCCGAACCCAACCCTCAGTTTTATATCAAAAATCACCATCTTCTCTTGGTCATATTCACCTTCAAAGTCATTCAATGGAATGAACCATCATTCCAAGGTTTCAACTTCATTTCAAAGTCACATGTTCCCATCTAGAGTAGTCCAATTTTAATTGATTAGCGCTAGCAACTATTTCATGAGGGGTGCTAAGTATCTTGGAGCTTGCTAGGCTAAGTGTGATTCTCTTGTACTACTCTATAATTCAACCAAGTGAATCATAAACCAAAAAGTAACTTTGATAAATAAAATCAAGTAAGGCTTGTAAAGTAAAAACTTTGGGATAGGTTCATGAAGTAAAAAGTAATGATGCCTTGCTCTGGTAGAGCTTTGCACCATGATGGTTAGCAAGTTTATCAGCTTGCACTGGTAATAGCTAGCATTAATATTAGCTTGCAAGAGTATTATCTTGCCTTGATTGGTGAGGTGATCAAAGTGTTCTTCTTCTTCCTCTTGGTAGAATACCTCCTCCTCTTGATAGTCTCCGGTACTAGCGTCTATAAACGAATACGAGGATACAATCACCAAACAATACTTAAGTACTCTTAAGTAGCCTTAGTGGCTCACACAATGATCTAGCATCACTACTTAACATTTATTACAAGATTATGCTAGGGTTTCCTTATTTAGTAATAGGAAAATAATTTCCTCTCATTGAAAATGGAGTTAGGGTTTCTCTTTAGTTTGTGAGAAAATAATTTCCTCTCATTGAAAATGGAGTTAGGGTTTCTCTTCAGTTTGTGAGAAAATAATTTCCTCTCATTGAATCTTCTTAAGATTTTATTTCTCTTATGAATAATATATGACCTAGGTTGACCAAAGTCAACCTCTTCATACTTACCACTTGAGACAAGGATTTAAATGAGGTTCCATACCTCATGCAATTTAATGCTAACATGGTAGTGATTTAATGCCACCCAATAATTTAATATGAGGTTACCTAGACCATGATCACTACCTCATATTGAATTACTTGAGAACAAGATTTAAATGAGAGGAATATCTCTCATATGATTTAACACATAGTGGTAACTAATTTAAAGGACTACCCTTGAGGTGATTTAATATTCTCAAATAACCAGGGATGATCCCATGTTGACCAAGGTCAACACTTCACACTTAGTATTTGAAAAAGGGAGTTAAATGAGATTCATCATCTCATGTGATTTAATTAATCTTTGGAAAATTTAAATACTATTAAGATTTAAGATCTATAAGTGAGCAAGTATGAGCCTAGGAAATTAAAGGTCAACACATTACTTCATATTATTTGAGAAAGATGATTTAAATGAGGTGAGCACCTCATACCATTTTAATAACACCTTACAATGTTTTAATATCATTAATTAATCTAAGGTGAGTTTTAATTGACCATGGGATCTACCTCATATTAATTTGGTTGAGGCAAGATTTAAATGAGACCAAAGTCTCTCATATGACTTAATAGATAGGTTTGAAAATTTTAAATACTACTTATGAGGATGATTTAATATTTTCAAATAGGAACCTATGGGTCATTAATACATGTGTTATCAATTCTCATTGAACTATTTGGATTAATGATTAAAGTGAGAAGCTATACCTCATATAAGTTAAACTATCATCTAAATGATTTAAAATCTCTAAGTAACCAAGCATGAGACTTATTTGACCAAAGTCAGTACCTCTAGTTGAATTACTTAGTATCACAATTTAAATGAGAGAGAAGCCCCCATACTATTTAAATAAGTTTATGTGTATGTATTAAATGGGCTAGAAATGGCTCCATAGCCATTATTTGACTCTAGTCCATGATCATGCAAAACAACTATGCTATATTTTTGCATAAACAATTAGAATATGTCAAATGTGATTTATTAGAGTTGGAATCAACTTAAAATCATTTATAGATAATTTTTAATATTTATTTGAAGTTAGAAAAGGCCCTGCCTTGTTATTTTTATCATTTAAATTTAATTTCAAATTTGGACATGAGGCCAGTGGCATTGTTTAGATAATTTCATGGGATTTCCGAATATATAAAGTTGGCTAGATTTGGTTTGGTAGATTTCAAATTATTCATAAATTACCAAAGTATCTGCAGGGTTTTTGGAATAATTATTAAATCAAAATTTGAATCTGTGGGCTAGGCGGGAAAAGCAAATGGGCCGAAACGAGCGGAGAGGGACTGGGCTGGCCCAACTAGCGCTGACCACGCCGCGGGCCGCCTGACATGGGGTCCCACGCGTCAGTGGGTTGATTCGACCGAAACGGTACCTGCGAATAGGAGCCGTTGGATCAGGCGAGGATCGCACGGTGGGGCTTCGTCGTCAACGTCGGGGGAGAGGAGCTCGTCTGCGCCGGCGAGGTAGGGGGTCGGAGGGCGCTGTAGGTCGCCGGCGGTCGAAGGAGAGGGCTGAGGCGAGGTTGTCGACGACGAGAAGTCGACTGGTAGCAGTTTCGAGGCTCGGGGTGGCGTGAATTGGCGACGGCGATCTGCAGGCTCCGGCGACGTCGAGCTCGCAATTGGAGCAGCTCCGGCGGTGTGGTGTCAAATTTATGTGGGGAGAGGGATCAGTGAGGGGAGGAGAGCAGATGGTGTGCAGAGAGAAGGAGCCGATCGTCCCTATTTATAGCGGGCGGAGGTGACCGTGAGGTACTGAGAGGGGTCGCTCATGGCGCCGGCGTTTGGGGCGATGAAGGGGCAAGCTAGGGCGCGCATCGTGTAGGTGACGGCTAGACGGAGCTAGCACGCGTGATGGCGCGTCCAATGATGGTCTGTGGCGTGCTAGCGATGATGGCGTCCTTGCAGTACCGTGGCGGAAGGTCTTGATCATGGCGGTGGCTACGGTGCAGGGGCAGGCCTGGGAGCTTGTCTAGCGTGTAGAGGGCGGGGAGGCGGTGCTCGATGCAGGCGTAGCTTGGTCAGAGGAGGACGGAGGTGCTCGAGCGCGTGGTGTACTGGCGATGCCAGAGCGCGGTCACCGCGCGTGCTCGGCACGTCTCGGCGAGTTTTGGGCGAGCGCGTTCCGGCCAATGCCGTGCGTTGGCGTTGCCGGGGCGTGTACCCTCGTCGTCCTTGAGTGTTGTAGATGCTCCGGGACAAGAGGATGAGTTGAAATGGTGGCCGGAGGTGGAGATGCCAAAGGTGGCCGGGTGTGCATGGCATTGAGCATCTCCTCTCACTTTCTCACTTAATCAACCCAGGCAAGTACTTGGCTATGTGCAGGGGATCATAGAGAGGCACTTATCATCTCGATAGCAAAGGGGTTTAGGTCAAGAACCATTGGATAATAGCATGTAACACAAAATGGAAAACATGCCTGCCAAGTGTTTGATTAAATGGCCGCAAGAACTTTTTGTTTAAATTTTGAAATTCTTTTTGGTGGATCTCATTTATATAATTAATGTGTTGGATTGGTGGTGTTGGTGTTCATTTTGGTGAAGTTTTGCAACAATTCAAAAAGTGGGTCATCTTCACATAGTTTCAAAGTCTCCACTTGTCAATTCCATACTGGTCAACCTGGTCAAAGTTAGCATGTGTGGTCAACATGAAAGTTGTTCTCCTTGACATGGTCTTGGATGACATGGCAATGGTTGACCAAGTTTGGTTGCAGAAACAAAAGATAGGTGGGTGCAAAGTGAGGAAGAAATTATAAATGTGACATATGACCATTATCATATGTGTGATAGTTTTGAGTTTTGCTTTGATTTGATTTTGGTTTCTTTGATGCAATTGTGTTTTTTATCATATATAAGAGTTTTACAAACAAGAGATCAGGCAATGGTGGCCTTGGGTGAAGATTTGCAAAATTGGTGTTATGTGTATGTGAGTAAAAATGGAATTATCTCACCATTTGAATTCTCTCCATTTGATTTGACTTTTGTTGACTCTAAAGTGATTCTTATTAGTTTAGAACCATTTCCAAACCATTGAATCCATTTATAAGGTCTTGTTCCAAGATTTGCAAAAATGGCCATAACACATAAGAGATGAGGTGTCAAATTTTACTAAACTTGTAAATGGTTGATCTTGCTTTACTTGGACATGGGTTAGGGTCAATTTAGTGTTATATTAGGTTGAGAGATGGTTTCACATCATTTAGTCAAGGTTTAGAGTCATAGGGTAAAATTGGGTGAAATGGCTATGTGTCACATATGACTTTATATGTTGCCTTTAAATTTTAATTTGACTTGGCTTGATTCAAATGGTGTTGTGGATTGTTGAAATGGTATATGGAGGTGATCCAACCATTCACAACAAGTCCTAGGGTCAATTTTCTTAAATTCCCATATTTGCTATTTTACTCTCATATGCCTCTATGGCATTTTTAGTTTCTTTTTATTTTCTTTGGTTTCAACTTGGAAATGATTTAAGAAGTACTATATAAGGTTTATAAAGCTTTTACAATCCTCTAAATAAAGTGGAAAGGTCTAGGGTAAAGATTTATAATTATAGCCATAGGCACATATGCCTTTTTCTCATTTAATTTCCTTTTATTTTATTTTAACTTGGATGATGAAAAGAGGGGTGGGGTTTTAGGGTTTAAGATTATTTTAAATACTAATAACCAGCAATCATGGCAATAGCACAAGAATTAAGCAAGATTATTATGTACCAATCTTAATTTAATAAAAGTTTTTGTTGGTTCCAAAAATTTGGAACTAGATGTTACAAACCCTTCCCCCTTAAACAAATCTCGTCCCGAGATTTTAAGAGAAGTTAGGTTCCTAAGAGAGATTGGGTATTTTGATTAACAGGAAGGCATACTTGTCAGGGTCTGGGGTGCTTCCTGAGCTTCCGTGGCAGTCATGTGGTAGAAACGGATGTTGTTGTTGTTCTGGTTCCTTCTACCTGCGAAGCGGCGCTGTTGCTGGGCAGGTGCAGCGGTGTTGGCCGCGATCTTGGCAAGCTTCTTGGGGCATTCTTTGGAGTAGTGGCCCACAACTCCACATTCGTAGCAGTTTACAGTGGACTTGTCCTTCGGGGTGATGGGGATGGCATTGCTTCCAGTCCTCGGGCCAGTGTTGGTGTTGGTGTTGTTCCCATTGTTGTGGTTGCTGTGGTTGTGGTTGTTATTGTTGTTGCCTCCGGGCTTCGGGGGTCCTCCGTTGTTGTTGCTGTAGTTGGGGCGATAAATCTGAGTAGGTGGCCTGTTGTTTCTGGGGGTGAATCCTCCAGAGGAGTTATTGCGGTGCTTCGGGTATGGTGGGGTCCACTCTGGTTCATCATTCTGCGCTTGCGGTTCTCATTGGCCTGATGCAGCTTTCCTTCCATCTGTATGGCTGAGTCCACGAGGGCTTCGAGGTCAGCGAACGGAATATTCACTAACACCGTTTGCATCTCGTCGTGCAGTCCGTTCAGGAATCTTTCCTTTCTCTTCTCATTTGTGTCGGTCTCATCCGGGGCGTACCTTGACAGAGTGAGAAACCTGTCGCGGTATTCCACCACGGACATTCTTCCTTGCTTGAGTTCACGGAACTCGTCTCTCATTTTCTTGATTAATCCTTGGGGCACATGGTACTTGCTGAACTTCAGCTTGAAGTCTTCCCATGTTATCATATGTCCTGCATTCATTGCACGGGCACTAGTCCACCGAGGCTCTTGCAGGTCTCGACGGGTAGTGGGTGGCAAACAGTACTTTTTCTGCGGCTTCAACTCCCGCAACTTCAAGGTTGTTCTCTATTGTCTGAAGCCAGTCATCAGCATCCAAGGGTTCTTCGGTTTTGCTGAACATTGGAGGGTTAGTGTTCTGGAAATTCTTCAGCTTTGACCCAGGGTGATCGTGGTTCCCATGGCCTTGATTGTTCTGAGCTAGCTGTTGCAGTGCGGCAAGGTTGGCTTGGCGTTCAGCTCTTTCCGCTTCCCGGTCTGCCATCATTGTCTGCAGTAGTTGCATCATGGCATCCTGGGTGGCGTTGCGGGTTGGTGGGGCCATCTGAACATGTAGATAGATCATGAGGTAAGAGGGAAATTTTCTATGGCTTATTTTGAGTTAGGTTTAAACTTAAAACTTGAAATATTTTTGTGATGAACATAGCACACACTTTATTTATTCACAACAAACATCACACATGACTAGTTAAAGCACTAAGGGTTTTAAGAACCCTTTTTCCACAAACTACGATACATGGTGCGGGATACAACTCACACCTACGTAAGTGAAACTAGTGCAACTATTCTTCATCGTCTTCATCCACATCGATGGGAATGATCCCATCCTCCTCGGGCTCCAGAAACTCGTAGTCTTCCTCATCGGTGAACTCATCATCCTCAAAGTCGTTGTCGTCACTCAGGAAGTCATTGCCTCCCTGGATGTCTTCTCCATCCTCCTCCATCTCCTGGATCTGGTCCTGCTGGGTCCGGACAGTCACCTCCAAGGTGCGTATCTTCTCGCGAAGACGGGTGATAGTAGCGACATTCTTGGCGCGCTGCAGGCGGAGTGACCGGCGGTCCTTGGCGAGTAGCCTGATGGCGTCGGCATGATGAGCCAAAGCCATCTGGGCACGGTGGGCATGGACACGTGTCAGCTCCAGGTCCTTCCGTGTCTCATGAAGCATAAAGGCCAAATGCTCCACATGAATCTTGAGCACCAGGTGCGAAGAGAGTGCCATGGGTTCCCCCATGGTGTCGTGCCTCGCGAAGTGGGCGAAGCGGCTTCCCCGGAGTGCGGCGATGTTCTGTCCGCACACCCGAGCAAGTCCCTCCTGAAGGGCGTGAGCAAGACCGTCCACCCAGCTGTATGCCTTGAAGGAGAAAAGGATCCTCTCCGAGATGGGAGGCTCCGGGCTTCCCTTCAAGTCAGCGGTGATCATCCACTGCTGCTCCCCAGCGGGGGTGTTGTGGATCCGGACTCCGTGGAACTGGGGAGGTGGGCGTTCAAGCTTCTCGGACACTAGGTACAAGTCGCGCTCAAACACCAGACTTCCTCCGTTTTCCAGATCGTAGGTCTCCGTCTGGACGTAGGGCTCCATCTGAAAGTGAAATGGATAAGTAAATTAGAGATGTGAACAAGTGTGGCAAAATTTTAAATAGATTTATAAGGAGGTGCATGGCTTATTATTTTTAAGAAGATCTGATAGAGAAGAAAATGAATAAGTTTTTCACAAATACTCACTTCATTTGTTTTAGAAACTTAAAATTTTCCGAACGTCCATTCTAACTAGGGTCTCCTAAGGTCAAACAATGGCTCTGATACCAACTTGTCAACACCCGGATTTTTAAGTCCAGATGCCTATTATGCCGTACATCGCAATCCCAGGAATATTGTTGTTGCGAGACTTAATAGTTGAATATCATAGAGTCATCATTTATTACAACACATAACTGTCTTACAAGATGGATCACATGATCCAATATTACAAATAGTAGTTGATCTATTGATCAACGAACATCACAAAGAGCGGAAGCGAAGTAGTAGTGGCTATCTAATCCACAGGCCAACGCTTGACGTCAGGAGCGGTCCTAGTTGTCGTAGACGTTCTGCTGTCCATCTTCCTCGTACTGCTGTTCACCTTCATAGTCTGGCCATTTGAATAGCCAGGGACAAAGCCATGAGTACTTTTAAAGTACTCGCAAACTAATACTAGTGTAAGCACTATTAATTGCGGTAAGGGGATGCTAAGCTCTAGGTTTATTTGCATAAAGCCAAGTTTATTTCATAAACATTTAGTAAAGATGCTTGAATCGCTAGACTACCTCCGGTGGGAACATTAGTGTCATTCCCACAACTCTGTTGTGATTCAACTCCAAGTCACCATTCACCTTTCAAAATCAAGTCACCAGTCATATGTCACATTTTTGAAAATGGTCTGATGACGGAACAGTATGGCCTTTCCAATCGTCCGTAACCGTGGACACGGCTATTCGAATAGTTCTACACTCTGCAGAGGTCGTACACTTGTGCCACAATATTTGCAATAATCCGTCAGGGTTAACTGGCCCTGATTTATCATACTCCGTATGCGGACTACCAACCATAACATTTCACTTATATACTCTAGTATAGGCACCTCTCCCCATGAGTTTGGCCTCCCAGTGAAGACACACCGTCAGCCTGGGAACTGCACAGGGCTTGGGCCGGACAATTCACCTCATTTCACGTCATTTCATATCCTCTCATATTTCTTTGGAGGCAGCCCTTGGCATAACCCCGATGACGCTTGTTTAGAGGGAACCCATACTAAAGAACATAAATTTCTAGTTAAGCCCTTACCCATATTGGGTATTGTGGGGGTACTTTCAAAATTGGAATGGTATCGCATCCGAACCCAACCCTCAGTTTTATATCAAAAATCACCATCTTCTCTTGGTCATATTCACCTTCAAAGTCATTCAATGGAATGAACCATCATTCCAAGGTTTCAACTTCATTTCAAAGTCACATGTTCCCATCTAGAGTAGTCCAATTTTAATTGATTAGCGCTAGCAACTATTTCATGAGGGGTGCTAAGTATCTTGTTGCTTGCTAGGCTAAGTGTGATTCTCTTGTACTACTCTATAATTCAACCAAGTGAATCATAAACCAAAAATTAACTTTGATAAATAAAATCAAGTAAGGCTTGTAAAGTAAAAACTTTGGGATAGGTTCATGAAGTAAAAGTAATGATGCCTTGCTCTGGTAGAGCTTTGCACCATGATGGTTAGCAAGTTTATCAGCTTGCACTGGTAATAGCTGGCATTAATATTAGCTTGCAAGAGTATTATCTTGCCTTGATTGGTGAGGTGATCAAAGTGTTCTTCTTCTTCCTCTTGGTAGAATACCTCCTCCTCTTGATAGTCTCCGGTACTAGCATCTATAAACGAATACGAGGATACAATCACCAAACAATACTTAAGTACTCTTAAGTAGCCTTAGTGGCTCACATAATGATCTAGCATCACTACTTAACATTTATTACAAGATTATGCTAGGGTTTCCTTATTTAGTAATAGGAAAATAATTTCCTCTCATTGAAAATGGAGTTAGGGTTTCTCTTTAGTTTGTGAGAAAATAATTTCCTCTCATTGAAAATGGAGTTAGGGTTTCTCTTTAGTTTGTGAGAAAATAATTTCCTCTCATTGAATCTTCTTAAGATTTTATTTCTCTTATGAATAATATATGACCTAGGTTGACCAAAGTCAACCTCTTCATACTTACCACTTGAGACAAGGATTTAAATGAGGTTCCATACCTCATGCAATTTAATGCTAACATGGTAGTGATTTAATGCCACCCAATAATTTAATATGAGGTTACCTAGACCATGATCACTACCTCATATTGAATTACTTGAGAACAAGATTTAAATGAGAGGAATATCTCTCATATGATTTAACACATAGTGGTAACTAATTTAAAGGACTACCCTTGAGGTGATTTAATATTCTCAAATAACCAGGGATGATCCCATGTTGACCAAGGTCAACACTTCACACTTAGTATTTGAAAAAAGGGAGTTAAATGAGATTCATCATCTCATGTGATTTAATTAATCTTTGGAAAATTTAAATACTATTTAGATTTAAGATCTATAAGTGAGCAAGTATGAGCCTAGGAAATTAAAGGTCAACACATTACTTCATATTATTTGAGAAAGATGATTTAAATGAGGTGAGCACCTCATACCATTTTAATAACACCTTACAATGTTTTAATATCATTAATTAATCTAAGGTGAGTTTTAATTGACCATGGGATCTACCTCATATTAATTTGGTTGAGGCAAGATTTAAATGAGACCAAAGTCTCTCATATGACTTAATAGATAGGTTTGAAAATTTTAAATACTACTTATGAGGATGATTTAATATTTTCAAATAGGAACCTATGGGTCATTAATACATGTGTTATCAATTATCATTGAACTATTTGGATTAATGATTAAAGTGAGAAGCTATACCTCATATAAGTTAAACTATCATCTAAATGATTTAAAATCTCTAAGTAACCAAGCATGAGACTTATTTGACCAAAGTCAGTACCTCTAGTTGAATTACTTAGGATCACAATTTAAATGAGAGAGAAGCCCCCATACTATTTAAATAAGTTTATGTGTATGTATTAAATGGGCTAGAAATGGCTCCATAGCCATTATTTGACTCTAGTCCATGATCATGCAAAACAACTATGCTATATTTTTGCATAAAAAATTAGAATATGTCAAATGTGATTTATTAGAGTTGGAATCAACTTAAAATCATTTATAGATAATTTTTAATATTTATTTGAAGTTAGAAAAGGCCCTGCCTTGTTATTTTTATCATTTAAATTTAATTTCAAATTTGGACATGAGGCCAGTGGCATTGTTTAGATAATTTCATGGGCTTTCCGAATATATAAAATTGGCTAGATTTGGTTTGGTAGATTTCAAATTATTCAAAAATTACCAAAGTATCTGCAGGGTTTTTGGAATAATTATTAAATCAAAATTTGAATCTGTGGGCTAGGCGGGAAAAGCAAATGGGCCGAAACGAGCGGAGAGGGACTGGGATGGCCCAACTAGTGCTGACCACGCCGCGGGCCGCCTGACATGGGGTCCCACGCGTCAGTGGGTTGATTCGACCGAAACGGTACCTGCGAATAGGAGCCGTTGGATCAGGCGAGGATCGCACGGTGGGGCTTCGTCGTCAACGTCGGGGGAGAGGAGCTTGCTGCGCCGGCGAGGTAGGGGGTCGGAGGGCGCTGTAGGTCGCCGGCGGTCGAAGGAGAGGGGTGAGGCGAGGTTGTCGACGACGAGAAGTCGACTAGTAGCAGTTTCGAGGCTCGGGGTGGCGTGAATTGGCGACGGCGATCTGCAGGCTCTGGCGACGTGGAGCTCGCAATTGGAGCAGCTCCGGCGGTGTGGTGTCAAATTGATGTGGGGAGAGGGATCAGTGAGGGGAGGAGAGCAGATGGTGTGCAGAGAGAAGGAGCCGATCGTCCCTATTTATAGCGGGCGGAGGTGACCGTGAGGTACTGAGAGGGGTCGCTCATGGCGCCGGCGTTTGGGGCGATGAAGGGGCAAGCTAGGGCGCGCATCGTGTAGGCGACGGCTAGACGGAGCTAGCGCGCGTGATGGCGCGTCCAATGATGGTCTGTGGCGTGCTAGCGATGATGGCGTCCTTGCAGTACCGTGGCGGAAGGTCTTGATCATGGCGGTGGCTACGGTGCAGGGGCAGGCCTGGGAGCTTGTCTAGCGTGTAGAGGGCGGGGAGGCGGTGCTCGACGCAGGCGTAGCTTGGTCAGAGGAGGACGGAGGTGCTCGAGCGCGTGGTGTACTGGCGATGCCAGAGCGCGGTCACCGCGCGTGCTGGCACGTCCTGGCGAGTTTTGGGCGAGCGCGTTCCGGCCAATGCCGTGCGTTGGCATTGCTGGGGCGTGTACCCTCGTCGTCCTTGAGTGTTGTTGATGCTCCAGGACAAGAGGATGAGTTGAAATGGTGGCCAGAGGTGGAGATGCCAAAGGTGGCCGGGTGTGCATGGCATTGAGCATCTCCTCTCACTTTCTCACTTAATCAACCCAGGCAAGTACTTGGCTATGTGCAGGGATCATAGAGAGGCACTTATCATCTCAGTAGCAAAGGGGTTTAGGTCAAGAACCATTGGATAATAGCATGCAACACAAAATGGAAAACATGCCTGCCAAGTGTTTGATTAAATGGCCGCAAGAACTTTTTGTTTAAATTTTGAAATTCTTTTTGGTGGATCTCATTTATATAATTAATGTGTTGGATTGGTGGTGTTGGTGTTCATTTTGGTGAAGTTTTGCAACAATTCAAAAAGTGGGTCATCTTCACATAGTTTCAAAGTCTCCACTTGTCAATTCCATACTGGTCAACCTGGTCAAAGTTAGCATGTGTGGTCAACATGAAAGTTGTTCTCCTTGACATGGTCTTGGATGACATGGCAATGGTTGACCAAGTTTGGTTGCAGAAACAAAAGATAGGTGGGTGCAAAGTGAGGAAGAAATTATAAATGTGACATATGACCATTATCATATGTGTGATAGTTTTGAGTTTTGCTTTGATTTGATTTTGGTTTCTTTGATGCAATTGTGTTTGTTTATCATATATAAGAGTTTTACAAACAAGAGATCAGGCAATGGTGGCCTTGGGTGAAGATTTGCAAAATTGGTGTTATGTGTATGTGAGTAAAAATGGAATTATCTCACCATTTGAATTCTCTCCATTTGATTTGACTTTTGTTGACTCTAAAGTGATTCTTATTAGTTTAGAACCATTTCCAAACCATTGAATCCATTTATAAGGTCTTGTTCCAAGATTTGCAAAAATGGCCATAACACATAAGAGATGAGGTGTCAAATTTTACTAAACTTGTAAATGGTTGATCTTGCTTTACTTGGACATGGGTTAGGGTCAATTTAGTGTTATATTAGGTTGAGAGATGGTTTCACATCATTTAGTCAAGGTTTAGAGTCATAGGGTAAAATTGGGTGAAATGGCTATGTGTCACATATGACTTTATATGTTGCCTTTAAATTTTAATTTGACTTGGCTTGATTCAAATGGTGTTGTGGATTGTTGAAATGGTATATGGAGGTGATCCAACCATTCACAACAAGTCCTAGGGTCAATTTTCTTAAATTCCCATATTTGCTATTTTACTCTCATATGCCTCTATGGCATTTTTAGTTTCTTTTTATTTTCTTTGGTTTCAACTTGGAAATGATTTAAGAAGTACTATATAAGGTTTATAAAGCTTTTCCAATCCTCTAAATAAAGTGGAAAGGTCTAGGGTAAAGATTTATAATTATAGCCATAGGCACATATGTCTTTTTCTCATTTAATTTCCTTTTATTTTATTTTAACTTGGATGATGAAAAGAGGGGTGGGGTTTTAGGGTTTAAGATTATTTTAAATACTAATAACCAGCAATCATGGCAATAGCACAAGAATTAAGCAAGATTATTATGTACCAATCTTAATTTAATAAAAGTTTTTGTTGGTTCCAAAAATTTGGAACTAGGGGAATTTATTTATTTTGTTTTGAATTTCTGGGATGTTACAATGACCTCAATGATCCTTCCTTCACCTGCCTCAACACCGCCTTCTATGTCCTGCTACCTAAGAACGAGGCGCCCAGCATGATGTCACATTACAGGCCTATAAGCCTGATTCATGTCTTTGCCAAGCTGGTCTCCAAGATTCTCTCTGCCAGGCTGCAGCCACGCATGAATGAACTGATCTCCCCATGTCAGAGTGCTTTTATCAGCGGTAGAAGTATTCAGGACAACTTCCTATACGTCCAGAATCTTGCCAAACATTATCATCAGGCCAAGACGCCCGCCTTGCTCCTCAAGTTAGATATTGCTAAAGCCTTTGACACGGTGTCCTGGACATACATTCTGGACATGCTCCAGGCAAGAGGATTCCCTGTAAGATGGAGGAACTGGATAGCACTGCTCCTCAGAACGGCTTCTTCCAGGGTTCTCATCAACGGAGCCCCGGGCCGCACAATTGAGCACCATAGAGGCCTTAGACAAGGCGATTCCCTTTCACCTTTCCTGTTTGACCTAGCCATGGAGCCACTACATCGCTTACTCGATCTGGCTTCCGATTCAGGAATCCTATCTAAGCTTAGAGGAACGAAATGCACCTTCAGGGCCTCACTCTATGCGGACGACGTCGCGCTTTTCATCAACCCTACTATACAAGATATTCAGGGGTTGCGTGATATACTTTCTAGTTCGGCTGTGCTACTGGGCTGCTCACCAACTTGGCAAAGAGCTCTATAAACCCTATCAGTTGCGCTGGTATCGACACGGATGCTCTCGCACAATCCATTGGCATTCCGGTGAAACACTTTCCCTGCGTGTACTTGGGCATGCCTCTCTCGGTCAGGAAGCTAGCTAAGGCAGACTGGCAAGCCCTTCTGGACAAAGTTGACAAGTACCTGGCCACATGGAAAGCAAGAATGATGAGCAAAGCCGGAAGACTGGAGATGCTAAACTCTGTTCTTTCCTCCCTGCCGGTCTACTTAATGACGATTAACGATATGCCAGCTTGGGTTCGAAAGGAGTTCGATCACCGACGAAGGGCCTGGTTGTGGGCTGGAGACACAACGTGCAGCGGTGGGAAATGCCGCGTAAGCTGGAAACAGGTTTGCAGACCAAAGGATCTGGGAGGATTGGGGGTACACTGTATCAAGCATTCGGCTCGGCGCTGAGGTTGAGATGGATGTGGCAGAAGTGGAAAAATCCGAACAAACCCTGGGCGCACATGAAGATACCCGCTTCCAATAAGGACAGAGCGTTGTTCGCAGCAGCAACACAAATCACCTTGGGTGATGGATCTAAGGCCTTATTCTGGTTTGATAGATGGCTGATGGGTCAAATACCGGCTGAGGTTGCTCCTGCAGTTTACAAAATTTCAACTAGGAAAAACAGGACGGTTAAGGAGGCTTTGCAAAATGAGAGATGGCTGGAGACTTGCGCCACAATCTGGACGTACAACACTTGCCTCAACTTTTCAGCCTAGCTCAGTTGATCGAGTCAATTCACCTATCCGATGAGCCAGATGACATCACTTGGCGGTTTGGATCTAAGCCTACCTACTCTGCGAGATCAGCATACAGACTGCATTTCTTAGGAGCTGTTCAAACGGACTTCAAGAAGCTAATTTGGAAAGGATGGGCGCCGGCCCGGTGCAAATTCTTTGTTTGGACGCTCATGCTGGACCGGATCCTAACGGCCGACAAACTACTCCAAAGAGGATGGGAAAACGACTACTTCTGCCCCTTGTGCCGGAGGAATCTAGAAACTGCTTCTCACCTTTTCAGTGAGTGCCCATTCTCCATCAAAGTCTGGACACACATGGCAGCGACCCTTGGGCTGGACGCCATAAAACCCATTAACTGGCTATACAACAATGATACAGGGTCATGGTGGGCGCGCAACCCAAGTCTCAGCGGAAGACCATTTTTCCTGTCTCAAACCTCATCTGCTGGGAAATTTGGAAAGAGCGTAACAGGCGTATTTTCGAGAAGAAAGAGTTACCCTTTGCGGAGTTCGTACGCCGCCTAAAGGATGAAGCAGCTACATGGAAGATGGCGGGTGCGCCTATTCCTCTAGTCGTTCAGTATGGCGGGGCACCCTTCGATCCGGGTTAACTCAATGTATTTGTTTGTTTCGTGAGGGTCACACTTTGTGACTTTCCCTTCCTGTACCTGTTTCCCTCTATTGAAATGAAATAGCAGCTCACCTGCTGTCATTCAAAAAAAAAAACTCAGAAGTGCGTGGGTTTGCTCGATTAGTATCAGAAGAAAAGGAGCACTGGATTTTGCTCTTCATCAACTTTCAAAGCCCCGTATAAACTCTGGGGCTGTCAAAACAGACGTTTGTGGCCTCGGGGTTGGTACAAGCTGAAAAGAAGTGGCGCTAAGTTTCTTTTGTTCATCATCCTTGTTGCAAGAGATATCATATTGGTTGGATGTATATAACAAGCAAACTCTGTATCCCGACCTAGCAAATCTACAAAGTTACCCACGCACCTAGCTAGTTGATGCCAATGAGCATAGCACCACTAATTCACTAAACCAAGTGTAATCCTGTTTTTTTTTTTTGTGAAACGAGGCAAAAGTCTTCATTCCCACTAGCATTTGTTGACCGTGGCGAAATATCGTGTATTTTGAGTGTAATCTAAAGAAAACTTTCAGATTCTCTGAATTTGTCCATGCCTTCATTCCTAGTAGCGTTTGTTGACCGCTGGCTTCATGGGTTGTTCTCAGACAAACTGTAGAAACCTGAAGGGCGCGTTTGGTTGGCTGGTCCGGATTCCTGCATGCCTGGCGCAGCGAGATGGGAGGCATTACACGTTCAGAACGGGCCATGGGCCACTTTCGGCGGGTCGTTTGGTAACATGTGCGGCCTTTTGCGCGCCGGAGAAGGAATCCAGGCCCCATCGTTTGGTTGTCCATTTTTAGCCCATCTTGCACGGAGGAAAATAGGAATCAGCTGTTTGGTTGCTCAAATCACAGTTTCATATCCTTAGCACAATTCAAATAGGATGAGATTACCATGCCATGGCATATTACATATGATCATACACCACTTAGAAGAACACGATCCTCACGATCACCACGATGAGGAAGGCGATGATGTAATCTTTGACCCGGCTGGGACGTACCTCCGGTGGTGCTCCTTGTAGAGCATGTACTTCCTCCGGCGGCAGCTGTGCTAATGGCACTGCATCATCGATGGCCTGGTCTTCCAGGAGCTCCTCTTCCAGGTAGGTGAGGTACTCTTGTTGTGCCTCCTCCAATGTTGCATATCCTCGGTAGTTGTTGTTGGAGTAGCCATTGACCTGATCTTGACGGACTCTCCATGAGCTGTAGATTCCTCGAACCCACCTGCGAAACACCACATACCACTAGAATGGCATAAGAATAAGTTAGCAATCACAACAATGAAGCAATGCAAAAACGAGCAATAGAACAAGACAAGTGTTGACAGCAAATCTGAAACTAACATGGGCATGCATATTGATGGGGATATGCCCATAGGGGGTGGGTCGCCAGTCCCACTCGCCATGAAGGTGGAGGCCCAAGTGGGCCGCCAGTCGCCCAAGCGACTGGGCCCTGTAGCGACTGGGCCACAATCCCAGGGTGAAGATCTGCGCGACTGGATGAGGAGGTTACTTGCGAGAGGGGTGGCGAATCCCGGATTAGTAGCAACTGATATGATTCAGAGTTATCTTCATGTAACCCTAGATCGGGGGTGTCTATATAAACCCCCGAGCTAAACCCTAGAAGGGACATCATCTGAGATCCAATCTCCCCCTTGTAAGCTCTTGGCGTAGCCGCCGACTGAATCTCCCCCCCCCCCCCATTGTAATTCTCCACTGAGTAATAGATCTAGAAGGACGTAGGCCTTTTACTCTCCGGATGGGCTGAACCAGGGTAAAACCTTGCGTCGTATGCACCTCGATCCGCAGATGGCAGTGTTCCCTTGCCCCCGCATCAACGAAGTGTTGCCCCCTGTAGCACCTGTCGTGGTCATATCCATGACAGTGGCGCCCACCGTGGGGCATGGGACATCAAGCCTCCGAGTTGCGGCGAGGCCCTACTCGCCGATACGCCGGCCGGTCGCCTCCGGCAGGATGATCGCCACGGGCAACTTCTTTCACATCCTGCCGAGCTCCTACCAGCCGGCCTCGTCGCCCCTCACGCACGCTTGGATGGTGCCGGTCGGCACGATCAACCTCTTCGTCGGGCTCGCCAACGTCAGCGACCCCGCGGAGCCTCGCCCTGGCCAGCTGAACGACCCCTTCGCGCCGGGGCAACTCCTCACCGCCACTCTCCCCGTTACCGGCGAAGTATACGTCGAGGCCGAGTCGGCCCTGGAGGTCGACGCCGACTCGGCGGCCACGGCGTCAGTCGCAGGATCCATCACCGCAGCGTCGTTCGGGGACTCCATCACCCCGGTCTCCAACCCGAGCGACTTCGAGGACGACTCCATCCTCCCCCTCTTCGGCAGCGACTCTGAGTCGGACTCTGTCGACGCCACGCGGTACCAGTACCCCAGTGCCGTTGTGGAGGGTGCTCCTCGGCAATGCCCTCCGATAGGGGCTTAGGGTTGATGGAATCCTGCAAGCTGACACGAGACATCGGTTCACAGACAAGCGGGGAGAGCGATTTACCCAGGTTCGGGGCCCTCGATGAGGTAAAACCCTTACGTCCTGCCTCGTCCGTTCTTGATTATGATGAAAACTGGTTACAATGGGGTGCCGAATAGTTCGGCTGTGATCTCGTCGAGATAGCCAATTGCTAGGGTAACCTAGTTCTAAGCTTCTGTTGGCTAAGATTGCTAAGATTGATTGATTGTGTCCTCGACAGCCCCCCTTCTGGCCTTTATATAGGAGGCCAGGTCTTGAGAGGCCTAATCGAGTACGAGTAGGTTTACAATAGATCTACTTCCAATCTTTCCTTGTTCGGCTTCTTCCGTGTCTTGTACTTCAAGTAATCCTCCGCCGTACCGTCCTTAGTGGCCCATCTTGCCTTCGAGTACCTTCATGGGCCTCCATCTGGACTGTATAGGGTAGTGCAATATTGGTTACCCAGAGGGTAATGCCCACGTCAGTAGCCCCCGAGTGTCTAGCCGAACATAGTTCGGGTAGAGACTGAAGCATGTCTTCTTCCGAAGCTCTTCTCCTTGATCATTCTTGCTTCTCTTCTGTCTGCACTATTCTCTTTTATCGGGCGCGCGTCAGCGCTCCCGATGGGAGTAGCCTCCGAGTCTAGGTACGGATGACTGCAATCCGTGCGTAGACTCAAGTTGTACCACTCGAACGTCTTCTGCCGAAGTTTTTCCTGCAAGTCTTTGTAGGTCACCCGATATATTTTCCTTACGCAAGGGATAATGGATAACGTGCCCAACTTTTGTTGGTTAACTGCCGAAGGCAAAACAACGTTACCCTGCACAGAATCAAGTCCCCGGGCATGATCCTGGAGTGCGAAAAAGTTCTGTCGGGTGCGCACCAGCGCTCCCGATGGGAGTAGCCCCCGAGTCTGGGCGCGGGCGCTTGTGTCTGGGCGCAGACTTCCAGTTAAAAATTTTTCTTCGAGTCCTCATTCTATCGGGTGCGCGCCAGCGCTCCCGCTGGGAGTAGCCCCCCGAGCCTAGGTGCGGATGCTCGCAATCCGTGCGTAGGCTTAAGTTGACAACCCGATACTTTCTCATCTCTTCGTATGCAATCATTCCTCATGACGTCATTGATGACGTTTTTCTGTCCCCTTGATTTTGACTGATAAGACGCAACCTGCAAGCCCTGTTTTCGAGAAATTCCTGCTCCTCTTTACACAGTTAGTGAGGCGCCTCCTCGATTTCCGCCACCATTAACTGGAGAAAAGGCCCACTAACAATACGGGACCTTCCTTAAGTTTCCCAAAAGATAGAAATCCCAAATCTTCTCCTTCATTCATCCCTTCGCTGTTCTTCCTCTTCTCCCTTTCACAACTTGCTCGCGCCGCACCACTGCCTTCCGGTTTCTCCCAGATCTCATAATGGTGAAGAAGAAGAACCCTAGCGCCGCCGCCAGCTCCACGAGCGGTGGTGCCGCCACCAAATCTTCCTCGATTCTTTCAAAGGAGGGCGCCCCAAGCGCTCCTCCCCCAGCTTCGGCACCGCCGGCGCCACCGAGCTCAGCAGCCGGGCCCGGAGATTGGATAGCTTCAACCGTCACCAAGCGTGACGAGAAGAGATCCCGAAGCCTGGGATTGATCTCCTCCGATGAGGGGAATGTGATCTTTCCAGGTGCGATTTCTCGACCTAACCCCCCTGCCGGTTTTACCGTGATGTTCTCGTCGTTCTTATACCGAGGTCTTTCGCTTCCCGTTCACAAATTCCTCCTCCATCTCTTGCAAACTTACGAGATCCAACTATGGCAACTTACTCCCAACTCCATTCTCCACGTTGTTGTGTTTATCACCCTTTGCGAAGCATATCTGGGCATTGAGCCTCATTTCGGGTTGTGGAAAAAGATCTTTTATGTGAAGAGATACAGCAGCAGTAATGGATCCTTTGTCACCGGAGGAGTGGGATTTGTAGCTCGTTCGGATGTGAACTACTTCAATTTTCCAATGAGGGAGTCCGTGCAAGGGTGGAGATTGAAGTGGTTTTACCTCAAGGACACCTCGTCACCCGAATCTCAGCTTCCTCGCTTTGTCGATGTCCTTGAAGCCAAGCCTAAGAATTCCTGGAAGAATATTCTATCTCCCGATGAAAAAGTAGCAGCCGATGAATTATTTGACAAATTTCTTCGGATCAAGGAAGCCGATGGCCAAACCATGGTCGGCACAGAGATAACAGCGGTGTTTCTGAAACGTCGAGTCCAACCAGTCATGGCCAGAGTTCGCCCAGTGTGGTTGTACTCAGGTCCGAAAGATGAGACCAGAATCAATGCTGCCGAATTGTCGGGAAAGGAACTGCTCGATGAAGTCCGTCGCCTCACTTCCTTTAGCCAGGAAGATTTGATCCCATTGGTGTCTTCGTATACTCCTCTTGATGCCGAACATCCACCGCCAGAGGTAACTTCCCTTCTCAAATTCTTATCATGCTACTATTTACTTAGTCGTCATAATTACTGATGTTCTCATCTGCCTTTCCTTTGACAGACTCTTGTAGCTTCCGGGAACTTGCACAACTTGCCAGCCGATGTTTCTGAAGGAAGAGGCTCTTCAGAGCCTGTTGATTTCCATACTATCGAACATATAAGCCCGAAAAGTGGTCACGATGATCCGATAGACTCAGAAACTGTTCATACCAGTCTCCCTCCATCAGCCGATGACACTTGCAACACAGAGGGATCAGTGCGTGATGATGACGCTGATCATGATGCCTTTGTTAATGCAGCTGCGGAGGAAACCAGGGCTCCGCTCAAGAAGAGATCAATCGGCGGCTTTGCCGATGAAGATGATCTTCTTGACATGTAAGTGTTTTACTATACTCTGCTCCTTTGTTTTCCCGCATTTTCCTTATAACTTTGGTTGATCAAAATCCTTCTCGTAGTGATGAAGCTTCCGTTGAACCTCTGCCTAAGAAGGTCAGATCTGATGCTGCTTCCCCGGCTGCCGTAGCTTCCGAAGCTTCGGTTCCTAAAGCAGCTCCCGCAGTTCAAGCATCGACTGCTTCCTCCCTTTCCAAAGGGAAAGATGCCCCTTCTGCCGCCACAGCTCCTCCTTCTGTAAGTCCTTCTCGAATGTAACATGAATCTTCTGGGGCGTGTTTTGCCTAATGATTGTTGTAAAACATTTTTTTTCTTTAAGGATCTGAGAGGTGTGATATCCTCTCTAGAAGCCTTCGCCTCTCAATTTGCTTCTCTGGAGGCAGACAAAGTTCGGCTGCAGGAGGAGGCTAAATCTACTTCTTCAAAGTTAGACGGCGCCATCAAGAAGGCTGCCATAGCTCGCCAGGAGGTCGACTCCCTGAAAGAGGAGCTGAACAAGCTGAAAGAGAAGCTGAAGGAGGAGGAAGCTCGATCGGCAGAAAAGGATGATCTCCTTCGTCAGTCTGCTTTGGCTTTGCTTGGTAAGCTCTTCCGTACATCTTTTGTTGATTATTATTCATATGAATCCATCAATGATTTTCTCCAATTCGATTTCTTGCAGAGGCCGCCAGTATCCCTGCCACTGCCTTGGACAGCGTTCCAAATAACTCCCCGGCAAATGGTGTGTTAATGGCTCTCGCCTCCCACCAGCTTACCTGGGAGCTTCCTAACAAGGGAAAGGGTGCCTTGGCGCGGATGCACTCGATGATTTTCCCCAAGGTCAAGCAGGAGAAGACTCTGGGGCAACTGATTGATGCCTTCGCGGTTGACACCAAGGAAACTATTGAGGTATTCAAGCGTAGCTCACGTACCTATGGTGCCCTCCTTGCCTTCCAACTTATGATGGGTTACTGCTTTAAGGCTGACATTGAAGAAATGACTAAGGAGCTGCCGAAAGAAAAAGATGGGCGATCTGTTGACTTGAGCGCTTTTACAGTGTCTGCCCGTACTTGTGCTCGCCAACTCCTTGCACTAGTTTCGTCAGAAAAGACATCGGCTGGCCCCAGCCTATCTGCTCAGACCCAAGCTCCTTGATTGTTGTAATTTTAACCTCGGGCTTATGTGAAACATTATTTTGTTGCGAAACCTTATGTTTGTAATGAACTTCGTGCTGGCAATGTTGCTGGCACACTTTTATCATAACTTCTTTTACTTGCACCTCTCCTGATAGGGATTACTTGTACTTCTCCCGATGGGACTTGCGTTGGATGCTCAATTTGACTATATCCGTCACCCTTTTTAACGCTGTTTCCTGCAGGTTTTCCCGGTGCCTTCGTTTGTCGATGACTCTTCGGCCGTTCTTCCCGAAAGTGATCGGATCCAGCGGATGAAGGATCGGATCGCCCAGATGGAAAAGGATCTGCGCGACACTTACGCCTTAGCTGCTATTGTCAACAAGAAGAGTGAAATTGCAGCCAACGTGGAGCGATACGCTCTTACTGAGCTGCATAAAGCTACCGACAGTTTGAACTGTAAGTTCCTTGATCCCTGCGCCATTTTGACGACAACGCCTTATCTGATCCTTTACTTATTCTTTTGCCAGTCATAGCTCTAAACCGTGCGGAAGAAAACAAACGGATTTACGAGCATGTGCATGCGTTAACCCAGCTGTCCTCAGCCGAAGAGATTTTCTGGCGGGAGCACTCGAAGGCTTCGGCTGTCGCGCAATTTCAGGATCGGGTTCAGCAGGTCCACCACTTCTTTGACAAGTGCTACAAGGCCATGAGGGTGGTTTGGAAAACGATGTTTCCTTTGAACGCAGTTCCCCCCCCCCCCACGCTCCTTGCATTGATGTCTGAGTTCGGTAACGCCAAGAAGATCCGAGACTTGGTGTGCGCGCAAGTTTTTGCAGGAGCCAGGTTTACACTTGCCCTTGTACTTGCCCGTTATCCTTCGACAGGTTTGCTGTCGATTGCCAATGCTACTGGAGACTTGGAGGCGCTGTATCCGAAGGTATTGTTGCCCGCCAACATAATTGTCGACAGACTCGAGAAGGACTCAAGGGTACCTGAGGAAAGAGGAACTCCGCAAGGGTGATTTCAAGGTTTTAATGTCTGCTTGTAAATAAATATTTTGGCTACTTTATCCAAGTGTTTGGATTATATAATGACGCCTTTTCATTTGGTAGATACATGTATATGTACTTTTACCATGTTATTGCCGTTGGCAAGTTTCGACTTTGAGCGAATCTTAGTTGCTCGTTTTTTAAATGTATGTATATTGGTTGGCTAGCAAATCATGTGAGTGATCAGCTCGTGTTGCAGGTCTTGCTAAACCTGTTGTATGCGCAACTTTGCTTTCAACCGTTTTAAATTTCGACAGGCACTCCCGAATATTTCGGGTGTAGTGATTCTGCCGATGAGCCCGTTGTTCCTTGATATTTCCATAAGTAAAATATCGAACGTGGGTTGTTGTTTGTGTGTATGTCCAACCTCTTGCTATTTACGGCACTCGTAGAGGCATCTATAGCAGAGGGAAAGGTGAACGTCATTTTAGCACTCGTAGAGGCTTTTTGGAGCACGATCCTCGTACTACGTTTATGTAGTGATGGGGCTTAGAAGTTCGCGATCGCAGTGCTTTAACAAAGGATAGAAGCGTAAGTTCTTATTAATAAAGTAAGCACGGGGCTAGAGGGCGAAAAAAGGAAGGCCCTGTATAAAGTAAGAGGAAAAAGGAAAATAAAGGCTGAAAAATTTCTTAATCAAGGAAGGGGTTCTTCTCTTCTCCTGGCTTCTTCACCACGTTAGTGGTAGCTGCAGCGTTGCTGGTTTCATCAAGGGTTTGGGCTGTGATTGCCAGCGTCTTGCTGTCTTCTATGCCTTCTGTGCCATCAACTTCCGAACCCTTTGCTGCCGAAGCTTTTGCTGCCGAAGCTCCTGCTGCCGAGGCTTCTGCTGCCGAAGCTTTAAGGGAAAGGTCAGCTGGCTTCTTTTTGCTTTCCCTATCGTGCTTCTCTTCCTTGATTTCGCGCAACAACAGCTTGGGTGGAGGCTTAGTAATTTCTTGTTTGCTCCCGAACTTCGCAGCGATCCTATGAAAATCGCGATCACAACTGTCTGAGCATGAAAAACTTCCATGAACTGTGATGTTTGTCCCTTTGTTCCCAGGCATCTTCAGCTTGAGATATGCATAGTGCGGCACGGCCATAAACTTGGCATAAGCTGGTCTTCCGAGTATAACGTGATACTGTGATTCCCAGTTCACTACTTCAAACTCGATCTTTTCCTTCCTGAAATTGTCGGATCTGCCGAAGACGACATTTAGGTAAATTCTGCCAAGAGAGTAACCTGGTTCAGTTGGCAGAATCCCATGGAAGCAGGTGTCTGTCTCCTCCAACATTCCCATGGTGATCCCCATACTCTTGATTGTGTCGACGAAAATCAGGTTTAACCCGCTCCCACCATCCATAAAGACTTTGCTCATCTTGAATCCCCCTATCTGTGCCTCAACTACTAGGGCAGCGTGTCCTGGTTTTGGTATGGTCATCGGGTGGTCTGCTCGGCTGAACGTAATGTTCTGAGAGGACCACTCGACATACTCAGGGATGTTTGCCATGATGCTTTCGGCCAGATTAATTTCTCGGGTGAGCTTCTTCATCTCTCTTCTCGAGACACCTGTCTTGTGGATCATACTCATCTGCCCACGTGGTGGTGGGAACGCCTCGTTGGGTTGATGAGGTTGAGCCTGCTGGACTTGGTGCTGTGGTGGAGGTGGGGGTAGAGGTGGTAACGCTTGCTTGTCCGACTGCCTGGATGAGTTTGTGCATGTCAAGGAACTGTCGGCAATCCCTGAGAAGGTGACTTGACTTTGTTTTGCCGTCCTTGGAGTCGACATACGAGTGCAAGTAACAGGGGGCGTTGATCTGCTCAGCATAGGGTAGCTCGGGAGTCCTCTGCTGCCGTGGTTTATAATTACCACGGTTCCCAGAGTTGTTCCGATTGCCATCCTGTCGATCGTCTCTTCTTTCATCATATCGATCGTCATGTCGATCGGAGTATCCTGCAGCTACCAGATTGTTGTCGTCATAGTTGCGATTTTTCCTCCTTTTGTGCCGATCCCTTCGACTGCTCGAGTCGTGCTTTGGCTGGTCGTCATCCTCGTCATCGCTGCGCTGGCGCGGTCTTCGCACGTTGTCCTCGCCATCAGCCCAACTGTTGGCGATTTCCATTAGCTTGGTAATGGTTTTCAGCTTTTTGCGTCCGAGTTCTTCTATGTAACTTTCACGTCGGACGCCATCGCTGAAAGCGTCGATTGCTCTGTCTACGGATACATCTTCGGCAGCGTTTAGGAGTTTGGTAAATCTCCCTATGTATGAGCGCATCGACTCCTTCTGCTTAACTCCTCAATCCCGACGGGTCTTTTGTATGTTGCCTGGAAATTAGCAACAAAGGCGTCCACTAGGTCGTCCCATGATTTGATGGAACCCTTCGGCAGCCCCCTTAACCAGGCTCGCGCTGAGTCCTTTAAGTAGAGCTGCAAGCACTGCATTGCTGCTATCTGGTTCCCTTTATGCAGAATCACAGTCTGCAGGTAGTCGTCTATCCAAGATCTTGGCTCCTGCTGCCCATCATACTTGGCAGCGTCGGTGGGAGTAGCCTTGAACTTTTTGGGTGGCATCGTCTCGCGGATTTTGTAACTCAAACAATCGGCTCCCCTTAGTTCACCGTCGTACTCCTGATCCTCATCTGAGGAGTCACTGTCGTCGTCCTTTCTGGCGGCGCGTCGTCGCCTTGCTTTATCAATCCGGCTCTGGGTGATTTCATCCCGAGCATCTCTCGCCCGATGTTTTGAACCGCTGGCCTGCGCCGTGGTTTTCTCCTTCTGCGGAACCAGATTATTTCCCAATATCGCGAGACTTTCTAGGGCACCACGGTGAGCTTGTGCCATGGATCCTTCGGGGCGCTGGTTGATGAGGAATGCAGCGAGGTTAGCTGTTGCTCCTGCAACGTTCTTCGGTCGTGGCATGCCCGCGATGTCCGTGGTCATGAAGGACTTGGTTAGATTCGACGTTATTTCTCTGGCGTCGTCTTCTGAGAGCCTGGACAGTCTTGACCGATGTTTTCTGCCCCAAGAGCACTTCGAGAAGCGCTTCCTTGTGAAGCTCTCTGTCGCTCGCTGGATCGTTCTGTCGCAGATAGACGTCTCTCGAGCGTAGCTTGCTCTCTCGACAGGTGCTCCCAGTTTTTCTCTAGTATAGAGCGGTATGCGTTTAGGGTTCCAACCGAGGTTCCTGCAGGGAGCGGGGTGTTGTTAAGTACGGCTGCCCTGGCCGCCGCCCATTCCTCGTCCGCGATGGTGTAGTCGCTATCGCGATTGCTGGCGCTATTTTCGAAGCTTGCTCTCCTGCTAGAACGAGGCGTGCGGTCTCTGTCTCCTCCGTGCCTTGTATTTCCTGTGTTGTTGGCGACGTAGACCTGATATTGTGCTGTTCTTCGGGTGGCTCTTCGGGCGATGTTGCCGACACTGTCCTCTCCCGACGAGTATCGGGCATTGCAAATGAACGGTGTGTCGCTTGACCCCAAGCCGTGCCTGGCGTCACAGTTCGAGCAATAGTAGGAGGTTAATTCCGAGGATGTGGGTTCGTCGGATCCTACTGACATGGAGGACGCTGAACGGGGAGTCGAAGGCGCGGGCGAACTCATCGACTCTGTCAGGCCAGCCAACAAATTGAGTGATGATGACGCGCTGGGACTCGTTGATCCAGAGGTAGGCGATTCCAGTAGCTGAAGAATTCCCTCTGCGTTGACGTTGTAGTGGACGCTGCCGATGGTCAACTCCATGTTTCCTTGTAGATCCGAGAAGTTTGAGCGAGAAGAGTCGCTATGCGGGGTGAACTCGTAGGAGCCGAATCGGACCGGACCTCCCAGAGTTGGTGATGGCGGTGCCGATGAAGATGTCGATGACATGATCGGATCTGCCGATGACCGATCTTGCGCCGGCAGGGTTCCCACGAGACGGCGCCAATTGTCGAGGGTGCTCCTCGGCAATGCCCTCCGATAGGGGCTTAGGGTTGATGGAATCCCGCAAGCCGACACGAGACATCGGTTCACGGACAAGCGGGGAGAGCGATTTACCCAGGTTCGGGGCCCTCGATGAGGTAAAACCCTTCCGTCCTGCCTGTCTGTTCTTGATTATGATGAAAACAGGTTACAATGGGGTGCCGAATAGTTCGGCTGTGATCTCGTCGAGATAGCCAATTGCTAGGGTAACCTAGTTCTAAGCTTCTGTTGGCTAAGATTGCTAAGATTGATTGATTGTGTCCTCGACAGCCCTCCTCCTGGCCTTTATATAGGAGGCCAGGTCTCGAGAGGCCTAATCGAGTACGAGTAGGTTTACAATAGATCTATTTCCAATCTTTCCTTGTTCGGCTTCTTCCGTGTCTTGTACTTCAAGTAATCCTCCGCCGTACCGTCCTTAGTGGCCCATCTTGCCTTCGAGTACCTTCATGGGCCTCCATCTGGACTGTATAGGGTAGTGCAATATTGGTTACCCAGAGGGTAATGCCCACGTCAGCCGTCTTCATGACGACCGGCGGCGAAGCCCCGCCTCCACCGGATCCCTTCTCCACGCCACTCCCTGCGACCGCAACCGCGACCGAGATCGAAGCACATCGGGCGGCCCTGGAGGAGCAAAGGAAAAAAGGAACTCGTCGAGCGGCAGAAGTTCTGCCTCGAGCAGGACTCGGTGAGAGCCGTATCCCATTACCGCAACGAGCGCAATCGCATGCGCATGGAGCGCATCCAAGCGCAGGGCTTCCCAAGCACACGCCTCAACTTCGATGATCCGGACGGAGAAGTCCGGGTCGCCCGAACCCAGAATCACGACGTCCACGAATCGAGTCGGGTTGCCGCTGGCAGGGTGGCACACGGAGCACCACCCCCCCCCTCCGCCACCTGGAGGACGGCCGGCTCCCCGAGCAGAGGTCGACGCCAATGGCCTGCCCCTCCATTCGTCGCCGGCCGACAACGTCGCGGCCGCTCAGGCCGCCCTCGCCAACCTCCCCGAAACTGGAGACGACGCAATCTTCGTCCAGCACGCCAAGGCCCTGGAGCAGTAGCACGCCGCCGCCGATTCCCAAGGACGGCTCTACTCGCGCTCGTCCGCGAGTCGAGTCGCATCATCAGACGCGGGGAATCGCGCAGTCGCCAACGTCAACAACTGCCCGCCTCTAGCGCCACGCGCCGCCCACTCGACCAACCACCGAGTCGAGCCACGCCCTCCGCGGGCGATGGTCGCCGCTAACGGGCAGGCGATTGACGCGCGCACACACATCGTCAACGACCAAGAATGGCGAGTGCGCAACCGCGCAAACGACCGCTTCGCCGACGAGGCCCCGCGCCAGAGCGCGTTCAACCAAGTCGGCCCAGCATGTTTCGGCCCCATGATAAGAGGCGAGCCCTACCCCGTAGGGTTCAAGGATCCCCACGACATCGAGAAATACAACACACATATCAACCCCACGGTCTGGATTGACTCGTACACCATGGCAATGGGTATCCTAGGCTACTCCGAGCTACTCGCCGCCCGCTACCTGCCCCTCATGATGCACTGAGTAAACCGTCACTGGTTCAACACCCTCACCCCGAACAGTATCGACTCGTGGGAGGAGGCTCGCGCCGCCTTCATCCAGCACTTCGCCAGCGCATACACCCGCGCCACTGATACGTCTCCAACGTATCGATAATTTCTTATGTTCCATGCTACTTTATTGATGATACCTACATGTTTTATGCACATTATATGTCATATTTATGCAATTTCTGGAACTAACCTATTAACAAGATGCCGAAGAGCCAGCTTGTCGTTTTCTCGCTGTTTTTGGTTTCGTAAATCCTAGTAAGGAAATATTCTCGGAATTGGACGAAACTTTCGCCCGGGGTCCTATTTTTGCACGAAGCTTCCGGAAGACCGAAGAGATAACGAAGTGGGACCACGAGGCAGCCGGGGACAGGGCGGCGCGGCCCAGGCCCCGGCCGCGCGTCCCTGTCATCCGGGCACCTCGTGTGGCCCCCGACCTACCCTTCCGCCTACTTAAAGCCTCCGTCGCGAAACCCCCGGTACCGAGAGCCACGATACGGAAAACCTTCCGCAGACGCCGCCGCCGCGAATCCCATCTCGGGGGATTCGGAGATCGCCTCCGGCACCCTGCCGGGAGAGGGGATTCATCTCCCGGAGGACTCTTCATCGCCATGATCGCCTCCGGAGTGATGAGTGAGTAGTTCACCCCTGGACCATGGGTCCATAGCAGTAGCTAGATGGTCGTCTTCTCCTTGTTGTGCTTCATTGTTGGATCTTGTGAGCTGCCTAACATGATCAAGATCATCTATCCGTAATTCTATATGTTGTGTTTGTCGGGATCCGATGGATAGAGAATACTATGTTATGGTGATTATCAATCTATTGTTTATGTGTTGTTTATGATCTTGCATGCTCTCCGTTATTAGTAGAGGCTCTGGCCAAGTTTGTACTCTTAACTCCAAGAGGGAGTATTTATGCTCGATAGTGGGTTCATGCCTCCATTGAATCTGGGACAGTGACATAAAGTTCTAAGGTTGTGGATGTGTTGTTGCCACTAGGGATAAAACATTGATGCTATGTCTAAGGATGTAGTTGTTGATTACATTACGCACCATACTTAATGCAATTGTCTGTTGCTTAGCAACTTAATACCGAATGGGGTTCGGATGATAACTCTGAAGGTGGACTTTTTAGGCATAGATGCAGTTGGATGGCGGTCTATGTACTTTGTCGTAATGCCCAATTAAATCTCACTATATTTATCATATCATGTATATGCATTGTTATGCCTTTCTCTATTTGTCAATTGCCCGACTGTAATTTGTTCACCCAACATGCTTTTATCTTATGGGAGAGACACCTCTAGTGAACTGTGGACCCCGGTCCTATTCTTTACATAGCATAAATTCTATCGGAATTGTGTTTTACTATTTTCTTTGCAAACATCTTCCACTCGATACGTTTAATCCTTTGTTACAGCAAGCCGGCGAGATTGACAACCTCATCTGTTTCGTTGGGGCAAAGTACTTTGGTTTTGTTGTGCAGATTCCACGTTGGCGCCGGAATCCCCGTTGTTGCACCGCATCACATTTCGCCACCATCAACCTTCAACGTGCTTCTTGACTCCTACCTGGTCCGATTAAACCTTGGTTTCTTCCGAGGGAAACTTGCCACTGTGCGCATCATACCTTCCTCTTGGGGTTCCCAACGGACGTGTACATCTACGCGCATCAAGCAAATTTCCGGCGCCGTTGCCGGGGAGATCAAGACACGCTGCAAGGGGAGTCTCCACTTCTCAATCTCTTTACTTTGTTTTTGTCTTGCTTTATTTTATTTACTACTTTGTTTGCTGCACTAAATCAAAACACAAAAAAATTAGTTGCTAGTTTTACTTTATTTACTGTCTTGCTCTCTATATCAAAAACACAAAAAAATTAGTTACTTGTCTTTACTTTATTTGCCTAGTTTACTTTATTGCTGTTATCATGAGTAATCCTGAAGTTGAAGTTCGTTCTTTTAAGCAACAAGGTGGAGAAAGTTTTAAAGATGCTTGGTATAGAATTAGTAATGCTCATCAAAGGTGCATTAAGAAACACTCCACCACTATCCTTCTTAGGAACTTTTATGTTGGTTTATCTAGTTGGAATAGATATGTTCTTGATACTCTTTCGGGGGTAATTTCCTAGGTACTCCCGCTTTAGAAGCTAGTTGCATCATTGAGAGTCTAGTTGGAATACCACCTGTTAATGAAGTTAAAATTGAAATCTCTCTTGAGGATGTTATGAAAAAATTGGAAACCATAGAGAAAAATTTTCCAAGTATTGAAACTAAATTGGAAATGTTATTGGATAAAACTGATGAACTTGATAAATCCCTAGGAGGAATTGATGAAAGAATTAGTGTCCTAGGAACTTGTGTAGTCCATGATAATCAAATCAATAGGATTGATGAACTTGAAAAAGCTATGGGAACCTTGGGTTCAACCTTTTCTTCTCTCAAGTATAATGAGAAAGCTTATGTGGGTAAAGAGCAAAAATTCTTGTACGCCTCTAAAGTGCCTAAACAAAAGAATTATTATAGGCCTAAAATTTCTAAAACCCCTAGCACCACCGTAGAGAATTTAGATAATGGAGCACCTAAAGCACCCTCTGCAACAAGTTGTGTTTGCATGAAAAATAATAATGTTGATGCTTCTACTCTCGATAATACTTGATTTGCACTTTCTGCGCCTAGCTGAAAGGCGTTAAAAAAAAAGCGCTTATGGGAGACAACCCATGTTTTTACTACAGCAATTTTTTTTGTTTTGTTGACTCTTGGAAGTTGTTTACTACTGTAGCAACCTCTCCTTATCATGTTTTTGTGCCAAGCAAAGTTTCTATGTTATAGTTGATGTTATATTTGGGATCGCTGCGCAGAAACAGCATTGCTGTCTGTCACGAATCTGGGCACAGTTCTCTGTAGAAAATTCGAAAAAATCTGCCAATTTACGAGCGTGATCCTCAGATATGTACGCAACTTTCATTAGTTTGAGTTTTTCCATTTGAGCAAGTCTGGTGCCAGCTTTAAATTCATCTTTACGGACTGTTCTGTTTTTGACAGATTCTGCCTTTTATTTCGCATTGCCTCTTTTGCCATGTTGGATTTATTTCTTTGATCCATTAATGTCCAGTAGCATTATGCAATGTCCGAAGTGAAAATAATGATTGTGTCACCTCTGAATGTGTGAATTATTAATTGTGCACTAACCCTCTAATGAGTTTGCTTGAAGTTTGGTGTGAAGGAAGTTTTCAAGGGTCAAGAGAGGAGAATGATATACTATGATCAAGAGGAGTGAAAGCTCTAAGCTTGGGGATGCCCCGTGGTTCACCCCTGCATATTTTAAGAAGACTCAAGCGTCTAAGCTTGGGGATGCCCAAGGCATCCCCTTCTTCATCGACAACATCATCAGGTTCCTCCCCCGAAACTATATTTTTATTCAATCACATCTTGTGTTCTTTACTTGGAGCGTCGGTTTGTTTTTGTTTTTGTTTTGTTTGAATAAGATGGATCCTAGCATTCACTTTGTGGGAGAGAGACACGCTCCGCTGTTGCATATGGACACATGTGTCCTTAGGCTTTACTCATAATGTTCAAGGCGAAGTTTCTTCTTCGTTAAATTGTTAAATGGTTGGAATTGGAAAATGCTACATGTAGTAATTCTAAAATGTCTTGGATAATGTGATACTTGGCAATTGTTGTGCTCATGTTTAAGCTCTTGCATCATATGCTTTGCACCCATTAATGAAGAAATACATAGAGCTTGCTAAAATTTGATTTGCATATTTGGTCTCTCTAAGGTCTAGATAATATCTAGTATTGAGTTTTGAACAACAAGGAAGACGGTGTAGAGTCTTATAATGTTTACAATATGTCTTTTATGTGAGTTTTGCTGCACCTGTTCATCCTTGAGTTTGCTTCAAATAACCTTGCTAGCCTAAACCTTGTATCGAGAGGGAATACTTCTCATGCATCCAAAATCCTTGAGCCAACTACTATGCCATTTGTGTCCACCATACCTACCTACTACATGGTATTTCTCCGCCATTCCAAAGTAAATTGCTTGAGTGCTACCTTTAAAAATTCCATCATTCACCTTTGCAATATATAGCTCATGGGACAAAATAGCCTTAAAAACTATCGTAGTATTGAATATGTACTTATGCACTTTATCTTTTATTAAGTTGCTTGTTGTGCGATAACCATGCTTCGGGGAACGCCATCAACTATTGTTGAATATCATGTGAGTTGCTATGCATGTCCGTCTTGTCTGAAGGTCTATCATTTTAGTGATTGGAGCATGCAAAATTGTTAGAGAAGAACATTGGGCCGCTAACTAAAGCCATGAATCATGGTTGAAGTTTCAGTTTTGGACATATATCCTCAATCTCATATGAGAACAATAATCATTGCTACATGCTTATGCATTTAAGAGGAGTCCATTATCCGTTGTCCATGTTGTCCCGGTATGGATGTCTAAGTTGAGAATAATCAAAAGCGAGAAATCCAAAATGCGAGCATTCTCCTTAGACCTTTGTACAGAGCGGCATGGAGGTACCCCTTTGTGACACTTGGTTGAAACATGGCATGCAAAGATCCGGTAGTCCAAGCTAAGTAGGACGAGGTGCGGACACTATTAGTATACTATGCATGAGGCTTGCAACTTGTAAGATATAATTTACATAACTCATATGCTTTATTACTACCGTTGACAAAATTGTTTCATGTTTTCAAAATAAAAGCTCTAGCACAAATACAGCAATCGATGCTTTCCTCTTTGAAGGACCATTCTTTTACTTTTATTGTTGAGTCAGTTTACCTATCTCTCTCCACCTTAAGAAGCAAACACTTGTGTGAACTGTGCATTGATTCCTACATACTTGCATATTGCACTTGTTATATTACTTTATGTTGACACTATCCATGAGATATACATGTTATAAGTTGAAAGCAACCGCTGAAACTTAATCTTCCTTGTGTTGCTTCAATACCTTTACTTTGATTTATTGCTTTATGAGTTAACTCTTATGCAAGACTTATTGATGCTTGTCTTGAAGTACTATTCATGAAAAGTCTTTGCTTTATGACTCAGTTGTTTACTCATGTCATTACCTTTGCTTTGATCGCTGCATTCATTACATATGTTTACAAATAGTATGATCAAGATTATGATGGCATGTCACTTCAGAAAATTATCTTTGTTATCGTTTTACCCGCTTCGGGACGAGCAGTAACTAAGCTTGGGGATGCTGATACGTCTCCAACGTATCGATAATTTCTTATGTTCCATGCTACTTTATTGATGATACCTACATGTTTTATGCACATTATATGTCATATTTATGCATTTTCCGGAACTAACCTATTAACAAGATGCCGAAGAGCCGATTCGTTGTCTTTCGCTGTTTTTGGTTTCGTAAATCCTAGTAAGGAAATATTCTCGAATTGGACGAAACTTTCGCCCAGGGTCCTATTTTTGCACGAAGCTTCCAGAAGACCGAAGAGATAACGAAGTGGGGCCACGAGGCAGCCAGGGGACAGGGCGGCGCGGCCCAGGCCCTGGCCGCGCGGCCCTGTCATCTGGGCACCTCGTGTGGCCCCCTGACCTACCCTTCCGCCTACTTAAAGCCTCCGTCGCGAAACCCCCAGTACCGAGAGCCACGATACGGAAAACCTTCCAGAGACGCCGCCGCCGCGAATCCCATCTCGGGGGATTCAGGGAGATCACCTCCGGCACCCCGCCGGAGAGGGGATTCATCTCCCGGAGGACTCTTCATCGCCATGATCGCCTCCGGAGTGATGAGTGAGTAGTTCACCCCTGGACCATGGGTCCATAGCAGTAGCTAGATGGTCGTCTTCTCCTTGTTGTGCTTCATTGTTGGATCTTGTGAGCTGCCTAACATGATCAAGATCATCTATCTCGTAATTCTATATGTTGTGTTTGTCGGGATCCGATGGATAGAGAATACTATGTTATGGTGATTATCAATCTATTGTTTATGTGTTGTTTATGATCTTGCATGCTCTCCGTTATTAGTAGAGGCTCTGGCCAAGTTTGTACTCTTAACTCCAAGAGGGAGTATTTATGCTCGATAGTGGGTTCATGCCTCCATTGAATCTGGGACAGTGGATGAGAAAGTTCTAAGGTTGTGGATGTGCTGTTGCCACTAGGGATAAAACATTGATGTTATGTCTAAGGATGTAGTTGTTGATTACATTACGCACCATACTTAATGCAATTGTCTGTTGCTTAGCAACTTAATACTGAATGGGGTTCGGATGATAACCTGAAGGTGGACTTTTTAGGCATAGATGCAGCTTGGATGGCGGTCTATGTACTTTGTCGTAATGCCCAATTAAATCTCACTATATTTATCATATCATGTATATGCATTGTTATGCCTTTCTCTATTTGTCAATTGCCCGACTCGTAATTTGTTCACCCAACATGCTTTTATCTTATGGGAGAGACACCTCTAGTGAACCGTGGACCCCGGTCCTATTCTTTACATAGCATAAATTCTACTGCAATTGTGTTTTACTATTTTCTTTGCAAACATCTTCCACTCGATATGTTTAATCCTTTGTTACAGCAAGCCGGTGAGATTGACAACCTCACTGTTTCGTTGGGGCAAAGTACTTTGGTTTTGTTGTGCAGATTCCACGTTGGCGCCGGAATCCCTGTTGTTGCGCCGCATCACATTTCGCCACCATCAACCTTCAACGTGCTTCTTGACTCCTACTGGTCCGATTAAACCTTGGTTTCTTACTGAGGGAAACTTGCCACTGTGCGCATCATACCTTCCTCTTGGGGTTCCCAACGGACGTGTACATCTACGCGCATCAGCCACCACCATAGAAGACCTGGATCGTTGTGTTCAAGGCCCGCACGAATCGACTCGCCGGTGGGTGCAACGCTGGCCGGACATGTGGACGACCTCCAGCGGCTTCAGCACAGACACGGCGATCTACTGCTTCCGGTGGTGCTGCCGATACGAGCCACTCAGCGCCAAGCTCCGCCGCGTCAGAAGGGACAACATCTGCATCGCTGAGCTCTTCGACATCGCCCAGCGCTACGCCGACGAAGACCCGGCGGTCGACTCGGACGACGAGTACGGGCAGCAGCGCAATCGCCGCCCCACTCACTCCGACACTCGCCGCGGCGACTACCGGTTTGGCGGCCGGTCAAGCAACGGCAAGCGCCGCGTAGACGGCGGTCACACGGAACTCGTCGCCAACGCCGATTACGAGCAGCGCGACCCGAAGTCCTTTCGCCGAGACAACCGCGCACCAAGAGAGGACCGGCCCCAGCCCAAACGGTTCGACGCGCGCAGCCTGCTGGATGCCCCATGCATCAACCACAGCAGGGAGGGCAAGCCCTCCACCCATACGACTGGGAACTGCTACTCCCTGAAGCAGATAGAGAAGGCCCGCCGCGCCAAGGAAGCCAACGGCGGCAATCAACACAAGGACCACACCAAAGACCAAGACCAGCACAAGGAAGACAGGTTCGGCCGCAGTGCCGGCTCACTCCACACCTTCATCGGGGTCGGCGACCGCCAAGACAGGAAAGTCCTCGCTAGAGCGGTGGCCGTGAACGCAGTCGTCATCGACGTCCCCCACTGGCTCAACTGGTCCGAGCAGAGCATCACGTGGAGCCGCGAAGATCATGCCCCACGCATCGAGTACCTCGGCCGAGTGGCGCTAGTCGTTAGGCCCAAGGTTGCCGATTACTGGCTTCCGAAGACTCTGATGGATGGAGGAAGTTCCATCAACATCCTGTACTATGAGACCTTCCGGCGGCTCGGCCTGCCTGACTCGCGCCTCGAGAACACGAGCGTCACCTTCCACGGCATCGTCCCGGGGCGGAAAGCCTTCCTAATCGGCAAGGTCACGCTGCCGGTAACCTTCGGCACACCCGTGAACTACCGCACCGAGCGGATAACATTCGAGGTGGTCAACTTCCGCAGCCCGTACCACTGCGTCCTCGGTCGCCAGGCGTTCGCCAGGTTCATGGCTACGCCTCATTACGCCTACAACATGATGAAGATGCCCGGGCCCCGCGGCATCATCACCGTCCACGGCGACCCAGAAATGGCCCTGGAATGCGAGGACAACGGCGCCAAGCTCGCTGTTGCCGTCATCACCGAGGAACGCGACAACACCGTCGAGCTCGCCAAGTACCCAGTCGACCGCAATGACCCCGCCATCCTCGAGAAGCCGACTAAGCTCGACTCGCCCGCAGCAACCTTCAAGCCTACAACCGATACTCGCCAAGTAGATCTTGTAGAGAACAACTCGAGTAGGCAGGTTACCATTGGGACGGGTCTGTCCGCCCAATAGGAAAGCGCGTTCATCAAGTTCCTCCGTGAGAATCGAGATGTCTTTGCATGGAAACCGTCTGACATGCCAGGTGTCCCGAGAGAACTTGCTGAGCACAAACTACACGTCGACCCCACCGCACGCCCCGTTAGGCAAGCGATGCGACCCGCGGGCGAAGAACATCAGCGCGCAATCGCCGAAGAGGTCAACCGGCTACTCGCCGCCGGCTTCATCATAGAGATCAAGCACCCCAAATGGCTGGCAAACCCAGTCCTGGTGCTGAAGAAAAACAAGACATGGCACATGTGTATCGACTACACCAGCCTCAACCGCGCCTGCCCCAAGGACCCATTCGTCCTACCGCGAATCAACCAGATCATCGACGCGGTCGCGGGGTCGGAATCGCTGTGCTTCTCGACGCATACTCCGGGTACAATCAAATAAAGATGGCAGTAGAAGACCAGGAGAAAATGGCGTTCATCACGCCACTCGGCGCTTACTGCTACACAGCCATGACCTTCGGCCTCAGGAACGCCGGAGCTACTTACCAGCGGTGCATGAACAGTTGCCTGGAGAGCCAAATTGGTCGCAACGTCCACGTCTACATAGACGACGTGGTGGTCAAGTCGACTCGGCAGGACGACTTAGTCGCCGACCTCGCCGAGACCTTCGCAAACCTGCATCGCTACCAGATCAAGCTCAACCCCCTGAAGTGCACCTTCGGGGTCCCATCCGGACAACTCCTCCGCTACGTCGTTTCTAAGCACGACATCGAGCCCAACCCGGAGAAGATTTAGGCGGTCATGCGTACCAAACGACCAACTTTCCTGGTCGACGCGCAGAAACTCGAAGGGCGAGTCGCGGCTCTCAGTCGCTTCATCCCCCGACTCGGCGACAAGTCCATGCCACTATACCGTCTCCTGAAGAAGTCGGACTCGTTCGAGTGGACGGACGAAGCGCAGAAGGCCCTGGAAGAGCTCCAGAACGCCCTGAGAAACGCTCCTGTCCTCGCGGCCCCGCTCCCACAAGAAACCATGCTGCTGTACGTCGCCGCGTCAAATCGCACAATAAGTGCAGTCATGGTCGTCGAGCGCAAGGAGGAAGGGAAAGAGCAGCTCACTCAACGCCCAGTCTACTACATCAGTGAAGACTTAATCGAGTCGAAGCAGCGGTACCCACACTACCAAAAGTTGGTATACGCAGTGCTTAGGGCCCAGCGGCGACTGGCCCCTTACTTCCACGAGCATCCCATCAAGGTGGTCGCCTCAACGCCACTCGCTGATATCATCCGCAACCGTGACGCAACCGGCTGGATCGCCAAGTGGGCAGTCGAACTCGGCATCCACAACATCACGTACGAGTCGCGCCATGCTATCAAGTCCCAAGCGCTAGCCGACTTCCTCGCCGATTGGGAAGAAGCACAGCAGCCAAACTCCCCGGCGGACCTCAAGCATTGGACACTACACTTCGACGGCTCCAAAAACCTTGAAGGAGCAGGAGCAGGGGTCGTCCTCACTTCGCCTAAGGGCGACATCGTGAGATACGTCCTGCAACTCCGATTCGAGCCCTGCACCAACAACATGGCCGAATACGAGGCACTTCTCCATGGCATGCGCATCGCAAAAGAGATGGGCGCAACACGACTGCGTTGCCTTGGCGACTCCGACCTCGTCGCCAGCCAGACGTCCGGCACCTGCGACGCCACCGACGCCAACATGATCGCCTACAAGCGAGCGTTCGACCAGGCCGGCGCCAGCTTCGCCGGCCACGTCGTCGAGTGGGTCGACAGGCGCAAGAACGAAGAAGCAGACGCACTGGCCAGGCTCGGGTCCAAGCGACTCCAACCCCCTCCAGGCGTCTTCCTCGACATCCTCACTCACTCGTCGGTGCGAGTGCCGCGGGAGATCGACATTGCCGAACCACCCGCACCCGACTCCGTCCTAGTCGCACTCGCCTCCGATACTGGGGACTGGACGGAACCGTACATAAGCTACCTCGAGCGCCAGGTACTACCGATGGACGAGACGGAGGCACGCACGCTCGTGCGCCGCTGCAAGTCGTTCACCATCATCAACAATGAGCTCTACAAGCACAGCGTCTCCGGAGTATTCCAGCGGTGCGTCACCGCTGATGAAGGCCGCAAGATTCTGCGCGACATCCACGCAGGCGACTGCGGCCATCACGCAGGCGCGCGCTCGATTGTAGCCAAAGCCTTCCGGCACGGCTTCTACTGGCCAACAGCCCATGAAGATGCAGTCGACCTCGTCCGCGCATGCGCCGGATGCCAGAAATACGCGAGCCAGTCGCACATGCCGGGCTCGGCACTGAAAACCATACCCCTCACCTGGCCGTTCGCCGTCTGGGGCATAGATATGGTGGGGAAATTCAAGACAGCCACATTATTTTTGTAGATGCATTTATTTTAGTGGCAAATAATATGGATTGGGGGACGTACAAGTTTTACACTGGTAAAAAGAAAGCATGGTGGAAGGACTCGGTGACATTTCCTATTGCCAAAAAAATGGCACAATCAACGGCGAGCACACACCCTACGACACTCTCCATAATCATCGCCCATGATGCCGTAGAACCCGCTGGTTGCTGTTCGTCAACAAAGAAAACGAAAAAGAATGTGTTGGAACAATTAGCAAATTTCCCCATGATTTAATAAAAGAACACAATAGATAAAACATGACTAAAAAGGTTGAGATTAAACTAGTCATGCAAATCACCATAGAGTAAATAAGCAACAAGTCTAAACTGATTGTTAAGAGTAATATGTTTCCTGACAACGAGCCTGAACATGCTGCTAGGAGAAGGAAGAAGATCATGATCTCATAAATAGAAGGCAAGAACACATACGGTCTAGAAGAGGAACCATCGTTGACGTTGGCGGTGTTGATGTTGAGAGCCATGTCGCTGAAGAGGTTGTTGATGTCGAGGAAGAAATCGTTATTGGGGAAGTAGTCGTCAGCCTCCGTGTCGATGTCCAAGCCAGCAGTCGCGCTATAGCGCTCCCCAAAAACCTTATCGTCTCTCTCCCGTACAGGATCACAAGGGACGGGGTTCCGGTGGCCTGTTGTCCCGTCCAGCGGTGCACACCGAAAGACGGGATGGAGAAGTCTTGAGCGGCGGCCCAAAGCTCTGGAACCAAGTGATAGACGCCTATGGTGTTATGTCTCGCAGTGTGTCTCTCTGGAGAGAAGCAACCTCTCTCTTATAGAGACAGGCAGAGGGAGGCGAACAGGCCGCGATAGAAGATGAAACGAAGGGACGGAATACGAACTGAACAAGCAGCAATATTCATTGTCCACTAAGCAAAAAAACGTTTCAGATTCGTTCGTGGTTTTTTTTTCTAAAACAAGAGGGGTAATCGTGGTTTTGGAATAATAATACCGAAATATAGGAGCAATTTGAGTATTAATTGCCCCACTTAACTCCTAATCCTCTCAGCCGATCCCTCTTCCCACCATTTAAACTCACTAACCACTGCATCCGGGCTTAATTAGTGGTGATTGATTCTCTTCCGCTTTGATCGGGCTGCATGCAGAACCTAGCTCAGAAAAAAAAAGGACGGGGCTTGTCTGCGGCCTGCTCATGCGCCCATCCGTGCGGCGCGACTATTCCCTAACCATCCAACGGTTCTGTTTCCTTTGCTCCCTCACCTGTCCCTTTTCCTGTAAAAAAACTTCGCAAATATTATCTTAATACGTGTCTCATTCGTACATCCGTCCGTCCGTCCACATGGCGGCGGCCGGCGACGTCCACCGCACCGGCGGGCAAGGAGTCTTCAATAGTGGCGGCAGCGGCCGGCCACATCCACCGCACTGGCAGGCAACGGCGCAAGGACTCTTCGATGGTGATAGCGGCGGCCGGCAATGTCCACCGCACCGGCAGGCAACGGCGTAAAGAATCTTTGATAGTGGTGGCGGACGACCTCCATGCCATCGAGAACTTGGACATCCCTCTTGCTTTGATTTTCTTGGCTTCGTTCGTCCTTCGTGAAGATCCCCCTTGGTTCCTCATTTCTACAGAACACACACACGGACAGAGAAATCCGTTCTAGCTAGCAAATGCATTAGTCCCAGTATAATTACGATTTGAAATCCTTTCTAATGTGTCTCATTGCTGCCGCTGGAGAGCCCGAGGAAGATTGAGTCGAGTGTATGTTAATTGTTAAATTTGCCCCCGGGAACAATGAAAGATCTCGATAGTCACCATTCCTTGTGGGTAATTTGATCACAGAAACTATTGGTTATTTCGATGAGTGAGATTAGACACTGCCGTCCACGAGCAAGAATATGCCATCCCATACAGGAAGTCAGCGAGGGAAGGCGATGAATTCCCGGCAGCGGCCCCGTTCTTCCTGCCGCGGGAGGGTAGCTTGCAAACGCGGTGACGATCTAGCGGCCTCCATGGCTCCATCTTATCGTCTCAGGTCGTCAGTGTCCACGTCACTAGTACACGGTAGGGATTTAGGGGCACTTTGCTCTGGGACACTTGTCCCTAAATACCCTCTATTAGAGGCATTTTGGTTAAAATGCCTCTGATGCCCTATCTATTGGGGCAGTTTGGAGAAGTGCCCCTATAGGTGTATACCTACAGGTGTACACCTACGGGGGCAGTTCAGAGAAGTGCCCCAATAGGTGTACACCTACAGGGGCAGTTCGGAGAAGTGCACCAATAGATATACACCTACAGAGGTAGTTTGGAGAAGTGCCCCAGTAGGTAGCAACCTATCGAGGCACTTTGACAAGGGTCCCAATTGCTGAGGCACTTTGACAAGGGTCCCAATTGGTGCCTTTGTAAGGATCATGTCAAAGTTCAAGTCAAATTATGTCTACAGAAACAATAATATTGTTCAGTTATAAATAATACTAGCAAGATGGGGCGCGGCGGCACGCGCCAACATAATAATAGTGACAAAAACGTAACAAGTTTTGTGCTGCTTTAGATTAGAAGGTATTTTAACCCCCATAATAATAGTGACAAATAAGTAAATAAGTCTTGTGTGTACTAAATATATGAATGCAAAAAACAAAGTATCAACCTCTCCGCCACAATCTTCCATTGTCAGCCTCCGGCTATAGCTTCCATCCTTACTACCTTGCTATAGATGAATAGTCTGCAAAGTTTACAAACAAAGGTGTGAAACGCATAATTGCTAGACTGGAAATTTCAATTACTAAATCTCAGTTCAACACTCTGCCATCTACGGTTGAGCACTCTCATCATCTATGGTGCACTCGTGTTGGGAATATCTAATATACACGGGATCAACTTCGGCAAGATACTGGAGAAAAACCCAAGTTGTTTTTTCTTCTAGACTCGAGCTCCTTGACTAACTAAGCTTGCTATCTATGTTATCTATGTAACACCGAATCTAGCACTGAAGAGGGATCAGCCTGTTATATACCAGCAAAGGTATATTCAGGGCTTTTGCAAGCAAAACCTGAAGGTACACGCATGTCTTTGAAAGTTTTTTCAGGCCATCCAAACAACCATTTCTTTTCATAAAATAGTGGGAGAACTATTTGTCCATAAATTTCAAATGTACCGTGCATCCTCCATTGAAATTGTGGGCTGCACTAAATTTGGGAGAAAAAAAGCAAACCAATATGATATCATGATACCACACGTTGGATATTATACTACAGGAAAGTCCAAAACTATAGAATACCACCATAGATAAGTAGAAACAAATTTTATAAGGTTGATGTATCCTAATGCAGACTATGCACACTGCAACAGAATTTTGTTAACCTGAGTAGTACATTGGCCTCTCAAGCCATGCACACGTAGCCTATGATAGTGCATAAAAATACGCTATTTGTTCTACAGATGCTAAATTAATTTCAGTTACAAACACACCACATACTTTCGTGCTAGATTGTAGTTAGAACATCTACTGCCGATCTGGGTAGTATAAATTGAAGATGAAAAGTTAAATAAATCACAAACAGTTGTACTTGGTTTACTTGGATCAATAAATTATCATATAATTACCTGGCATAGGGCTCAGCCCCTCAATCTTGCCCCAATTATGTCGAGTGTCCAAGGAACCCTGTAGGTTGCCAAGACTGCACCTCTGCCAAAACAAATGTGACACATGTTATCAATAAGGAATGGCATAGAACTTGTTATTCTGCACCAAAGAAAGGGTTAATCTACCCATTCAAAGACCCACATCAAAATCATCAAGACGTATAACAGATTCAGTGGAGACATTTGTCAGTATCATATTTGATTATTCCCTGAACCCATATATTTGACAATTGTGAATCCAGATAAGAACTGGCCGACATATTATTTTGGAAACGAACTAACCAAGAACTGGCCGACAATCAAAAGATATCTGAAAACGAAATACTGACATACTAATGCAAGTAAGAGATATGCGAGATCTCTAATAGTAAAACAAATAATTAAATTGCTAAACCAGAGGCCTGCTGCCTCAGCGGACAATGTCACAATGTATGACTTAATTATATCTGAGATGCTCGAGCTGAGTCATCTGCCTTTTGTGATATGTGAACCCTTTGTATGTCCTCATTCAGAATTAAATATGTAGTTGCTAATCGGAGGGCCCAAGTAGCAGCAAGCTAACCACAACTACAAAACAATGCTATACTATGTATGGATTAATTATCCTGATCATTTTACCTCAAGTATTGGAAACAGAAAGTGAATTAGCGCTGTAGAGGAAGGCCGCCTCTGGTACCGCGGTGGAAGCTGCCTCTGCCATAGCGTGACTGCGCCTCCGCCGGAATGCGACGACCCACTAGCACAAGTGACTTCTGCGCTGGCCGCCCTGAAAAGTCAAGGAACGACATCACGCCGCATCACGCTCGGCCTGATTTGATGAAACTGAAGAAAACGAGAAAGAAGATCAGATAAAGGGGAAGGAGGAAAGGCGGGGAGAGAAGTCAACTGGACGCAGGTGGTTGCTGAGCTCGCCGCCACACTCGTGCTCCACAAAACTTCGGTGTGGCGGATGGCTGCGCTGCCGCTGACGTCTTGGTATCGCCGACGATGCTCTCAGCTCTGGCCTCTCCATTGCTGAAACAATTGCGCCAGCCGCTCGGGAGGAGCGGCGGCGGCTGCCTGGTTTGGGCCACCTCGTGCTGGTTTTACGGCAAGTGACGACGCTGGGTATTTACGATGACGTGAATGTCATCGTCGGTTAGCCCTCCGGAAGAGAGATGGATTTGAGCCATAGAGTAGAGGAGAGAGGGATTCTCAGAAGAAGATTAGATGAACACGAAAGTGAAGGAGGCGTAAGACATGGGTACAATCCACCGCTTTGACCATCTGAACCATACGAAGAAAACCCAGATGGTTTGACCGAGGTAAGCCCAAGACTAGATGAAGCTGCATGTGGCGAACCAACCCAGCTGTCAACCATTGAAGTGTACCACGTCTAGTTTAGGCATGTTACGAACAGAAACAACCAAAGCTGGGATCCACTACACCAGCATCGTCCTACATGCCCGTGGCTAGAGCCACATAGCGGAGAACCCAAGCAGCCCAACACTGAAACAGTTAGGAAGATAACCCACTCATTTGCCCACTAAAAATCTCACAGGGCACCAAGATAATGCACACCAAAAAATAAGGAGCAAAAATCCCTAAGAAGTCGTTTGGAAGCCAGGCTTTCATTTCATTTGTAGCATTTTAAAATGAATACATGTATTCATTTCATTTACATTGTAATTTCAGAAATAGACACTTGTTTGGTTGCCACAGGAATTACAAATGACAACAGAATTCAATATTGAATGTGTAGAGGCTTTCATAGAGAATTGCAAATGACAGGTCTCAGCTTGGAATCATGCTTACCCATGGAGTCATTTTGCTGGAATTCCTAAATGAAATGACAGCACAATTCTGTGGCAACCAAACAGCCCACCTATGAAATTTCAAAATGAATTCCAGGATTATAGGCCAAAATGATGGATACCAAACGACCTCTAACGTGTCAGCATGAGGTTAACTCCCAAACACCCCCAAAATTCTGAGAAAAAAGATATTTGTTACCATTTAGTATAGTACTTATGATTGCCTACTAAACAACAACAATAATATGACTGCCTACTAAACAACATGGCACAAGTAGCAAAATTCTCAAAAACTGGAAGACTTGTATTTTAAAAATTTACCATTATGCATAAAAAGAAGTTTACCGTCCTAAGAAGGTCCAAAATATCAGGGAAAGCACGGCCAAAATAAAAACATCAGCGAATGGACATAGAATGTTGTCTATTCATGTTGGTACTAACAGAGTCCCCCTGAGAATGGACTTTCGTATACATAAAGAAGCAATGTTCTGAGGTCTCCATAAACAATACCAAAGCTCGTGATTTCTGTATTGTTGTCTCCACTAAAAATGCATGGCAAAATAGTTAGAGAATCATTCAGGGAGACACCACTCCATGTCTCTACAGGAAGTATAGATTTATAAGAGGTATCCTTGATGTCATTGTGTCGCTTATACACTCGCCGCTTTGCCATGTCAGCAGATTAAGTAAAAAGATTAGTAAAATTATAACTTTTGAGAAAACCTTTAGCTTCTCGGGAAATTCGAAAAAGAGAACATGAAAATTTTCCAAAATGTGAGTACAATTAGAAGATATTATTACTATATGAACAAACAAATCGCTAGTTAAATATTCCATGCTGTGATGTTTTCTTCGAAAAGATCTTATAGCCCACCACTAAGATCACACAAAGATTTGAATAGTGTGAGTGCATTTGCCTGACCTTTAGCAAGTCAAGTCTGAGGTTTGGTCCACTGGGAAAATATTTTCGGTGGACATTTCCAATGCATACAACTAATGTATCAATACCAGTATCAAGAATAAATTTATCAACCTAAATGTAGGTACCATATTAGTTCCGAATTCATACAGGAATGTAAGAATAGAAGGCCAAAGTTGGAATCTGTTGGGGAAGAGAAAAGCACCTAAGCAATACAGTAATTCCTGCTTCATATTCTTCAGCAGTCAGGCCATCTTCGTATTAGTTTCATGATCGTACAAAGGCTCCCCGCTGATTGCTGGAGGCTTCATTCACTTCCAACATTCTTTCTCCTATTAGAAACGAGTTTCAGATATCAGATATGGTGAAGGAAAATCGGGTAAGTGCTAACATAGTATGTTAATTATGCGATGAGATAAAACAGACATCTTGATCCATCATATACCCAAGAAAAAGAGCTTTTTCCATCAATTATGAAAAAACCTTGGTAGGCTAACAATAAATCACTTCCATAAGCAAATAAATACATGATTATTATGTTGCGTACACTTGAGGAGCTGGAGAATGGAAACTGTATCTTTTATGCATTTGAAACTTAGAAGCTAATGTCTAATGTATCCTATAAACTAACTTGCGGATTCAATTCCCCAGATAAAATCAAAAGTCATCCTAGAAATTCAGATGTACATTAGTTAACAGTCGTTTATCAGGGCAAATAACTCAAGGAGCGGTATATGAAACATATAAAAGTAGGGTGGGGTAAAGATTATACAAAGAAATAATGAACAATGCATAAAGTTTAAAGCTGCCATTTATTTCCTTTTAGCATTTCTATCTGACAAGAGAATTCACTTTTAACTGAATCATTCAGCATGTTCTCTCCTCACAGTAAGAATGATATATATGCCACACTATAAGGATGAACGTAGTGCAGTTTGATCCTATTTGCTATAGGACAAGGACTAAACTAACATCTATACTCAATGAAGAGTAACAATTGCATTGTCTTTGGCCTGGACCTTCAATTTTACAATTTAGAAGTCCAATCAATAGGATATAGAACAAGCTGTTCAAATAGTCGTAAAAAGATAATCAGAATTTTAATCCTACAAGCAACTACCTGCATCTCAAAACACTAAGCAGAAGAAGACTTCATGGTAGCAGACTTGATTTTCACATACTCGGGAAGAATGCAGACTAAAATAATTCATAGTATCATTGCTGATAATTCATAGTACCAAGATCTATGCCATTTGGCCTCGCCCTGCAAGAACACACTGTCATTTATTTCAGTTAATAGTATAACTTAACCTGAACAAACAATCCACCTCCCACGCCTCCATGCATCTGCTTCCCCTCCAACTGCTGCACTCCCGATTGGCCTCCTCTACCGCTGGAGATGGCCGGCGGTGGTCGGACTTTCTCCGCGAATCTGCTGAGGCAGCGGCGTGACAATGGATTAGAGGGGGGGGGGAAGAAGGCGTGTTGGACCAAGGAGGCGGCGGCGGAGTGGGGGAAGCAATGCGGCGGCGGCGTGGGGCGGGAGCCGGGGTGGTGGAGCAAGGTCGCGTCCAGCGTCGGCAAAGGGGAAGAGAGCGAGGAAGAAGCCAAGGACGCAAGGAGCTTTGGTCAGAAATTTCACAAGAGTAAACTGCACCAGCGGTCCCAATTCTTTTCGCGTGCCTCCAGTTTGGTCCCTATTCTTTAAAATGGAATAAGTAGGTCCTAAATATTTGTTAAATGGAATAAGTAGGTCCTAAATCTTTGTTAAATGCTGCAAGCGAGGTCCTATTTTGGTCTGACCCCTGTTGACCGGTGCCACATCGGCCGTGGGAACCACACGGCCTAACAGTTGGAGGTAAAATTTTGCAATTAGCCCCTAGAGCTTCCTTTCCTGTTATATTTCGCTCCACCATCCCTTCGGCGACAACCACGGCGAGTCCGGCGGCGGCCGGCGAGCACGGCCTCAACGCTAGGCATGCGCGCGGGCACGCGGACACACGCGTTGGACGTGGGAGGACACGGGAGACCATCTGGGAGCGGCGCCGCTCCAAAATGGTCGTCGGAGCGACGACCACGGCGAGGTCAGCCTGCGGCCGGCGAGCAAGGCCTTGACGCTAGGCATGTGCATGGGCACGCGCGCGTTGGACACGGGAGGACACGGCGGACCATCTGAGAGCGGCGCCACTCCAAAATGGTCGTCGGAGCGACGACCACGACGAGGTCCGACGGCGGCGGACGATGGTGCTCGACGGCAACGCGATACAAAGCGAGAGGGAGGGGATGGAGAGGTGCTGGAGCACCAAGAGCGCGTGGGTGGCGAAGGCGAGTTTAGGTGAGGTCGCACGTCGGCTAATCGACGGCAACGAGCGCGGCCGGCTGCGGGGAAGACGACCACAGCGACGCTAATTCCGGCCATCCCAGCCGGCATATCTTGGAGAGGAGATTGAGGGGGACGAGGCGGTCTCGACGGCGTGCTCAGCAGGGCTCGACGAAGCTCCGAACGGCGGCGACGAGGGACATCAGTGGGGCTAGGGTAGGTTGGGAGAGAAATAAGGACTTTCTTAGGAAGAAATAGAAGTTAGGGGTCCTTTTTGCAAATATACATGTCTACCCAGCACCTCTTGTGGGCCCAACCATCGACGTAGCAGTGGTCAAAGTGCCACATAGACAGGTCAAAGCGGTCAAACCAAAATAGGACCTCGCTTGCAGCATTTATGAAAGATTTAGGACCTACTTATTCCATTTTAAAGAATAGGGACCAAACTGAAGGCACGTGAAAAGAATTAGGACCGCTGGTGCACTTTACTCATTTCATAAGGGTTGTTTTGAAAAAAATACTGGCACGATATTTTCCCTGGGACGGAGGGAGTATAAGGATAAACTGAAAATAACCCGACCCCCACCTCTCTCTCACGCGAGCCCGTCGATCCTCTTCCCCACTATAATGCCGCCGCCGCCACCGATGCTGCCGCCGCCAGCTGCAACCCCGGCCGGTACCTACCACATCCGCCGCCATCGTCGACCGGTGAAAATCCGGCGTCTCTCATCTGCCACTTTCCCCGCCGCCACGATGGACGCACGTGCCCGCACGCTTGGCTACGCGAAACCCTAGCCTCGCAGCTTGGGCTCGCCGGCGCTGCTTCGGTTGCCTCCCGCCGATACCGGCGCCCCGTCTTGACGCCGCCATGGACCCCTCCGCTGAATCCATGCCTCAGCGCCATCCTACAGCACTCAAGCGCGCGTGCCCATGAAACCCTAGCCGTGTGGGGCTTGGGCTCGCAACACGGTGCCCACGCCCGCGCCTCCACTACTCCCCTTCGTCGACCACGAGCTTCCCTGCCTCCCTAGTCTCCTGCTACCCGACGTCGACGACTACCACCTGTTCATGTCGCCTGGGTGGCCGGGACCTCTCCCCACCGTGGTGTGGTGATAGGCTACGGATACCCTCCCGCCTCCCCTCTTCTTCAGCGGCCTTGATGGCTTCATCCACGGTTTCAACTACCACTGTGAGCTATTTCTTCTCCCTTCAATCTCCCTTGTGCACTGTGATGGTTCGCCCAACGAGTTGTAGTTAGTTTTAGGTTTAGGACTATGGTGATGATCGCCTGAACAAGTCATATGTTGTCATGTTGCTGGTACATGGCCGTGGTGATGTTCTGATTAGGTTCTAGCTGCTGGTATTTTCGTGAATGGATAATTTATTGGTTAAATAGGGTCCTCGTAAGTGCATGATATATATACCTGATTTTTTGCCCATGACATATATACTTGCTCTTGTAAGTTTCTGCACAAGAGATTTTGGCCGCTGCTGCATTATTCACTTGTGCGTTGAGTGTTTGATTTGAGAAGTGAGTGGGTGATACCAGTATTGGTTGTATATATATTTACTGGCCAGGTAGGAGTAATAATATAATGATGTACAAGTCAGTGATGTGAGATCAAATGTTTGGGATCATTTCGTTCTATGTTATGTGCAAAACTTCGTGACAATAAATAATCTAGTTAATAGTTATATATGCCATACCATGCTGTATCCATGATGTAGCTTTGTTAGATTTTAAGCTGGAGGATAATTTTAACCAAAGCTTAAAGTAATGGAGTTAAGAATGCGGCTGAAAAAATAGCCGTTGTTATTCATATAAACTTTCAACATTGTTAAGCGACGCTGCATGAATTTCACATCTGCTGCTATTTCTAATCAGTGCTCTTTTATTTATAATTTCAGTTTATGATCTTCTGTCAACATAAGGAGTGTTAAAAACAATATTTAAGTCTGGTTGCCACACCCTATAAGGGTATTCTCTCAACCCACTAACCATAGATAGAACAATTACATCCATGTTGTCATTTGGTGTGTATTAATTATCTTATTATTTCATACCTTCTAAAACAGATAGTCTCGTCTTAACTAAAAATACCAAAGTTAAGTTGTTTGCTTGAGTAAATTAGGCAGCGGCATGGCCTCTGCCTCCTTATAGTGAGACACCTTGAAACCGAAGGTATAAGTTTCTGCGAAATCTTTTATAGTGGATCCCTTTATATGTTCTGTGCCAGCAATGTTTCCTTTTGGCAAGGTTAATAATAATTATGTGCCCCAACAAAACTGATTCATCCTTAGTTGTCAATGCTTCAAGTCTTCTTTGAAAAATGCAAAATGCTTGTGACTGGTGGGTGGATTGTGTGTTCAGGTTAGATTGTGCAAAATGTAAAACATGCAAAAATGCAAAAGCCGGTATTTCTCTGGCAATTTTAGGTGGTACCTATTTTTGTCATTAGAGAAGGAAATATTTCTCAGTTTTCCGCTATTAACTTGTGTTTTATTCTCCTACGTGATAGGATCATATCATTAGAGAAGGTTCTGATTTAAGCAAAGGTGACCAATTTCCTGGCAACTATGGGAGTCCCTCGCCACCATAGTATGAAGGGCACCCTGGATGATGAAATCATCTATGCCAGTTGATACGTCTCCAACGTACCTATAATTTCTGATGTTCCATGCTTGTTTTATGACAATACTTACATGTTTTGCTTGCACTTTATAATGTTTTTATGCGTTTTCCGGAACTAACCTATTAACAAGATGCCACAGTGCCAGTTCTCGTTTTCTGCTGTTTTTGGTTCCGTAAAGGCTGTTCGGGCAATATTCTCGAATTGGACGAAATCAACGCCAAAGATCTTATTTTTCCCGGGAGGCTCCGCAACACCGAAGGGGAGTCGGAGGAGAGCCAGGGGCCACCACACATGTGGGCCGCGCGGGCCACACCCTGGCCGCGCCGGCCTGGTGTGGGGCCACCCTGTCGCCCCTCCTGCGCCGCCTCTTCGCCTATTTAAGCCCTCTCGACCTAAAAACGCAGTACCAATTGACGAAACTCCAAAAATACTCCAGGGGCGCCGCCGCCATCGCGAAACTCCAATTCGGGGGACAGAAGTCTCTGTTCCGGCACCCTGCCGGGACGGGGAAGTGCCCCCGGAAGCCATCTCCATCGACGCCATCGCCTCCATCATGCTCTGTGAGTAATTCCCCCGCTGTAGGCTGAAGGGGATGGTAGGGATTGGATGAGATTGGTCATGTAATAGTCATAAGATTGTTAGGGCATAGTGCCTAGTATCCGTAGATGTCACTTTTATGATATTGTTGCAACTTGTTATGCTTAATGCTTGTCACTAGGGCCCGAGTGCCATGATCTCAGATCTGAACATGTTATTGATTCATGAAGATATTCGTTGTTTATGATCTTACTCGCAAGTTGTATACACATGTCGCTGTCCGGAACCAATGGCCCCGAAGTGACAGAAATCGGGACAACCGGAGGGGATGGTAGTGATGTGAGGATCACATGTGTTCACGGAGTGTTAATGCTTTGCTCCGGTACTCTATTAAAAGGGGTACCTTAATTTCCAGTAGTTTCCCTAGAGGCCCGGCTGCCACCGGCTGGTAGGACAAAAGATGTTGTGCAAGTTTCTCATTGCGAGCACGTATGACTAAATATGGAACACATGCCTATTGATTGATTAGTACTTGGATACCCCATTTTATTATTATCTGCAAATGCCCCTGCTTTGATTGTTATATGAGTTTCTCTCATCCATGCAACGCCCGTTAATCCGTCCCTATGCCTACAGTATTTTAATCTTGTTGTTTACTATAATCACTACTGCTGTCTTTATTTCACCGATGTTGTTATTTCCCTATTCCTACTACTATAAAATTGTTACTACTGATAAACTCTTGCGAGCAAGTCTGTTTCCAGGTGCAGCTGAATTGACAACTCCGTTGTTAAGGCTTACAAGTATTCTTTGTCTCCCCTTGTGTCGAATCAATAAATTGGGTAATACTTCCCTCGAAGACTGGTTGCGATCCCCTATACTTGTGGGTCATCAAGACTATTTTCTGGCGCCGTTGCGGGGAGGCATAGCTCTACTCATAAGTTCACCTGGGGAGTACACTCTACCTCTCTCTCTGCTTTTATTTCATTTTGTCTTGCTAGTTTATTTCTGTCTAGTATTATTTTGCGTAGTTTACTTTTGCTTAGTTTCTTTTTGTCTTGTTTTACTTTTCCTATATACCCAAAAATCCATAAAAAATTTAAAAACCTAAAAATTAAAAACTGCTGTTATGGGAGAACCAACAACCTACTTGGAGCTTATAGAATGTTATAATAATTATAGAGAATCAAGAACTGGTAAAATAATGAGTGCTATGATAGAAAAATTGAATACAATGGCTAGAATCTTGCTTAGACGCCATGATATAAACTGTTGCTCTCAACAGGATACTAAACATCTTAAATTTCAATGTGGCTTTAGTGGAGAATTTTTAATTAAGAACTATAATCGGAATTGCTATATTCATTATGGGTTCGAAGAGGTAGAACAATTTGTCTTATTTATGGGAGCCTCCGAGATAGAATCCTTCATGGTTGAGAATTATGAAACTTGTGCTATTTGTAAGGACCTTAAAGATTATGTCTCTACTATCCTTAATTCTTGTATAGAATGCTACAGTAGGAATCTGTATATCCTTGATTATAAAGAGAGACACATTAACGCACAAGAATGCACTCACAATTTGCAGGAACCGGTGGAAGAAGAAATTGATGAACCTGAAAGCTCATTGGATGAAAAAGAGGAGGAAATTGATGAACCTAAAAGCTCATTGGATGAAAAAGAAGAGGAGAGTGATGAACAAAAGGAGGAAGAATGGATTAGCTACCCATGCCAACCTTCTAATGAGAGTAACTCTTTATCTCTTACACTATTTGATTGTTCTCCATGCTTACCGAAAGAGGTTGAATGTTATGTTCCTGTGGATTCTCTTGAACTATTTCCTATAAGTAAAACTTGTGAGAATAATTATGCTACTGTTATATATGATAATCCATGCTACTTTGATAAATCTTATGATAATGCTTTGTTTGTGCCTCGATGTCGAAATGCATGGTACTAAAGAATTTTGCTTAGCAAATGTTTATGATAAAGCTCTAGATGATGGTCCTATGTTACTTGATAATATTAATTGTACTACTAATGAAAATGGGATTGGAGAGTTCTTGACATTATCTATGTGTCCCATATCTCTTGAGATTGATCATTCATGTTGCTATATTATTGATAAAAGTGTGTTCGAAAGTTTTAATTCCACTATTTTTAAGCTTGATAAAAATTATATGTTTGTGGATCATGAAAAGTATGCTGCATGTGATAGTTATATTGTTGAGTTTATTCATGAAGCTACTGAAAATTATTATGAGAGAGGAAAATATGGTTGTAGAAATTTGCATGGTACTAAAACACCTCTCTATATGCTTAAAATTTTGAAGTTACACTTGTTTTATCTTCCTATGCTTGTTACTTTGCTTTTCATGAACTTGTTTATTTACAAGATTCCTTTACATAGGAAGCATGTTAGACTTAAATGTGTTTTGGATTTGCTTTTTGATGCTCTCTTTTACCTCTACTCTTGTTTCTTGCGAGTGCATCATTAAAACTGCTGAGCCCATCTTAACGGCTATAAAGAAAGAACTTCTTGGGAGATAACCCATGTGTTATTTTGCTACAGTACTTTGTTTTATATTTGTGTTTTGGAAGTTGTTTACTACTGTAGCAACCTCTCCTTATCTTAGTTTTGTGTTTTGTTGTGCCAAGTGAAGCCTCTAATCAAAGGTTGATACTAGATTTGGATTTCTGCGCAGAAACAGATTTCTATCTGTCACGAATCTGGGCTGTTTTCCCTGTAGGTAACTTAGAAAAATATGCCAATTTACGTGCGTGATCCTCAGATATGTACGCAACTTTCATTAGTTTTGAGTTTTCTGATTTGAGCAACGGAAGTACCATTTTAAAATTCGTGTTTACTGGCTGTTCTGTTTTGGCAGATTCTGTCTCTGTTTTTTGCATTGTCTCTTGTGGACTTTATGTGAGGCTTTCTAGACGTGGAGAGCTGTAGCTAATGTTTTATTGAGTTCTTGCAATGTGTCACTACAGGACCAAGGTGGATTCAAGTTTTTTGAGTACTAACCCCTCTAATGAAGTTTATGAGAAGTTTGGTGTGAAGGAAGTTTTCAAGGATCAAGAGAGGAGGATGATATATGATCAAGAAGAGTGAAAAGTCTAAGCTTGGGGATGCCCCCGTGGTTCATCCCTGCATATTTCAAGGAGACTCAAGCGTCTAAGCTTGGGGATGCCCAAGGCATCCCCTTCTTCATCAACTTATCAGGTTTCTTCTATTGAAACTATATTTTTATTCGGTCACATCATATGTGCTTTACTTGGAGCGTCTTTATTTTTGTTTGTGTTTGAATAAATTCGGATCCTAGCAATCCTTGTGTGGGAGAGAGACACGCCCCGCTTTTTCATATGAACACTTGTTCTTCGTTTTACTTTTAATGTTCAATGATAAAAGTTAGAAGCTACAATACTTATTGGTATTTGGTTGGAAATAGAAAATGCCTCATAATGTCTTGGATAATTTGACACTTGGCAATTGTTTTGAGCTCTCAAGTAGATCATGATTAAGTTTTTTCATGTAGTTTAAACCTATTAGTGGAGAACTACCGTAGAGCTTGTTAAAATTGGTTTGCATGATTGGTCTCTCTTAAGGTCTAGATATTTTCTCGGTAAAAGTGTTTGAGCAACAAGGAAGACAGGTGTAGAGTATTATAATGCTTGCAATATATTCTTATGTAAGTTTTGTCTGTACCGGTTCATACTTGTGTTTGCTTCAAATAACCTTGCTAGCCTAAGCCTTGTATCGAGAGGGAATACTTCTCATGCATCCAAAATCCTTGAGCCAACCACTATGCCATTTGTGTCCACCATACCTACCTACTATGTGGTATTTCCTGCCATTCCAAAGTAAATTGCTTGAGTGCTACCTTTAAACAATTCAAAATTTATCACCTCTGATTTGTGTCAATGTTTTATAGCTCATGAGGAAGTATGTGGTGTTTATCTTTCAATCTTGTTGGGCAACTTTCACCAATGGACTAGTGGCTTCATCCGCTTATCCAATAATTTTGCAAAAAGAGCTGGCAATGGGATTCCCAGTCCCAAATTAATTAACAAAAATAGACACTCCTCCATGGTATGTGATTGTTGGACGGCACCCGAAGGATTCGGTTAGCCATGGCTTGAGAAAGCAAAGGTGGGGAGGAGTGTCATCATAATAAAACTAAAATAAAAAGGCACTCCTTCATGGTATGAGATTGTTGGCAGGCACCCGAGGATTCGGTTAGCCATGGTTGTGAAAGAAAGGTTGGAAGGAGTGCCACCCAAAAATAAAATAAAATGGGAGCCGCTCTTTGAAGGTTTGTCTGGCAAGGGGGTTAGAGTGCCCACTACCATTCGTTGACAACAACAAACACCTCTCGAAACTTTACTTTTATGCTCTCTTTATGTTTTCAAAACCAAAGCTCTAGCACAAATATAGCAATCAATGCTTCCCTCTGCGAAGGGCCTTTCTTTTACTTTTATGTTGAGTCAGTTTACCTACTTCCTTCCATCTTAGAAGCAAACACTTGTGTCAACTGTGCATTGATTCTTACATACTTGCTTATTTGCATTCATCATATTACTTTGTGTTGACAATTATCCATGAGATATGCATGTTGAAAGTTGAAAGCAACTGCTGAAACTTAAATCTTCCTATGTGTTGCTTCGATGCCTTTACTTTGAATCTATTGCTTTATGAGTTAACTCTTGTGCAAGACTTTTGATGCTTGTCTTGAAAGTACTCTTCATGAAAAGTTTTGCTATATGTTATCTATTTGTTAGCAACTATAGATCATTGCCTTGAGTCACTTCATTCATTTCATATGCTTTGTAATAGTATGATCAAGGTTATGTAAGTAGCATGTCACTACAGAAATTATTCTTTTTATCGTTTACCTACTCGAGGACGAGCAGGAACTAAGCTTGGGGATGCCGATACGTCTCCAACGTACCTATAATTTCCGATGTTCCATGCTTGTTTTATGACAATACTTACATGTTTTGCTTGCACTTTATAATGTTTTTATGCGTTTTCCGGAACTAACCTATTAACAAGATGCCACGGTGCCGGTTCTCGTTTTCTGCTGTTTTTGGTTCCGGAAAGGCTGTTCGGGCAATATTCTCGGAATTGGACGAAATCAACGCCAAAGATCTTATTTTTCCCGGGAGGCTCCGAACACCGAAGGGGAGTCGGAGGAGAGCCAGGGGGCCACCACACATGTGGGACGCGCGGGCCACACCCTGGCCGCGCCGGCCTGGTGTGGGGCCACCCTGTCGCCCCTCCTGCGCCGCCTCTTCGCATGTTTAAGCCCTTTCGACCTAAAAACGCAGTACCAATTGACGAAACTCCAAAAAGACTCCAGGGGCGCCGCCGCCATCGCGAAACTCCAATTCGGGGGACAGAAGTCTCTGTTCCGGCACCCTGCCGGGACGGGGAAGTGCCCCCGGAAGCCATCTCCATCGACGCCACCGCCTCCATCATTCTCTGTGAGTAATTTCCCCGCTGTAGGCTGAAGGGGATGGTAGGGATTGGATGAGATTGATCATGTAATAGTCATAAGATTGTTAGGGCATAGTGCCTAGTATCCGTAGATGTCACTTTTATGATATTGTTGCAACTTGTTATGCTTAATGCTTGTCACTAGGGCCCGAGTGCCATGATCTCGGATATGAACATGTTATTGATTCATGAAGATATTCGTTGTTTATGATCTTACCCGCAAGTTGTATACACACGTCGCTGTCCGGAACCAATGGCCCCGAAGTGACGAAATCGGGACAACCGGAGGGGATGGTAGTGATGTGAGGATCACATGTGTTCACGGAGTGTTAATGCTTTGCTCCGGTACTCTATTAAAAGGAGTACCTTAATTTCCGATAGTTTCCCTAGAGGCCCGGCTGCCACCGGCTGGTAGGACAAAAGATGTTGTGCAAGTTTCTCATTGCGAGCACGTACGACTAAATATGGAACACATGCCTATTGATTGATTAGTACTTGGATACCGTTTTATTATTATCCGCAAATGCCCTCGCTTTGATTGTTATATGAGTTTCTCTCATCCATGCAACGCCCGTTAATCCGTCCCTGTGCCTACAGTATTTTAATCCTGTTGTTTACTATAATCACTACTGCTGTCTTTATTTCACCGCTTCTGTTATTTCCCTATTCCTACTACTATAAAACTGTTACTACTGATAAACTCTTGCGAGCAAGTCTGTTTCCAGGTGCAGCTAAATTGACAACTCCGTTGTTAAGGCTTACAAGTATTCTTTGTCTCCCCTTGTGTCGAATCAATAAATTGGGTAATACTTCCCTCGAAGACTGTTGCGATCCCCTATACTTGTGGGTCATCACCAGTGATGGTCGGTGCTCTATCACATGACTGCATCTCGATTTATGTACCATACTTACTATGTTAACTGGTGTGAGTTTATCCTGCCATAGTGCCTAAAGCACAATACTTTGTTTGAACTGCAAGGTAACCAGCTTGTTACCATGCTTGTATGTGTTTATCATTTGTAGGTATTACTTTGCTTTCAAATGAATCACTACCTGTTGTATATACTACGTGTCTCCTATTTACTCTGTTGGTCCTCAGTTGTCAATTTACCGAAGTATGTTTCTTTCGTTTCATCGGTAGAGCTATTCACATTGTTTTCTGCAATATAACTATTGAAGTTTCTGAATTACTTTCAAATGAAGCAAACTGACACCATTATCATGTCGACGAGTGCATGCTGATCTAAACCGAGAGTTAACTCACTATGGATTGGTTTGCCGCAGTTGGGTGTTTAATCTGGATTGCTTCCATGTCAAGTGTGAATTACCTTGCTGGTACTGGACCTGACGAGGAGGTTTTCAGTGTCATCTCTAATGGTGTGAGTATTTCTTACATAAGTATATTGTCATGGGTTTTATTGTTATGGGTTTTATTGTTAAGTGTGATAAAACATATTGCTATACACTCCTGTATTTATATTTTTGGTAGCTGGGGGGAAACACTATGGGTTGTCTATTTTTTGCTTTTGGTTTTGATCACTGCAATATCATGATTAGCAACATAATTAAGTTGGCGGTCCTACCTCAATGGTTCTCTCTGTTTGAAGTTACTCTTTATTCTGTACAACTTATAAGTAACACCTGTTATGCTGATGGTTTTTGATTTGTACATATGTCAATGTAGGATCAAATAAATTGTCTTTTTGTGTGTTCCTAGGGAGCCATGGCCAGTTCTCATGCTTCCTTATCATAATGTTTTACAAACAGTTTACCAGTGCGGAGGACTAGGGCCATGCATTATTTTTCCGATTTTTGTCTCTGCGCTACTTTTAAGTTGCTTCCAATGTTGATTGCTACTTTTAGTTTTTCGGTGTCCATGGTCGAAGTTCCTGCTCTTCTAATATTTTAGGCACATGAACAGAAAATTCCAGTTTTACAGTCATCATATTGTGGGTGTAGGGTTCATGTAAAAATTTAAGAGAAAGGAGATGAATAAAGTGTGGTTGGTGTATATGAGCAGTGACACAATTTAGATCATGAACAATACTGTATAGACCCAGATTTTGATCACCCATCAAGGAAAAAAGGGAATTGTTGTATATTTGTTAGCGAAGATGTATTAGTGCTATGTGCTAGGTAAAAAAGCTTATACATGCTATAAATTGCGTTATGCATGTGAAAATCCATCTTAGTGTACAGTTTGTGTTTTGAGTACATGTAGAACAGATGTACCACTTTAATATTCAAAGGTGAGATTACTGGCTGGCCTTAGAAAAGAGAGATGCTTTTGTTCTATTAAATTGTGCATTCTATTTTGATGAAATAATTACAAGGAGTTTATTCCTAAAAAACTATATTACATTATTATGGATGTTGAAGGTTATTTCCCTTGCAGCAAAAATTCTGCTTCTTTATTCGATGAAATGTGACCAAGGCTAGAGGGATGAGTTCAATGCCCTCTGGCTATTTGATAAAACACGTACTGAATGTTCTCTTTTCTCTCTATTTATCCATATATTTCTGATATTTTCCCTTGATGTATTCGCAGTTCATTGATTGCTTACTAGGAAAAGTATTGTCTTAGGTGCATGCATTAACCAAGGACATCATATTCAAAGCTTGGGACCTCTGAATTCAACATACTACCAAGACGATTTTATTTTATTTATTGCGTTTTTTCTAGCACAAATGATCCTCCACCACTTATAGATGCTTCACTCTTTTGTCATGCTTTCCCCATTCCTAAGTAGCAGCAGGTTGCATCTCTTCTTTTCCTATGACTCCAGTGAGATTTTGTTATTGTGAATTTTATACTGATAGACAAATTATTATTAGCTCTATGAAGTATGCATCTACGACACATCGGCTTAGCAATCTGTAGCAGGATATCAGCTTGCAAAATTATCGGATTGGCATGTTGTAGTCTCGAGTTACCCATCATAAATCCATTTTTTCATGTACTGAATTAGATGCTTGCCATTTTTATATTTTGTGATAAGATGCATTCTTGGGTACTCAAAAAAAGAATACGCATTACAAATCTGTAGTGTTCCTTTTACTGAGTTTGGTACCAGCCACGGTCATCCCTGTTTGTGTAAGCAACAGAGGCAATCAAACGCATATTATGCAGTGACTAGAAACTAGGACCACACTTCCATGTCTTCATCTGAGAGTGCAACGAACAAAAGCTTCACCATGCAATTACCTGAGTCAGGTCTTCTTCAGTATGACAGACCCCCTGAGTCCCAAGCAAGTCATAGCCTATTTGCATGACCATGTTCATGAAAGTATATTGCTTGATTCTATTTGAACTTACTTCTTTCATTCACCTGTATTTTTTCATATTCAGTGGTTTCTAGTAATCCTGTGTGAGAGTACTGTCACTTCCCATATTGACGGTATATACTATGTACGGGCATTTTAGTTGATGCTGAAATTGTTACATGTGCTTCTATGCCATATATATCTTTTGTCTTGCTTCCTTACATGTAGTGGAACATCTTCAACGTCCGGTGGAAGATCGAGAAGTTGTAAAGTGATGGAGGTACCGTGTCCTGGTTTCACCGGAGTTTACATACTGTGATTGTTAGTGGAAATTGTAAGTTTAATTTTGAACAGGAAGAATGTAGGTGACAAATTGTTTCTTGCACATTGAATTGCTACATACTGATATTTGATACGTCTCCAACGTATCGATAATTTCTTATGTTCCATGCTACATTATTGATGATATCTACATGTTTTATACACATTATATGTCGTATTTACGCATTTTCTGGAACTAACCTATTAACAAGACGCCGAAGAGCCAGTTGCTGTTTTTTGCTGTTTTTGGTTTCAAAAATCCTAGTAAGGAAATATTCTCGGAATTGGACGAAATCAACGCCCAGGGTCCTATTTTTGCACGAAGCTTCCAGAAGACCGAAGGGGGAAGGAAATGGGGCCACGAGGCGCCGCCACAACAGGGCGGCGCGGCCTAGGGCTTGGCCGCGCGGCCCTGGCGTGTGGGGCCCTCGTGTGGCCCCCCGCGTTGCCCTTCCGCCTACTTAAAGCCTCCGTCGCGAAACCCCCGCATGCGAGAGCCACGATACGGAAAACCTTCCGAGAGGCCGCCGCCGCGAATCCCATCTCGGGGGATTCAGGAGATCGCCTCCGGCACCCTGCCGGAGAGGGGAATCATCTCCCGGAGGACTCTTCATCGCCATGATCGCCTCCGGAGTGATGAGTGAGTAGTTCACCCCTGGACTATTGATACGTCTCCAACGTATCGATAATTTCTTATGTTCCATGCTACTTTATTGATGATACCTACATGTTTTATGCACACTTTATGTCATATTTGTGCATTTTATGGAACTAACCTATTAACAAGATGACGAAGTGCCGGTTCTCGTTTTCTCGCTGTTTTTGGTTTCGAAATCCTAGTAACGAAATATTCTCGGAATTGGACGAAATCAACGCCCGTGTTCCTATTTTGCCCGGAAGCATCCGGAACACCCGAGAGCCGCCGGAGGAGGGCCCCGTGGGCCCCGGATGATAGGGTGGCGCGGCCCGGGCCCCGGCCGCGCCGGCCTATGGTGTGGTGGCCCCGGCCCCCTCCGAGGCTGCCCTTTCGCCTATATAAAGCCCCTGCGTCGAAAACCCTTACGGAGGAAGCCACGGTACGCGAAACCTTCCGGAGCCGCCGCCATCGCGAAGCCAAGATCCGGGGGACAGGAGTCTCCGTTCCGGCACCTCGCCGGACGGGGAAGTGCCCCGGAAGGCTTCTCCATCGACACCGCTGCCATCTCCACCGCCATCTTCATCACCGCTGCTGTCTCCCATGAGGAGGGAGTAGTTCTCCATCGAGGCTCGGGGCTGTACCGGTAGCTATGTGGTTCATCTCTCTCCTATGTACTTCAATACAATAATCTCATGAGCTGCCTTACATGATTGAGATTCATATGATGATGCTTGTAATCTAGATGTCATTATGCTAGTCAAGTGGGTTTTACTTATGTGATCTCCGGAGACTCCTTGTCCCACGTGTGTAAAGGTGACAAGTGTGTGCACCGTGTGGGTCTCTTAGGCTATATTTCACAGAATACTTATTCACTCGTTATGAATGGCATAGTGAAGTGCTTATTTATATCTCTTTATGATTGCAATGTATTTTGTATCACAATTTATCTATGTGCTACTCTAGCAATGTTATTAAAGTAGTTTTATTCCTCCTACACGGTGTAATGGTGACAGTGTGTGCACTCGTGTTAGTGCTTGGTTTATGCTATGATCATGATCTCTTGTAGATTGCGAAGTTAACTATTGCTATGATAGTATTGATGTGTATTATTCCTCCTACATAAGCATGAAGGTGACGAGTGTGCATGCTATGTTAGTACTTGGTTTAGTCGTTTCGATCTTTCATGCACTCTAAGGTTATTTAAATATGAACATTGAATTGTGGAGCTTGTTAACTCCGGCATTGAGGGTTCGTGTAATCCTACGCAATGTGTTCATCATCCAACAAGAGAGTGTAGAGTATGCATTTATCTATTCTGTTATGTGATCAATGTTGAGAGTGTCCACTAGTGAAAGTCTATTCCCTAGGCCTTGTTCCTAAATACTGCTATCGCTGCTTGTTTACTGTTTTACTGCGTTACTACTACTGCGTTACTACTGCATGTTTACTTCCCGCAATATTACTACCATCAACTGCACGCCAGCAAGCACTTTTCTGGCGCCATACTACTGATCATATTCATTCATACCACTTGTATTTCACTATCTCTTCGCCGAACTAGTACACCTATTAGGTGTGTTGGGGACACAAGAGACTTCTTGCTTTGTGGTTGCAGGGTTGCATGAGAGGGATATCTTTGACCTCTTCCTCCCAGAGTTCGATAAACCTTGGGTAATCCACTTAAGGGAAACTTGCTGCTGTTCTACAAACCTCTGCTCTTGAGGCCCAACACTGTCTACAAGAATAGAAGCACCCGTAGACATCAAGCACTTTTCTGGCGCCGTTGCCGGGGACGGAAGGTAAACGGCACTCACACATTGGCAAGCCCGGCAACTAAGCACTTTTCCTCCCTCGTCAACTACGCGCCAAGCACTTTTCTGGCGCCGTTGCCGGGAGGAAAGGTAAAAGGCACTCATACTTCGGTTCCAGGTAACAGTACTTTTCTGGCGCCATTGTGTGTGTGCTCGAAGCTATTTCCTTTAGACTCTGCAATTGCGACATTTGGTTTCTTGTTTACACTAGTGAGGCATAATGGACAACAATGACCTTTTTATTCTATTTCCTGATTTAAGACATGGATGGTTTGATGCGAAAATTAAAAAACCCATGGAACATATTAATATGAATGCTTTGAACACTATTGTTGCTAATGCTATGGAAAATTCTAAGCTTGGGGAAGCTGGCTTTGATGAGCATGATATTTTTAGTCCCCCAAGCATTGAGGAGAAAATTTACTTTGATGATACTTTGCCTCCCATTTATGATGATTATAATGATAGTAGTCTTTTGTTACCACCTGTTATGGAGGATAAATTTGATTATGATTACAATATACCTCCTATATTTGATAGCTACTCTGTTGAATTTGCTCCCACTACAATTAATAAGAATGACTATGCTTATGTTGGGAGTAGTAATTATTTTATGCATGAGACTCATGATAAGAATGCTTTATGTGATAGTTATATTGTTGAGTTTGCTCATGTTGCTACTGAAAGTTATTATGAGAGAGGAAAATATGGTTGTAAAAATTTTCATGTTACTAAAACACCTCTCTATGTGCTGAAATTTTTGAAGCTACACTTGTTTTATCTTCCTATGCTTGTTACTTTGCTCTTCATGAACTTGTTTATTTACAAGATTCCTATGCATAGGAAGCATGTTATACTTAAACGTGTTTTGAATTTGCCTCTTGATGCTCTCTTTTGCTTCAACTTCTATTTCTTGCAAGTGCATCATTAAAACTGCTGTGCCCATCTTAATGGCTATAAAGAAAGAACTTCTTGGGAGATAACCCATGTGTTTTTTTTACTACAGTACTTTGTTTTATATTTGTGTCTTGGAAGTTGTTTAATACTTTAGCAACCTCTCCTTATCATGTTTTTGTGCCAAGTAAAGTTTCTATGTTAAAGTTGATGTTATATTTGGGATCGCTGCGCAGAAACAGCATTGCTGTCTGTCACGAATCTGGGCACAAGTCTCTGTAGAAAATTCGAAAAAATCTGCCAATTTACGAGCGTGATCCTCAGATATGTACGCAACTTTCATTAGTTTTGAGTTTTTCCATTTGAGCAAGTCTGGTGCCATTTTAAAATTCGTCTTTACGGACTGTTCGGTTTTTGACAGATTCTGCCTTTTATTTCGCATTGCCGTTTTTGCTTTGTTGAATGGGTTTCTTTGTTCCATTAACTTTCAGAAGTTTTGTGCAATGTCCAGAAGTGTTAAGAATGATTGTGTCACCTCTGAACATGTGAATTTTGATTATGCACTAACCCTCTAATGAGTTTGCTTGAAGTTTGGTGTGACAGAAGTTTTCAAGGGTCAATAGAAGAGGGTGATATAATGTGATCGAGAAGAGTGAAAGGTCTAAGCTTGGGGATGCCCCGGTGGTTCATCCCTGCATATTTTAAGCAGACTCAAGCATCTAAGCTTGGGGATGCCCAAGGCATCCCCTTCTTCATCGACAAAGTATCAGGTTCCTTCTCTTGAAACTATATTTTTATTCGGTCACATCTTATGTACTTTACTTGGAGCGTCTGTGTGTGCTTTTATTTTTGTTTTGTTATATTTGTTCTCTGAATAAGTTCATCCTTGTGTGGGAGAGAGACACGCTCCGCTGGTTCGTATGAACACATGTGTTCTTAGCTCATAATATTCATGGCGAAGTTTCCTCTTCGTTAAATTGTTATATGGTTGGAATTTGAAAAATGCTACATGTAGTAATTGGTAAAATGTCTTGGATAATGTGATACTTGGCAATTGTTGTGCTCATGTTTAAGCTCTTGCATCATATACTTTGCACCCATTAATGAAGAAATACATAGAGCTTGCTAAAATTTGGTTTGCATATTTGGTCTCTCTAAGGTCTAGATAATATCTAGTATTGAGTTTTGAACAACAAGGAAGACGGTGTAGAGTCTTATAATGTTTACAATATGTCTTTTATGTGAGTTTTGCTGCACCGGTTCATCCTTGAGTTTGCTTCAAATAACCTTGCTAGCCTAAACCTTGTATCGAGAGGGAATACTTCTCATGCATCCAAAATCCTTGAGCCAACTACTATGCCATTTGTGTCCACCATACCTACCTACTACATGGTATTTCTCCGCCGTTCCAAAGTAAATTGCTTGAGTGCTACCTTTAAACAATTCAAAAGTTATTACCTCTTATTTGTGTCAATGTTTTATAGCTCATGAGGAAGTATGTGGTGTTTATCTTTCAACCTTGTTGGGCAACTTTCACCAATGGACTGGTGGCTTCATCCGCTTATCCAATAACTTTGCAAAAAGAGCTGGCAATGGGATTCCCAGTCCCAAATTAATTAACAAAAATAGACACTCCTCCATGGTATGTGATTGTTGGACGGCACCCGAAGGATTCGGTTAGCCATGGCTTGAGAAAGCAAAGGTGGGGAGGAGTGTCATCATAATAAAACTAAAATAAAAAGGCACTCTTTCATGGTATGAGATTGTTGGCAGGCACCCGAGGATTCGGTTAGCCATGGTTTGTGAAAGAAAGGTTGGAAGGAGTGCCACCCAAAAATAAAATAAAATGGGAGCCGCTCTTTGAAGGTTTGTCTGGCAAGGGGGTTAGAGTACCCACTACCATTCGTTGACAACAACAAACACCTCTCAAAATTTTACTTTTATGCTCTCTTTATGTTTTCAAAACCAAAGCTCTAGCACAAATATAGCAATCAATGCTTCCTCTCGCGAAGGGTCATTCTTTTACTTTTATTGTTGAGTCGGTTCACCTATTTCTCTCCATCTCAAGAAGCAAACACTTGTGTGAACTGTGCATTGATTCCTACATACTTGCATATTGCACTTATTATATTACTTTGCATTGACAACTATCCATGAGATATACATGTTATAAGTTGAAAGCAACCGCTGAAACTTAATCTTCCTTTGTGTTGCTTCAATACCTTTACTTTGATTTATTGCTTTATGAGTTAACTCTTATGCAAGACTTATTTATGCTTGTCTTCAAAGTGCTATTCATGAAAAGTCATTGCTTTATGATTCAGTTGTTTACTCATGTCATTACCATTGTTTTGATCGCTGCATTCATTACATATGCTTACAATAGTATGATCAAGATTATGATGGCATGTCACTTCAGAAATTATCTTTGTTATCGTTTTACCTGCTCAGGACGAGCGGAACTAAGCTTAGGGATGCTGATACGTCTCCAACGTATCGATAATTTCTTATGTTCCATGCTACTTTATTGATGATACCTACATGTTTTATGCACACTTTATGTCATATTTGTGCATTTTCCGGAACTAACCTATTAACAAGATGCCGAAGTGCCGGTTCCTATTTTCTGCTGTTTTTGGTTTCGAAATCCTAGTAACGAAATATTCTCGGAATTGGACGAAATCAACGCCCGGGTTCCTATTTTGCCCGGAAGCATCCGGAACACCCGAGAGCCGCCGGAGGAGGGCCCTGTGGGCCCCGGATGATAGGGTGGCGCGGCCTGGGCCCCGGCCGCGCCGGCCTATGGTGTGGTGGCCCCGTGCCCCTCCGAGGCTGCCCTTTCGCCTATATAAAGCCCCTGCGTCGAAAACCCTTACGGAGGAAGCCACGGTACGCGAAACCTTCCAGAGCCGCCGCCATCGCGAAGCCAAGATCTGGGGGACAGGAGTCTCTGTTCCGGCACTCTGCCGGACGGGGAAGTGCCCCCGGAAGGCTTCTCCATCGACACCGCTGCCATCTCCACCGCCATCTTCATCACCGCTGATGTCTCCCATGAGGAGGGAGTAGTTCTCCATCGAGGCTCGGGGCTGTACCGGTAGCTATGTGGTTCATCTCTCTCCTATGTACTTCAATACAATAATCTCATGAGCTGCCTTACATGATTGAGATTCATATGATGATGCTTGTAATCTAGATGTCATTATGCTAGTCAAGTGGGTTTTACTTATGTGATCTCCGGAGACTCCTTGTCCCACGTGTGTAAAGGTGACGAGTGTGTGCACCGTGTGGGTCTCTTAGGCTATATTTCACGAATACTTATTCACCGTTATGAATGGCATAGTGAAGTGCTTATTTATATCTTTTTATGATTGCAATGTATTTTGTATCACAATTTATCTATGTGCTACTCTAGCAATGTTATTAAAGTAGTTTTATTCCTCCTACACGGTGTAATGGTGACAGTGTGTGCACTCGTGTTAGTGCTTGGTTTATGCTATGATCATGATCTCTTGTAGATTGCGAAGTTAACTATTGCTATGATAGTATTGATGTGTATTATTCCTCCTACATAAGCATGAAGGTGACGAGTGTGCATGCTATGTTAGTACTTGGTTTAGTCGTTTCGATCTTTCATGCACTCTAAGGTTATTTAAATATGAACATTGAATTGTGGAGCTTGTTAACTCCGGCATTGAGGGTTCGTGTAATCCTACGCAATGTGTTCATCATCCAACAAGAGAGTGTAGAGTATGCATTTATCTATTCTGTTATGTGATCAATGTTGAGAGTGTCCACTAGTGAAAGTCTATTCCCTAGGCCTTGTTCCTAAATATCGCTATCGTTGCTTGTTTCTTGTTTCTATCGCGTTACTACTCACTGCGTTACTACTGCATGTTTACTTCCCGCAATATTACTACCATCAATCGCACGCCGACAAGCACTTTTCCGGCGCCATACTACTGCTCATATTCATTCATACCACTTGTATTTCACTATCTCTTCGCCGAACTAGTACACCTATTAGGTGTGTTGGGGACACAAGAGACTTCTTGCTTTGTGGTTGCGGGGTTGCATGAGAGGGATATCTTTGACCTCTTCCTCCCTGAGTTCGATAAACCTTGGGTAATCCACTTAAGGGAAACTTGCTGCTGTTCTACAAACCTCTGCTCTTGGAGGCCCAACACTGTCTACAAGAATAGAAGCACCCGTAGACATCAACTATGGGTCCATAGCAGTAGCTAGATGGTCGTCTTATCCTTTTGTGCTTCATTGTTGGATCTTGTGAGCTGCCTAACATGATCAAGATCATCTATCTGTAATTCTATATGTTGTGTTTGTCGGGATCCGATGGATAGAGAATACTATGTTATGGTGATTATCAATCTATTACTTATGTGTTGTTTATGATCTTGCATGCTCTCCGTTATTAGTAGAGGCTCGGCCAAGTTTTTGCTCTTAACTCCAAGAGGGAGTATTTATGCTCGATAGTGGGTTCATGCCTTCATTGATACCGGGACGGTGACGGAAAGTTCTAAGGTTGTGTTGTCGTTGTTGCCACTAGGGATAAAACATTGATTCTATGTCTAAGGATGTAGTTGTCGATTACATTACGCACCATACTTAATGCAATTGTCTGTTGCTTTGCAACTTAATACTGAAAGGGGTTCGGATGATAACCTGAAGGTGGACTTTTTAGGCATAGATGCAGTTGGATGGCGGTCTATGTACTTTGTCGTAATGCCCAATTAAATCTCACTATATTTATCATATCATGTATATGCATTGTTATGCCCTTTTCTATTTGTCAATTGCCCGACTGTAATTTGTTCACCCAACATGCTTTTATCTTATGGGAGAGACACCTCTAGTGAACTCGTGGACCCCGGTCCTATTCTTTACATCGCATACAATCTACTCGCAATACTTGTTTTACTCGTTTTCTTGCAAACAATCATCTTCCACACAATACGGTTAATCCTTTGTTACGACAAGCCGGTGAGATTGACAACCTCACTTGTTTCGTTGGGGCAAAGTACTTTGGTTGTGTTGTGCAGGTTCCACGTTGGCGCCGGAATCCCTGGTGTTGCGCCGCACTACATTTCGCCACCATCAACCTTCAACGTGCTTCTTGGCTCCTCCCGGTTCGATAAACCTTGGTTTCTTTCCGAGGAAAACTTGCCACCGTGCGCATCATACCTTCCTCTTGGGGTTTCCAACGGACGTGTACATCTACGCGCATCAAGCACTTTTTCCGGCGCCGTTGTCGGGAGATCAAGACACGCTGCAAGGGGAGTCTCCACTTCCCAATCTCTTTACTTTGTTTTTGTCTTGCTTTATTTTATTTACTACTTTGTTTGCTGCACCTAAACAAAACACACAAAAATTAGTTGCTAGTTTTACTTTATTTACTGTCTTGTTCTCTATATCAAAAACACAAAAAAATTAGTTACTTGTCTTTACTTTATTTGCCTAGTTTACTTTTTGCTTATTTCATCATGCTTAATCCTAAGTTTACTTTGGAAAAGATACCAGTAGGGCGTGGGTGTATCATTGGAAGAGATAATATAGAAGAATTTTTCACCCATGTTAATATGGATGAAGATTTTAAAGATATACCATTATTAAAAACTGCCCCTACTTATGAAAGTGATGCTGCCTGCTTAATACACATGTTGGAAACTAGATTTGTTAATCTCAATCCCATAATACAACATATGTTTCTTACACTTACGGATATAGAGATGGGAGAAAAGAGAAATTTTGTTTTAAAAGTCCTTGTTAGAGAATTTGAAGATATAGCTAAAGAAGCTACAAAAGTTTTTATCAAGCATAAGAGGCTTGGTTTCTTTCCTGATTTTAAACAAATACTTGAAAAGATGGATATGGATAGAATTAAGTATACTAGTAATGTCAATGATGGTAGGGAAATTAAAGCGCCAATACCTAGTAAGCTACTAGGGATGCATGAAGCTTTGGAAAATAATTATGCTTGGCTTGTTCCTGAAAATTTGTTTGATGAGAATAGTAAGCCTAGGAGCAATGAGAGAGGAGTTACTTATATAGACCAGATACAATGCATTGTTGAGAAAACTCCCAACTCTCAAGGTAATAATGTTGATGCTTCTTCGTTTGAAAATACTTGAATTACACTTTCTGCGCCTAGCTGAAAGGCGTTAAAGAAAAGCGCTTATGGGAGACAACCCATGTTTTTACTACAGTACTTTGTTTTATATTTGAGTCTTGGAAGTTGTTTACTACTGTAGCAGCCTCTCCTTATCATGTTTTTGTGCCAAGTAAAGTTTCTATGCTAAAGTTGATGTTATATTTGGGATCGCTGCGCAGAAACAGCATTGCTGTCTGTCACGAATTCTGGTACAAGTCTCTGTAGAAAATTCAAAAAATCTGCCAATTTACGAGCGTGATCCTCAGATATGTACGCAACTTTCATTAGTTTTTAGTTTTTCCATTTGAGCAAGTCTGGTGCCATTTTAAAATTCGTCTTTACGAACTGTTCCGTTTTGATAGATTCTGCCTTTTATTTCGCATTGCCTCTTTTGCTATGTTGGATGAATTTCTTTGATCCATTAATGTCCGAGTAGCTTTATGCAATGTCCGAAGTGTAAAGAATGATTGTGCCACCTCCGAACATGTAAACTTTTATTGTGCACTAACCCTCTAATGAGTTTGCTTGAAGTTTGGTGTGAAGGAAGTTTTCAAGGGTCAAGAGAGGAGTATGATATACTATGATCAAGAGGAGTGAAAGCTCTAAGCTTGGGGATGCCCCCGTGGTTCATCCCTGCATATTTTAAGAAGACTCAAGCGTCTAAGCTTGGGGATGCCCAAGGCATCCCCTTCTTCATCGACAACATCATCAGGTTCCTCCCCTGAAACTATATTTTTATTCAGTCACATCTTGTGTTCTTTACTTGGAGCGTCGGTTTGTTTTTGTTTTTGTTTTATTTGAATAAAGTTTGATCCTAGCATTCTTTGTGTGGGAGAGAGACACGCTCCGCTGTTGCATATGGACAAATATGTCCTTAGGCTTTACTCATAATGTTCAAGGCGAAGTTTCTTCTTCGTTAAATTGTTATATGGTTGCAATTGGGAAATGCTACATGTAGTAATTCTAAAATGTCTTGGATAATGTGATACTTTGCAATTGTTGTGCTCATGTTTAAGCTCTTGCATCATATACTTTGCACCCATTAATGAAGAAATACATAGAGCTTGCTAAAATTTGATTTGCATATTTGGTCTCTCTAAGGTCTAGATAATTCTAGTATTGAGTTTTGAACAACAAGGAAGATGGTGTAGAGTCTTATAATGTTTACAATATGTCTTTTATGTGAGTTTTGCTGCACCAGTTCATCCTTGAGTTCGCTTCAAATAACCTTGCTAGCCTAAGCCTTGTATCGAGAGGGAATACTTCTCATGCATCCAAAATCCTTGAGCCAACCACTATGCCATTTGTGTCCACCATACCTACCTACTACATGGTATTTCTCCGCCATTCCAAAGTAAATTGCTTGAGTGCTTTCTTTAAAATTCCATCATTCACCTTTGCAATATATAGCTCATGGGACAAAATAGCCTTAAAAACTATCGTGGTATTGAATATGTACTTATGCACTTTATCTCTTATTAAGTTGCTTGTTGTGCGATAACCATGCTTCTGGGGACGCCATCAACTACTCTTTGTTGAATATCATGTGAGTTGCTATGCATGTCCGTCTTGTCTGAAGTAAGAGAGATCTACCACCTTAATGGTTGGAGCATGCATATTGTTAGAAAAGAACATTGGGCCGCTAACTAAAGTCATGAATCATGGTGGAAGTTTCAGTTTGGACATATATCCTCAATCTCATATGAGAATAATAATTGTTGCTACATGCTTATGCATTAAAGAGGAGTCCATTATCTGTTGTCCATGTTGTCCCGGTATGGATGTCTAAGTTGAGAATAATCAAAAGCGAGAAATCCAAAATGCGAGCTTTCTCCTTAGACCTTTGTACAGGCGGCATGGAGGTACCCTTTGTGACACTTGGTTGAAACATGTGTATTGCGATGATCCGGTAGTCCAAGCTAAGTAGGACAAGGTGAGGGCACTATTAGTATACTATGCATGAGGCTTGCAACTTGTAAGATATAATTTACATAACTCATATGCTTTATTACTACCGTTGACAAAATTGTTTCATGTTTTCAAAATAAAAGCTCTAGCACAAATATAGCAATCGATGCTTTCCTCTTTGAAGGACCTTTCTTTTACTTTTATTGTTGAGTCATTTCACCTATCTCTCTCCACCTTAAGAAACAAACACTTGTGTGAACTGTGCATTGATTCCTACATACTTGCATATTGCACTTGTTATATTACTTTACATTGACACCCATGAGATATACATGTTATAAGTTGAAAGCAACCGCTGAAACTTAATCTTCCTTTGTGTTGCTTCAATACCTTTACTTTGATTTATTGCTTTATGAGTTAACTCTTATGCAAGACTTATTGATGCTTGTCTTGAAGTACTATTCATGAAAAGTCTTTGCTTTATGATTCACTTGTTTACTCATGTCATTACCATTGTTTTGATCGCTGCATTCATTACATATGTTTACAAATAGTATGATCAAGATTATGATGGCATGTCACTTCGGAAATTATCTTTGTTATCGTTTTACCCGCTCGGGACGAGCGTAACTAAGCTTGGGGATGCCGATACGTCTCCAACGTATCGATAATTTCTTATGTTCCATGCTACATTATTGATGATATCTACATGTTTTATACACATTATATGTCGTATTTACGCATTTTCCGGAACTAACCTATTAACAAGATGCCGAAGAGCCAGCTTGTTGTTTTCTCGCTGTTTTTGGTTTCGGAAATCCTAGTAAGGAAATATTCTCGGAATTGGACGAAATCAACGCCCGTGGTCCTATTTTTGCACGAAGCTTCCGAAGACCGAAGGGGAAGGAAGTGGGGCCACGAGGCGCCGCCACAACAGGGCGGCACGGCCTAGGGCTTGGCCGCGCGGCCCTGGCGTGTGGGGCCCTCGTGTGGCCCCCCGCGTTGCCCTTCCGCCTACTTAAAGCCTCCGTCGCGAAACCCCCAGTACCGAGAGCCACGATACGGAAAACCTTCCAGAGACGCCGCCGCCGCGAATCCCATCTCGGGGATTCAGGAGATCGCCTCCGCACCCTCGCCGGAGAGGGGAATCATCTCCCGGAGGACTCTTCATCGCCATGATCTCCTCCGGAGTGATGAGTGAGTAGTTCACCCCTGGACTATGGGTCCATAGCAGTAGCTAGATGGTCGTCTTCTCCTTTTGTGCTTCATTGTTGGATCTTGTGAGCTGCCTAACATGATCAAGATCATCTATCTGTAATTCTATATGTTGTGTTTGTCGGGATCCGATGGATAGAGAATACTATGTTATGGTGATTATCAATCTATTACTTATGTGTTGTTTATGATCTTGCATGCTCTCCGTTATTAGTAGAGGCTCTGGCCAAGTTTTTGCTCTTAACTCCAAGAGGGAGTATTTATGCTCGATAGTGGGTTCATGCCTTCATTGATACCGGGACAAGTGACGTAAAGTTATAAGGTTGTGTTGTGCTCGTTGCCACTAGGGATAAAACATTGATTCTATGTCTAAGGATGTAGTTGTCGATTACATTACGCACCATACTTAATGCAATTGTCCGTTGCTTTGCAACTTAATACTGAAAGGGGTTCGGATGATAACCCGAAGGTGGACTTTTTAGGCATAGATGCAGTTGGATGGCGGTCTATGTACTTTGTCGTAATGCCCAATTAAATCTCACTATATTTATCATATCATGTATATGCATTGTTATGCCCTTTTCTATTTGTCAATTGCCCGACTGTAATTTGTTCACCCAACATGCTTTTATCTTATGGGAGAGACACCTCTAGTGAACTGTGGACCCCGGTCCTATTCTTTACATCGCATACAATCTATCGCAATACTTGTTTTACTCGTTTTCTTGCAAACAATCATCTTCCACACAATACGGTTAATCCTTTGTTACAGCAAGCCGGTGAGATTGACAACCTCACTGTTTCGTTGGGGCAAAGTACTTTGGTTGTGTTGTGCAGGTTCCACGTTGGCGCCGGAATCCCTGGTGTTGCGCCGCACTACATTTCGCCACCATCAACCTTCAACGTGCTTCTTGGCTCCTCCTGGTTCGATAAACCTTGGTTTCTTTCTGAGGGAAAAAACTTGCCACTGTGCGCATCATACCTTCCTCTTGGGGTTTCCAACGGACGTGTACATCTACGCGCATCAAGCACTTTTTCTGGCGCCGTTGCCGGGGAAATCAAGACACGCTGCAAGGGGAGTCTCCACTTCCCAATCTCTTTACTTTGTTTTTGTCTTGCTTTATTTTATTTACTACTTTGTTTGCTGCACCTAAACAAAACACAAAAAAATTAGTTGCTAGTTTTACTTTATTTACTATCTTGTTCTCTATATCAAAAGCACAACTCGGAAGTGCCCCTGAAAACATTTAGAGGCACAACTCAAAGTGCCCCTAAAAACATTTAGAGGCAAAACTCAAAGTGCCCCTAAAAACTTTTAGAGGAAATTTTTAAAGTGCCCCTAAATGTATTTGGGGCATTTCATTCAAAGTGCCCCTATTTTAATTAGGGACACAAGCATCCGTGGCATTTTTCATAGTGTCTCTAAAAGTAAATAGGGGCACTTTAGCTACCTATTGGGGCAGTTTAAAATGCCTCTAAATTTGTACCGTACAGTAGTGCGTTCTCGATGGCATGGAGGTCGCCGGCCATCACCATCGAAGAATTCTTGCCCGCCGGTAAGGTGGGCGTTGCCGGCCGCCGCCACCCGATGATCCATTGGCAATCAGCGCGCCGCGGAGGATGTCGACGGACGGACATATACATACGAGATATGTATTAAGACCGTATTTGCAGTTTTTTTTACTACGAAAAGGATAGGTGGGGGAGCAAAGGAAACTGAACCGTCGGATGATTAGAGCATCTCCACTAGTCTCCCCGAGAAGCCCTCCACGACCACTTTTTTTCATCCGGACGGCGAAAAACGGCCCAGTCAGGCCCCCGGTTCCTCGTTTTGGTCTGGATTTGAGCCTATTTTCGTCCGGACTCCCCATGCCATCCTCGGTTTCCCGGGGTCTCCCGGGGACTCCGGATGAAGCTAAACCAACCGCCCACGCCCACGTGTCTCCTCTTTCGTCCGGATTCCCCGAGCCATCCTCTTTTTCCCCGAGAAACGCCGCTTGGGGAGCACACGACTGGGAAACTACTCCTCCCCAAGCCAAATCTTCCTCCAATTCGGACGAAAATTTCGCCGGATTTGAGCGTGTGGAGTGCCAACGAGTGGGATGCTCTTAGGAAATAGTCGCGCCGCACGGATCGGTGCATGAGCGGGCCGCAGGCAAGCCCCGTCCGAAAAAAAACGCCCATCGGGTTGCATGAAAGGGTCTGACTGCTAGTATTCTGTCATTAATCATCGCGCGGAACTAGAACAAAACAGTGTTTGCACGATCAATCTGCCCCAATGGTTAACCGCCTAGGCCCCAACGCTGAACAATATTACCCCTAAATACCGGTATGGAGGGATACATCCGAACGTTATTGGGAGAATAGGGTAGAAGCGGAAGAATATTGGCTAGTCAGAGCATCTTCATCGACGGCCCCTAAATAGTTGCCGGCAGAGGCGTCGATATTTTCGTATAAAGGGCGCCGACAGTGCATCCTCTATTTGGGGAGCTGTTCCTAAACCGGCGCCCCCAAACAGGCGGCCCGATAGAATACTTTTACATAAACTAAATATTTATACGTAGAGTTTCATTTTAATGTCATTCATGATCGAGAAATGAATAATATTTTCGGGCAAATCCGAGTAAAACATTATTCACTCCTCGACCCCGAATGACATTTGAAACCTGCTTAGCCTACTACCTACTGGCCACCCGGCTCTGTGGAGGTGAACGATCGACCGGAGCTCTCTCCAATTCTCTCTCCCCTGGTCTCTCCGCTGCTCCTCCATCGTTGATCCCCCGTAGCTCTCTCCGCCACGAACGTCAAGTAGACGGCTCTATCCGCGACCACCGCCTCCTGACGCAGTTGTTGCTCCAGCTCCTCCCGCCGCCGACGGTGATCCAACTCCTGCCTCTATAGCCGGTGCCGGAGCTGCATCTCCGCCAAAAGCCGCCCCTCGTAGACCTCATCCTGACACTGCGTCTCCTCCCGCTGCAACTGCCGCAGCGCAAGCTCCTCCCACCCCTTCTGCTGGCGCGCCTCCCATTGGCGCTGGATCAGCGCCTCCCGCCGTCGCCGCGTCTCCTGGAACTCTAGCCGCTCCGCCTCCTTGAGCGCCAGCCGGTTCTTCTCCTCCTTGAGCGCCAGCCGGTTCTCCTCCTCCTGCTGCCGCAGCTTCGCCTCCTGGCGCCACCGCTCCGCCTCCTGGCCCTGCTGCTCGTCCGCGTCATAGGCATCTAGGTTGCCGCTAGCGCCGCCTCCTCCCACGCCTCGTACTCTGCGAGCTACGGGTCCACCTCCACGACTTCTACGGCCGCCTCAAGCGTCGCCTCGTCCCACGAATCCCACATTGTGCTATTTTCTAGGATTTTTGCAGCAATGGCGGGGGAGGAGAGATAATATAGACCGCCGACGAGGCGGGAAACATCCCGCGCGGTGTCGTGGCGGGAGAATTTCCCGCGCGGCATCGTGGCGGGAGATTTTCCGGCACGGCGTCGTGGTGGTAGCGGCGCCCTGGCTCCGACTCGCGGGGCGCCGGTACACCCGATTCATGCCCTGACGAAGGGGCTGGCACGGAGTTGCCTGCGATTCTATTGACTCGAAAACTAGCCGGCGTCGTTTGGAACGCGCTGGTGCGAGCCCATTTTCGCTCCGATCTCTTATTAAACACCCATCTACCGCATAATCCCATTCAACCGCGAGCGCACACACGAGAGCAAGCAGACAACCCACGGTACTCCAGTCTCCACGCTGTTCAGAGCCCAACGCGCGCGTCCGACGACGATGGCGGCACCAGCGGGCGACTCCTCTGGCGGCGACAGGTACAGGTCTCACCTGGCCGGCGAGGGCGAGAAGAACACCGTCTGGCGGCACGGCGCGCCGCCGACGTACGACGCCGTGAACAGCCTCTTCGAGTCTGGCAGGACGCAGGTACGTCCTTCTTCGATCTTCACGCGCGCCCCATGAATCATGTCCCTCATCAGTCGGAAGAAACGGCTCCTAATTTGTCGTGTGCATGAATCGATTCCTTTTTAATTACATTATAATTGCGGATGCTTCTGCATCTGCATGCATCACACGTATGCTTGACCGTTGTCCCCTTGCTACGCAGGAGTGGCCGGAGGGGTCGCTGGAGGAGACGGTGCAGAACGCGATCAAGACGTGGGAGATGGAGCTCTCGCACAAGGCCCGCCTCGCCGACTTCAAGTCCGTCAGCCCCGGGAGGTTCACCCTCTCCGTCAACGGCGGCCGCGCCCTCACCGGGGAGGAGACGCTGGCCGTGGGAAGCTACAACGTGCTACTCGCGAGCCCGATCCTCCCGGCCACCGGCGCCTACGATGCCGCCGCCGAGACCTTCGAGTCCTCGCACGACCTCTTCCGCTCTGCGTTCCCGCGCGGCTTCGCGTGGGAGGTCGTCAAGGTCTACTCGGGCCCGCCGGTCATCGCCTTCAAGTTCCGGCACTGGGGTCCACTAGTAAAAAAAGAGGCTTCCGTCCACCTCCATTAGTCCCGGAAATATTCGAACCGCGACTAAAGGGGGCTTTAGTCGCGGTTCGGGAGGCAACCCGCGACTAATGCTCCATCCGCGACGAAAGGGTACCCCTTTAGTCGCGGTTGGTAACACCAACCGCGACTAAAGGGCTATGGAAGGATGCGGCCGGCGGAAAAATCTTTAGTCGCGGTTGGGGTTGGGGACACCAACCGCGACTAAAGGTTTTTCCGAGTTTCTGTACTCCCACGCACCCTGCACCCTCCCCCCGTGGATCGCCTTTTTTTGATTTGTAAAATACAAAAGAAAATGATAGAAAATTCAAAAAAAAAATTGTTTTCAGATTCTTGTATGTTATGCAACCTACTATTCGGAGAAATTAAGAAATTCGAATTTCCACTTTTTTTGCAAAAAAAGTTTAAAAAATGGTAAAAACCGCAATAACTTTTGCATACGACGTCGAAAAAAACGTATAATATATCAAAAAAATCCTGGGAAAAAGTTACATCCGAATTCGCCAAGGTTTACCCGGTTAGCTAATTTTTAAATTCTCAAAATTCCAAATGGAAATACAAAAGCAGGAAGATTTTAGTTTTTTCTATAAATTATGTATTATATATTTTTTTAATTTTTTAAAACCTAAAATTAATAATTTCATTCTGCATAAAGATTACTATCATTTTTACCCAATTTTTAGATTTTCAAATTTTTAGATTTTAGATTTGGCAAAAAAAATATTTAATTAATTAATAAAATTAAAAATAATACAAATTAAAAAGTTAATGTTTATTTATTTATTCAATATTATTATTACATCATTACTTTTGTTTATTAAAAGAATTATTTGAAATTCAAACACTAAAGAAATGTGACATCGATCAACATGTTAATAGGATTGATATGATACTACTATCACATACATGCGCGCGAAGCACTTGGATGCGAACGGAATGGAACTCGGATGTTAAGCGTGCTAGAGGTGGAGTAGTGGGAGGATGGGTGACCGAGCGGGAAGTTTGACCAAGAGTAAGTAATTTGACTAGAGATAAGTGTAGTTAGAGATAGAGACTAAGCTATGCAAATAACTGAAATAAGAGAAATTCTGAAAAAAAAAGAAAAAAAACGGAGTGAAAAAAATTTAGAAATCCAAATGAATTAAAAAAATTAACGAAATAGCCTTTAGTCCCGGTTGGGGACACCAACCGCGACTAAAGGTCCTTCGCCCAGGCGCACGGTAGCCGCCCACGTGGACGGGCCTTTGGGCCTTTAGTCGCGCTTAATCAACCGCGACTAATGGCAGTTGCGAACCGCGACTAAAGGCCATTTTTCTACCAGTGGTCACATGGAGGGACCCTACAAGGGACACGCACCCACCGGCGACAAGGTCGAGTTCTACGGCGTCGCCGTCCTCAAGGTACGCACCATGTCCGCTGAATTCAACATGGAATGATCTTGGTATATGTACTCGCGGAAACTGATTGGACTGTCAACTATACGTGTGCGCAGGTGGACGAGCAGCTGCGGGCGGAGGACGTGGAGGTGTTCTACGACCCAGGGGAGCTTCTCGCCGGGCTTATAAAGGGAGCCAAGGAGGAGGAAGCGGCGGCGCTCGCCGGTAGGCTGAAGGAAGCGGCTACGGTGTCGGCATCAACTGCTACTGACCCCCAGCCGCAAGACTGCCCTTTCCTTGCCTCCGCAAAGCAGCAGGAGTGATCGGTCGAGCTACCCGACTCAGCGAAACGTGTCCACTCTCCACTCTTCAGGTCTCTGCTGTTGCATCGCGGGTTCGCTATCAGAAAGATCATTTCCGTCAGCTTTTGACAAGGACTGAAAGTTCAGTCCAACGTGTAATTGTACTGCCCATCGATTGCTCCTTCCTTTGGTTTGTGTACTAGGGAGTAGCTTTTGCCGTTCTGATTTCATGATTTCTGTCTGAATCGATGTGTGTGTCACATTACAAATATTCATTCGGGCGTTCTACCGGAAAGTTCTGAACGTTTCCTGTTTCCATCCCATGAAAGTCAATTTGCAATCTGCAATAGAACCATCTGGTCTTTGCTATTTTCCTTCAAACGATCTTAGGGCTTAGAATCTTGTAGTGCCCAATAATCTTTTTTATGGACTTCCTCCGTCTTATGAAACTTGTCTTAGATTAGTCTAATACTTTTATGGGACTTAGGAAGTATTTTGATTGCCAGTATATAAACCGTGAAGTGGAGCTTTCGTCAATTAATGTTTTGTGTCTGGTTTGTTTCTCATCATGTCGTTTTGCCTCTCACGTGATTAGTTACTTTACATGTTAGTTTCGTGCAAATGTAAGCTTGCATTTGGGTTAACCTTTTTTAGATATTTTATTTATTTAATGCTCTAGACACTAAAGTTTTATTGGTGGAGGGCATGTACCAACGCATAAGGCTGTTTTTAGAAATAAACTTTGTGATCTACCTTTCAGGGCATTTTTTAACCTCATACTAACAAATGTATAATACATCTTTGCAACGCCAAGAAATTGCAAAGCATACTAAAATCCTCATATGTATAGATATAAACACATTGATATTGTTGTTTGGGTGCCCCTATTGAAGCGGAGACACATCTGCTTTGGCCACTTGACCAACATCCATCTCCGCAAGTTCTTGCCTTGGGGCCTACCTCACAGCAGATAGAGGTTGCAAGATCAATCAAGTACAAGTGGAAGTTTCAGGCTTGATGACGAGGTGTATTTGTAGGTGAAGTGATACGATGGCTAATGAGATCTTTACTCCTTGATGACATTAAGGGGCTAAGGGCCCCCCGTCTTTCAACAACTTGCCTTGCATCTAATTCATAAGTTAGTAGTACATCACTTTGCAATTTAGAGTCGTGGTCAACTACACCGTAGTTATTTTTTGTGAAGTTATTTCAAGAATTAGTGTTTGTTGTGGTCGTGGTTCTGCTGCAATTATTGATAATCTGCAATGCACATTTTGGTATGTTTATCCAGCGCATTTTAACACAATTATGTCAATAGCAATCTTATTGGTTTCCATATGTCTGGTCTGCAATTTTGCAATTACCTGCTCTTACACCAAACAACTGGTACACCGTGTTAAAACCCGATTAAACTTCCAACGGATAGGTTGCTACGGCTACGATGTGCAAACATTAGGCAGGCGGCGCGGCGAAGCGCACTATCTGTCTAGTGCCCTCGTAAGGTTGTACTCGTCATGGAAAGCAAGCTAGCATACCCGCACTTTTAAGTTAGCGACCAATCCATTGGCCAACGATCTAGGACGAACGCGTACATGCGTGGGTGCGTACAAGTATGCACGCGAGTACGAGTCCGAGCACGGGTGACCTCCTGTAACATCTCAGGATTCTAGAAAGTTGCAGGGTAGATTTAGGAAAGGGATGTGTATCTCATCATAAAATCTGGGAAAATTTCGCGCTTAATTGCATAAAACATCTAAGGGGGATCAAGTTTCTCTCTCGACACCATCTAGGATTTAGGGTTTTGAGAGTGCGATAAACTTTGACATGATCTCTTTTGATTTAGGGTTTTGAAAAGAAGTTGATCATCATTTGATTTGAATCTTGAATAATGCAATGAGTTTGAATTCAAATTCAAACTCAAACAATTCAAATGTAATAATGCATTATATAATTCAAACAATAATTATATAACAATGCAATTAAAAATAGAAGACAGTGGAAATAAATTAATACAAGCTCAATCTAGAGAAACTTGAGCTTTATTGATAATCATACACACATACATTGTCTTTACATAATTCATTTATATTGCAACAATGTGAATTTGAATTAAACAAGAAAAAGGAAATTACAAGCACCCTATGCTAAAACCCTAGCTATTTTTCATCCTCACTTGATCATGTTGATCATATGGATCATTTTGATCTTCCTTAACCTGTACACAAACAAAAACAGAAGTAATGCTTTGAACCAAGTGGTAGAAAATAATAACCAAGAGCAGATATACACGAATCAGCCGAGCTGATCCAGATTTGGAGCAAGACCCAATAGAAGCTAGCACATAGCTCACAAGGCTGTATGCATGCTCAACAACACACAGCCACCAGGGCTAGTCACCACAGCCCAAAAACCTTGCTGTCGACCAAGCAAAGCACTGCCCAGCCATATAAAAGGAAGAGTTCCATGGAAACAATTCATCCATCGACCAATTCATCCATAACAGCTTAGTTGTTCATCCTCAAGAATAATCCTGTGATAACCCCAATTTCCAGTTGTTAATTAATTTGTGTTAAATGATAATTTGCTGTAGATTATCTTGTCTAGCTAAATTCTAGTGTTTAAATAAGATGTTTGCATGCAATAAATAAATGAAGTTGATTTGTTTGTGCATGCAAGGAGTAGCAGTAATGCATCGATCAAGCTAAGTAGAAGTGCATCGCGTTTTGTACATGCATGTATTAGTGCTGATCAGCCAGCATGATGTGTAGTATTAGCACCGAACTGGACCTAGTGTTGTTGAAGTTTGAAATATTTAATCTTGGAGATGCAACGTGGCCTTGCTCTAGTGGACATGCATGCCTTGTTGGCAGCGCCTGAGTTGCTTAGTCATTCTTAGCCGTACGTGGAGTCGCTGCATGTTTACCAGTTCAATAGACTAGTTACTTTTGCTCACGGCCAGGATGTCAGCCGGCTGATATTTTGCCTCGAGCGGTTAGCAGAGCGGTAAGCGGCAGTGATATTTTTTAGTCAGCGTCGGCTTATAGCGGCGAGATATTTTGTCAGCGAACCGACCCTGCTTCGTTCTATAAATAGCTCCTGCAGCTGCACTGCATTCTTTAGATATCATGCATTAGATAGATCCATGGCGAGAGTTAGACGGAGTAGCTAGAGAGAACTAGTAAACTAGCCAGGCAAAAAGAGAGAGCGAGCCTACGTTATAATTTGGAGGCGACGGAATCATAGCGTGGAGGTGCTGCCAATCACAGTGGAGGACCGATCTTTAGTTCTAGCGAATATTAGTACTGTTATTGGATTTCTTTTGAGACGAGGAGCTTTGATCTATGAAAACATTAACGTCATAGATTATGGTATCTGTCGAGAAGGATTATCATCCATTTGAGGCAAGCTGTTTTATACCCTTCGTGTATTTTTGTAGAATACATATTGTTGTTAAATACATGATATAGTAGTTGGTAGATGGTATCGGAGATATTCGTGGGCTAATTCGTCGGTGTCGTTACGCGGTGATGGATCCGCTGGAGCCACCGGTACGAATCGGGCATTAGCGCGAATATCGATAGAAAATGATCAACATGAGAAATACATGTTTTTATAAGAGCAAACTTGGTGCTACGAAGGTAAACGTATTGTACCGATCACAGTTCAGGTATGGGACTGTCTGTGTTCTCCGCTGGGGACGGCCTCTGTTCGGGAACGTGTCGGTGATGGATCCGTAGGAGCGACCGGCATCAGTAGGTCAGAGTGTCCGGGTCTTAGCGGGTATAAGAACACTGCTTGACTAGCGCAACCTAGTCAGGACTGTCGATGTCGGAGTACCCCTCTGCAGAGTGTAAAAGTGTGAATTTCACCCCTGTGATTCCCGGGTAGGGAAACTTACTTTCATGTGTGGCACCATGCGTTTTTTTAATATGCTTAATACTTTAACCACCTTTTGTTTTCAGAAAAGCATTTCTATTTTACAATTTGTATGATTGTGTATAATCTGTTTGCTGAGTATGACTTGTCGTACTCATCAGCTCCCCTATGTTTTTTTTTAGATACAGATGTCGTCATTAAAGAAGACCTCGTCGGCGGATGTTTAGGCACGACCAGCGGGTGGGAAGCGAGTTAGAGAATCTAGTTGTAACCCATGTGTAGTTGTAAATAAAGTTGTAATATGTTGTATTTGAGCTTCTCGAGATCCACTGTGCTGGTTTTAAGCCTGCATTTTTAGCCTTGCACGAGTATAAGCCTCTCGGTTTATAGGCGCGCGACGGCTGTCTCGTCCAGGCCCGGTCTCGGGGCGTGACAGTTAAAGTGGTATCAGAGCTCTAGGTTTAGGATACGAGGGAAAAAGGGTAGATTATAGATTTTGCGACTAACAACCATCGGCAATTTTTGTTTTGCTTTGTGCAAGTAATTGGAAAATGGATACTAACGCTTTGATTTCTATAGTCATAAAAAATGCTTTTAGCAAAAAATAAATATGCCTTGCATGCGGTTTTACATCTCATGGATGTGTTCTTAGTAAAAGTTGATTGAATCTCTTGCCTGCTATTCTTGTTAGTTCATAAGCATGCTTTGGAATATGTGTTAGCTTGTATGATCACAGGATACTAGACTGTGTATAAGATGTTAGTAGAATGTTTAGTTCTGAATTTCGAGGACGAAATTCTTATAAGGTGGGGAGGATGTGATAACCCCAATTTCCAGTTGTTAATTAATTTGTGTTAAATGATAATTTGCTGTAGATTATCTTGTCTAGCTAAATTCTAGTGTTTAAATAAGATGTTTGCATGCAATAAATAAATGAAGTTGATTTGTTTGTGCATGCAAGGAGTAGCAGTAATGCATCGATCAAGCTAAGTAGAAGTGCATCGCGTTTTGTACATGCATGTATTAGTGCTGATCAGCCAGCATGATGTGTAGTATTAGCACCGAACTGGACCTAGTGTTGTTGAAGTTTGAAATATTTAATCTTGGAGATGCAACGTGGCCTTGCTCTAGTGGACATGCATGCCTTGTTGGCAGCGCCTGAGTTGCTTAGTCATTTTTAGCCGTACGTGGAGTCGCTGCATGTTTACCAGTTCAATAGACTAGTTACTTTTGCTCACGGCCAGGATGTCAGCCGGCTGATATTTTGCCTCGAGCGGTTAGCAGAGCGGTAAGCGGCAGTGATATTTTTTAGTCAGCGTCGGCTTATAGCGGCGGGATATTTTGTCAGCGAACCGACCCTGCTTCGTTCTATAAATAGCTCCTGCAGCTGCACTGCATTCTTTAGATATCATGCATTAGATAGATCCATGGCGAGAGTTAGACGGAGTAGCTAGAGAGAACTAGTAAACTAGCCAGGCAAAAAGAGAGAGCGAGCCTACGTTATAATTTGGAGGCGACGGAATCATAGCGTGGAGGTGCTGCCAATCACAGTGGAGGACCGATCTTTAGTTCTAGCGAATATTAGTACTGTTATTGGATTTCTTTTGAGACGAGGAGCTTTGATCTATGAAAACATTAACGTCATAGATTATGGTATCTGTCGAGAAGGATTATCATCCATTTGAGGCAAGCTGTTTTATACCCTTCGTGTATTTTTGTAGAATACATATTGTTGTTAAATACATGATATAGTAGTTGGTAGATGGTATCGGAGATATTCGTGGGCTAATTCGCCGGTGTCGTTACGCGGTGATGGATCCGCTGGAGCCACCGGTACGAATCGGGCATTAGCGCGAATATCGATAGAAAATGATCAACATGAGAAATACATGTTTTTATAAGAGCAAACTTGGTGCTACGAAGGTAAACGTATTGTACCGATCACAGCTCAGGTATGGGACTGTCTCGTGTTCTCCGCCGGGGACGGCCTCCGTTCGGGAACGTGTCGGTGATGGATCCGTAGGAGCGACCGGCATCGTAGGTCGAGTGTCCGGGTCTTAGCGGGTATAAGAACACTGCTTGACTAGCGCAACCTAGTCAGGACCGTCGATGTCGGAGTACCCTCTCGCAGAGTGTAAAAGTGTGAATTTCACCCCTGTGATTCCCGGGTAGGGAAACTTACTTTCATGTGTGGCACCATGCGTTTTTTTAATATGCTTAATACTTTAACCACCTTTTGTTTTCAGAAAAGCATTTCTATTTTACAATTTGTATGATTGTGTATAATCTGTTTGCTGAGTATGACTTGTCGTACTCATCAGCTCCCCTATGTTTTTTTTTTAGATACAGATGTCGTCATTAAAGAAGACCTCGTCGGCGGATGTTTAGGCACGACCAGCGGGTGGGAAGCGAGTTAGAGAATCTAGTTGTAACCCATGTGTAGTTGTAAATAAAGTTGTAATATGTTGTATTTGAGCTTCTCGAGATCCACTGTGCTGGTTTTAAGCCTGCATTTTTAGCCTTGCACGAGTATAAGCCTCTCGGTTTATAGGCGCGCGGCGGCTGTCTCGTCCAGGCCCGGTCTCGGGCGTGACAGTTAAAGTGGTATCAGAGCTCTAGGTTTAGGATACGAGGGCAAAAGGGTAGATTATAGATTTTGCGACTAACAACCATCGGCAATTTTTGTTTTGCAAGAATCATCCAGCCAGGAGGAGTGATACGCGTAGATGCACACGTACGTTGGGAACCCCAAGTGGAAGGTATGATGCGTATAGAAGCAAGTTTCCCTCAGTATGAAACCAAGGTTATCGAACCAGTAGGAGCCAAGAAGCACGTGAAGGTTGTTGGTGGAGGAGTGTAGTGCGGCGCAACACCAAGGTGAAACCGGCGCCAACGTGGAACCTCGCACAACACAATCAAGATGCTTTGCCCCAACGTAACAATGAAGGTTGTCAATCTCACCGGCTTGCTGAAAACAAAGGATTAAACGTATCGAGTGGAAGATGGTGTTTGTTTGCAAAGAACAGTAAAAACAATAATTGCAGTAGAATGTATTCAGATGTAAAAGAATGGACCGGGGTCCACAGTTCACTAGTGGTGTCTCTCCAATAACTAACATGCTGGGTGAACAAATTACAGGTGGGCAATTGACAAATCAAGATTCAATACATATCAACGATGATTACTATGTGATTTAATCAGGGCATTACGACAAAGTACATAGACCGCTATCCAGCATGCATCTATGCCTAAATAATCCACCTTCGGGTTAGCATCCGCACCCCTCCAAGTATTAAGTTGTAAACAACAGATAATTGCATTAAGTATGGTGCGTAATGTAATCAACACAAATATCCTTAGACAAAGCATCAATGTTTTATCCCTAGTAGCAACAAGACATCCACAACCTTAGAACCTACCGTCACGATCCCGCATTCAATGGAGGCATGAACCCACTATCGAGCATAAATACCCCCTCTTGGAGTTACAAGTATCAACTTGGCCAGAGCCTCTACTAGCAACGGAGAGCATGCAAGAACATAAACAACACATATATGATAGATTGATAATCAACTTAAAATAGTATTCTAGATTCATCGGATCCCACCAAACACAACATGTAGCATTACAAATAGATGATCTTGATCATGTTAGGCAGCTCACAAGATCTATAACAATGATAGCACAAGCGGAGAAGACAACCATCTAGCTACCGCTATGGACCCATAGTCCAAGGATGAACTACTCACGCATCAATCCGGAGGCGGGCATGATGATGTAGAGCCCCTCCGGTGATGATTCCCCTCTCCGGCAGGGTGCCGGAGGCGATCTCCCGAATCCCCCGAGATGGGATTGGCGGCGGCGGCGTCTCTGGAAGGTTTTCCGTATCGTGGCTCTCGGTACAGGGGTATTCGCGACGAAGGCTTTAAGTAGGCGGAAGGGCAATGCAGGGGGGCTCACGAGGGGCCCACACCACAGGCCGGCGCGTCCAGGGCCTGGGCTGCGCCGCCCTGTGGTCTGGCCACCTCGTGGCCCCACTTCGTTATCTCTTCGGTCTTCTGGAAGCTTCGTGGAAAAATAGGACCCTGGGCGTTGATTTCGTCCAATTCCGAGAATATTTCCTTACTAGGATTTCTGAAACAAAAAACAGCAGAAAACAACAACTGGCGCTTCGGCATCTTGTTAATAGGTTAGTGCCGGAAAATGTATAATAATGCTGTAAAGTATGTATAAAACATTCAAGTATTCTCATAAAAGTAGCATGGAACATAAGAAATTATAGATACGTTTGAGACGTATCAAGCATCCCAAGCTTAGTTCCTACTCGTCCTCGAGTAGGTAAACGATAACACAAATAATTTCTGAAGTGACATGCTACCAACATAATTTTGATCAACATTATTGTAAAGCATATGAGATAAATTGAGTGATCTGAACAAAAGATTGCTAACAAAGATAATGACTAAACAAATGAATCATATAGCAAAACTTTTCATAAATAGTACTTTCAAGACAAGTATCAATAAGACTTGCATAAGAGCTAACTCATAAGCAATAAATTCAAAGTAGAATGCATTGAAGCAACACAAAGGATGATTAAGTTTCAGCAATTGCTTTCAACTTGTAACATGTATATCTCATGGATATTTGTCAACATAGAGTAGTATAACAAGTGCAATAAATAAACATGTAAGAATCAAGGCACACAGCTTAACACAAGTGTTTGCTTCTAAGATAGAAAGAAGTGGGTAAACCGACTCAACATAAAGTAAAAGAATGGCCCTTCGCAGAGGGAAGCATGGATTACTATTTTTGTGCTAGAGCTTTTGTTTTGAAAACATAGAAACAATTTTGTCAACGGTAGTAATAATTCATATGTGCTATGCATAATACTTCCTATAAGTTGCAAGTCTCATGCATAGAGTACTAATAGTGCTCGCACCTTGTCCTAATCAGCTCAGATAACACGGATTATCATTGCATGACATATGTTTCAACCAAGTGTCACAAAGGGGTACCTCTATGCCGCCTGTACAAAGGTCTAAGGAGAAAGCACGCATTGGATTTCTCGCTTTTGATTATTCTCAACTTGGACATCCATACCGGGACAACATAGACAACAGATAATGGACTCCTCTTTTAATGCTTAAGCATTCAACAACAAATAATATTCTCATAAGAGATTGAGGTTGTATGTCCACGCTGAAACTTCCACCATGATACTTGGCTTTAGTTGGCTGCCCAATGTTCTTCTCTAACATATGCATACTCAAACCATTTGATCATGAAATCGCACTTACTTCAGACAAGACGAACATGCATAGCATCTCACATGATATCCAACAAAGGTAAAAAGTTGATGGCGTCCCCGTAAACATGGTTACCGCGCAACAAGCAACTTATAAGAATTAAGACACATAACTACATATTCATCACCACAATAGTTTTTAAGCTATTTGTCCCATGAGCTATATATTGCAAAGATAAAGGAATGAAATTTTAAAGGTAGCACTCAAGTAATTTACTTTGGAATGGCGGAAAAATACCATGTAATGGGTAGATATGGTGGACACAAATGGCATGAGTTTTGGCTCAAGGTGTTTGGATGCACGAGAAGCATTTCCTCTCAGTACAAGGTTTGGGCTAGCAAGGTTGTTTGAAGCAAACACAAGTATGAATAGGTACAGCAAAACTTACACAAGAACATATTGCAAGCATTATAAGGCTCTACACTCGTCTTCCTTGTTGTTCAAACACTTTACCGTAAAAATATCTAGACTTAGAGAGACCAATCATGCAAACCAAATTAAACAAGCTCTACGGTAGTTCTTCATTAATAGATTAAACTACATGATGCAAGAGCTTAAACATGATCTATGAGAGCTCAAACAATTGCCAAATTTCCAAACCATATGCAGCATTTTCCGATTCCAACCAAATAGCAATTTAACGAAGCAATTTCAGCCTTCGCCATGAACATTAAAGCACAATTAAGAACACAAGTGTTCCATATGAAAAACCGGAGCGTAATATCTCCAATATAAGGATGATGGGATCCAACTTTATTCAAACCAAAACAAAAATAAAAGCAAACCGACGCTCCAAGTAAAGAACATAAGATGTGATGGAATAAAAATATAGTTTCACTAGAAGTGACTTGATAATGTTGTCGATGAAGAAGGGGATGCCTTGGGCATCCCCAAGCTTAGATGCTTGAGTCTTCTTAAAATATGCAGGGATGAACCATCGTGGCATCCCCAAGCTTAGACCTTTCACTCTTCTTGATCATAGTATATCATCCTCTTCTCTTGACCCTTGAAAACTTCCTCCACACCAAACTTCAAGCAAACTCATTAGAGGGTTAGTGCATAATTAAAAATTCACATATTCAGAGGTGACACAATCATTCTTAACACTTTTGGACATTGCACAAAGCTTCTGAAAGTTAATGGAACAAAGAAACTCATTCAACATAGGAAAAGCGGCAATGCGAAACAAAAGGCAGAATATGTCAAAAACAGAACAGTCCGTAAAGACGAATTTTGCAGGGGGGCACTTAACTTGCTCAAACGGAAAAACTCAAAACTAATGAAAGTTGCGTACATATATGAGGATCACGCTCGTAAATTTGCAGATCTTTTTGTTTTTTTACAGAGAGATCTGTACGAATTCGTGACGGACGACAATGTCGTTTCTCGCGTAGCCGATCCAAATCTAGCATCAACTTTAACATAGAAACTTTACTTGGCACAAAAACATGATAGGAGAGGTTTCTACAGTAGTAAACAACTTCCAAGACTCAACAATACAGTAAATAAAATATAACTTGAGTTATCTTCCAAAAAGTGCTTTTTCTTCAACGCCTTTCAGCTAGGCGCAGAAAGTGCAAATCAAGTAACATCAAGAGAAGAAGCATCAACATCATAGCTTGTTCTAATAATAGAATCAAAAGGCAACTTCATTCTCTTTCTAGGGAAGTGTTTGATACGTCTCCAACGTATCGATAATTTCTTATGTTCCATGCTACATTATTGATGATATCTACATGTTTTATGCACATTATATGTCGTATTTACGCATTTTCTGGAACTAACCTATTAACAAGATGCCAAAGAGCCGCTGTCGTTGTCTCGCCGTTTTTGGTTTCGTAAATCCTAGTAAGGAAATATTCTCGAATTGGACGAAATCAACGCCCGTGGTCCTATTTTTGCACGAAGCTTCCGGAAGACCGAAAGGATAACGAAGTGGGGCGACGAGGCGCCGCCACGCCGTGGCCGCGCGGCCGTGGCCGGGCCCGCGCCGCCCGGTGTGTGGGGCCCTCGTGCCACCCCTTGCGTTGCCCTTCCGCCTACTTAAAGCCTCCGTCGCTAAACCCCCAGCACCGAGAGCCACGATACGGAAAACCTTCCGCAGACGCCGCCGCCGCGAATCCCATCTCTGGGGATTCAGAGATCGCCTCCGCACCCCGCCGGAGAGGGGATTCATCTCCCGGAGGACTCTACACCGCCATGATCGCCTCCGGAGTGATGAGTGAGTAGTTCACCCCGGACTATGGGTCCATAGCAGTAGCTAGATGGTCGTCTTCTCCTAATTGTGCTTCATTGTTGGATCTTGTGAGCTGCCTAACATGATCAAGATCATCTATCCGTAATACTATATGTTGTGTTTGTCGGGATCCGATGGATAGAGAATACTATGTTATGGTGATTATCAATCTATTACTTATGTGTTGTTTATGATCTTGCATGCTCTCCGTTATTAGTAGAGGCTCGGCCAAGTTTTTACTCTTAACTCCAAGAGGGAGTATTTATGCTCGATAGTGGGTTCATGCCTTCATTGATACCCGGGACGTGTGACGTAAAGTTCTAAGGTTGTGTTGTGCTCGTTGCCACTAGAGATAAAACATTGATTCTATGTCTAAGGATGTAGTTGTTGATTACATTACGCACCATACTTAATGCAATTGTCTCGTTGCTTTGCAACTTAATACCGGATGGGGTTCGGATGATAACCCGAAGGTGGACTTTTTAGGCATAGATGCAGCTTGGATGGCGGTCTATGTACTTTGTCGTAATGCCCAATTAAATCTCACTATATTTATCATATCATGTATATGCATTGTTATGCCCTTTTCTATTTGTCAATTGCCCGACTGTAATTTGTTCACCCAACATGCTTTTATCTTATGGGAGAGACACCTCTAGTGAACTGTGGACCCCGGTCCTATTCTTTACATCGCATACAATCTACTGCAATACTTGCAAGCAAGCCGGTGAGATTGACAACCTCACTCGTTTCGTTGGGGCAAAGTACTTTGGTTGTGTTGTGCAGGTTCCACGTTGGCGCCGGAATCCCCGGTGTTGCGCCGCATCACATTTCGCCACCATCAACCTTCAACGTGCTTCTTGGCTCCTCCCGGTTCGATTAAAACTTGGTTTCTTTCCGAGGGAAAACTTGCCACTGTGCGCATCATACCTTCCTCTTGGGGTTCCCAACGGACGTGTACATCTACGCGCATCAAGCACTTTTTCTGGCGCCGTTGCCGGGGAGATCAAGACACGCTGCAAGGGGAGTCTCCACTTCCCAATCACTTTACTTTGTTTTTGTCTTGCTTTATTTTATTTACTACTTTGTTTGCTGCACCTAAACAAAACACAAAAAAATTAGTTGCTAGTTTTACTTTATTTACTATCTTGCTCTCTATATCAAAAACACAAAAAAATTAGTTACTTGTCTTTACTTTATTTGCCTAGTTTACTTTATTGCTACTAAAATGAGTAATCCTGAAGTTGAAGTTCGTTCTTTTAAGCAACAAGGTGGAGAAAGTTTTAAAGATGCTTGGTATAGAATTAGTAATGCTCATCATAGGTGCATTAAGAAACACTCCACCACTATCCTTCTTAGGAACTTTTATGTTGGTTTATCTAGTTGGAATAGGTATGTTCTTGATACTCTTTCGGGAGGTAATTTCCTAGGTACTCCCGCTTTAGAAGCTAGTTGCATCATTGAGAGTCTAGTTGGAATACCACCTGTTAATGAAGTTAAAATTGAAATCTCTCTTGAGGATGTTATGAAAAAATTGGAAACCATAGAGAAGAATTTTCCAAGTATTGAAACTAAATTGGAAATGTTATTGGACAAAACTGATGAACTTGTTAAATCCCTAGGAGGAATTGATGAAAGAATTAGTGTTCTAGGAACTTGTGTTGTCCATGATAATCAAACCAATAGGATTGATGAACTTGAAAAAGCTATGGGAACCTTGGGTTCAACCTTTTCTTCCCTCAAGTATAATGAGAAAGCTTATGTGGGTAAAGAGCAAAAATTCATGTATGCCTCTAAAGTTCCTAAATAAAAGAATTATTATAGGCCTAAAATTGCTAAAACCCCTAGCACCACCATAGAAAATTTAGATAATGGAACACCTAAAGTACCCTCTGCAACAAGTTGTGTTTGCATGAAAAATAATAATGTTGATGCTTCTACTCTTGATGTTACTTGATTTACACTTTCTGCGCCTAGCTGAAAGGCGTTAAAGAAAAGCGCTTATGGGAGACAACCCATGTTTTTACTACAGTACTTTGTTTTATATTCGAGTCTTGGAAGTTGTTTACTACTGTAGCAACCTCTCCTTATCATGTTTTTGTGCCAAGTAAAGTTTCTATGTTAAAGTTGATGTTATATTTGGGATCGCTGCTTAGAAAAAACAGCATTGCTGTCTGTCACGAATTCTGGCACAAGTCTCTGTAGAAAATTCGAAAAAATCTGTCAATTTACGAGCGTGATACTCAGATATGTACGCAACTTTCATTAGTTTTGAGTTTTTCCATTTGAGCAAGTCTGGTGCCATTTTAAAATTCGTCTTTACGAACTGTTCTGTTTTTGACAGATTCTGCCTTTTATTTCGCATTGCCGTATTTGCTATGTTGGATGAATTTCTTTGATCCATTAATGTCCAGTAGCTTTGTGCAATGTCCAGAAGTGTTAAGAATGATTGTGTCACCTCTGAATATGTGAATTATTAATTGTGCACTAACCCTCTAATGAGTTTGCTTGAAGTTGGTGTGAAGGAAGTTTTCAAGGGTCAAGAGAGGAGTATGATATACTATGATCAAGAGGAGTGAAAGCTCTAAGTTTGGGGATGCCCCCGTGGTTCACCCCTGCATATTTTAAGAAGACTCAAGCGTCTAAGCTTGGGGATGCCCAAGGCATCCCCTTCTTCATCGACAACATCATCAGGTTCCTCCCCTGAAACTATATTTTTATTCAGTCACATCTTATGTTCTTTACTTGGAGCGTCGGTTTGTTTTTGTTTTTGTTTTTGTTTGAATAAAATGGATCCTAGCATTCACTTTATGGGAGAGAGACACGCTCCGCTGTTGCATATGGACAAATATGTCCTTAGGCTTTACTCATAATATTCAAGGCGAAGGTTGAAACTTCTTCGTTAAATTGTTATATGGTTGGAATTGGGAAATGCTACATGTAGTAATTCTAAAATGTCTTGGATAATGTGATACTTTGCAATTGTTGTGCTCATGTTTAAGCTCTTGCATCATATACTTTGCACCCATTAATGAAGAAATACATAGAGCTTGCTAAAATTTGATTTGCATATTTGGTCTCTCTAAGGTCTAGATAATTTCTAGTATTGAGTTTTGAACAACAAGGAAGACGGTGTAGAGTTTTATAATGTTTACAATATGTATTTTATGTGAGTTTTGCTGCACCGGTTCATCCTTGAGTTTGCTTCAAATAACCTTGCTAGTCTAAACCTTGTATCGAGAGGGAATACTTCTCATGCATCCAAAATCCTTGAGCCAACCACTATGCCATTTGTGTCCACCATACCTACCTACTACATGGTATTTCTCCGCCATTCCAAAGTAAATTGCTTGAGTGCTACCTTTAAAATTCCATCATTCACCTTTGCAATATATAGCTCATGGGACAAAATAGCCTTAAAAACTATCGTAGTATTGAATATGTACTTATGCACTTTATCTCTTATTAAGTTGCTTGTTGTGCGATAACCATGCTTCTGGAGACGCCATCAACTACTCTTTGTTGAATATCATGTGAGTTGCTATGCATGTCCGTCTTGTCTGAAGTAAGAGAGATCTACCACCTTAATGGTTGGAGCATGCATATTGTTAGAGAAGAACATTGGGCCGCTAACTAAAGCCATGAATCATGGTGGAAGTTTCAGTTTGGACATATATCCTCAATCTCATATGAGAATAATAATTGTTGCTACATGCTTATGCATTAAAGAGGAGTCCATTATCTGTTGTCCATGTTGTCCCGGTATGGATGTCTAAGTTGAGAACAATCAAAAGCGAGAAATCCAAAATGCGAGCTTTCTCCTTAGACCGTTGTACAGGCGGCATGGAGGTACCCCTTTGTGACACTTGGTTGAAACATGTGTATTGCGAAGATCCGGTAGTCCAAGCTAAGTAGGACAAGTTGCGGACACTATTAGTATACTATGCATGAGGCTTGCAACTTGTAAGATATAATTTACATAACTCATATGCTTTATTACTACCGTTGACAAAATTGTTTCATGTTTTCAAAATAAAAGCTCTAGCACAAATACAGCAATCGATGCTTTCCTCTTTGAAGGACCTTTCTTTTACTTTTATTGTTGAGTCGGTTCACCTATCTCTCTCCACCTTAAGAAGCAAACACTTGTGTGAACTGTGCATTGATTCCTACATACTTGCATATTGCACTTGTTATATTACTTTATATTGACACTATCCATGAGATATACATGTTATAAGTTGAAAGCAACCGCTGAAACTTAATCTTCCTTTGTGTTGCTTCAATACATTTACTTTGATTTATTGCTTTATGAGTTAACTCTTATGCAAGACTTATTGATGCTTGTCTTGAAGTACTATTCATGAAAAGTCTTTGCTTTATGATTCATTTGTTTACTCATGTCATTACCATTGTTTTGATCGCTGCATTCATTACATATGTTTACAAATAGTATGATCAAGATTATGATGGCATGTCACTTCAGAAATTATCTTTGTTATCGTTTTAACTGCTCGGGACGAGCAGAACTAAGCTTGGGGATGCTGATACGTCTCCAACGTATCGATAATTTCTTATGTTCCATGCTACATTATTGATGATATCTACATGTTTTATGCACATTATATGTCGTATTTACGCATTTTCTGGGAACTAACCTATTAACAAGATGCCGAAGAGCCGCTGTCGTTTTCTCGTTGTTTTTGGTTTCAGAAATCCTAGTATGGAAATATTCTCGGAATTGGACGAAATCAACGCCCAGGGTCCTATTTTTGCACGAAGCTTCCAGAAGACCGAAAGGATAACGAAGTGGGGCGACGAGGCGCCGCCACGCCAGGGCCGCGCGGCCAGGGCTGGGCCCGCGCCGCCCTGGTGTGTGGGGCCCTCGTGCCACCCCTTGCGTTGCCCTTCCGCCTACTTAAAGCCTCCGTCGCGAAACCCCCAGTACCGAGAGCCACGATACGGAAAACCTTCCAGAGACGCCGCCGCGAATCCCATCTCGGGGGATTCAGGAGATCGCCTCCGGCACCCTGCCGGAGAGGGGATTCATCTCCCGGAGGACTCTACACCGCCATGATCGCCTCCGGAGTGATGAGTGAGTAGTTCACCCCCGGACTATGGGTCCATAGCAGTAGCTAGATTGTCGTCTTCTCCTAATTGTGCTTCATTGTTGGATCTTGTGAGCTGCCTAACATGATCAAGATCATCTATCTGTAATACTATATGTTGTGTTTGTCGGGATCCGATGGATAGAGAATACTATGTTATGGTGATTATCAATCTATTACTTATGTGTTGTTTATGATCTTGCATGCTCTCCGTTATTAGTAGAGGCTCTGGCCAAGTTTTTACTCTTAACTCCAAGAGGGAGTATTTATGCTCGATAGTGGGTTCATGCCTTCATTGATACCTGGGACAGTGACAGAAAGTTCTAAGGTTGTGTTGTGCTGTTGCCACTAGGGATAAAACATTCACTACTAGGAAAAGGCTTACCGCCGGCGACCTGAAAAGGCTTACCGCCGGCACTTTCGGATTCGCCGGCGATCACCTCGCCGGTGGTAAGCGCTTACCGCCGGCGTCCTCGGATTCGCCGGGGGTAACTCCAACTTACCGCCGGCACCTTCTCCAATTCGCCAGCGGTATTTGTTACCGCCGGCACCTAGCCTATTCGCCGGGGGTAACGATGTGTATCGCCGGCATTTACGTTCTTGCCGGTGGTAAAACTAAAAATTCGCCAGGGGTAATAATAACAGGAGCCAAAAAAAAATCTCAAATTACACTGTATATACATCAGAATACATAATATATACACATAATATAGAGGGAAATACCAAAATGACAGCAAGATACACATCAATAACACAACAGATATAGAAAGTATCCAAATGTTCATAACGTGCATGCATGAATAACACAACAGATATAGAAAGTCTCAAACTAGCAAATATTATACAAATAGATACAAGTTCTCCCCGTTTGCCCGACAATCTCAGCTTATTAGGGTGGCTTGCACACGTGAATACAAAATCTCCATCCAGCGGCTAGCTAGCTTCTAGCTGCCCACCAGGCTTCTCGCTCCTCCGCTGGCTGCCGGCCAGCCTACTCGCTCAATCGACACCGGCCAGCCTACTCGCTGAAACGCCGCCGGCCAGCTCCTCCTGCGTGCTCGGACTCCGAAGACGAGCTCCCTACACATCGAAGTATCATTATTGTTTGTTTAGTTCAACCGAAGAAAAAATCACATGAAAGAAATCCATGAGTTAGAACTAGTGTTAATGAGAAAAACATGAGCAGTATGCAATGGGCAATTTCATTTCAATTATCAGTGACTGAAATAATGCAAGAAAATGATAGAATTGGTATTCTAGGATTCAGTAAACATCTCTCAAAACAGAAAATGATAGAATTGGCACTCTAGGATTGAGTGAACATCTCTCAAAACAGAAAATGATAAAATTGGTACTTGACTAATCAGCTAGTAATACATAAGTCATGCAGTTCATTTGGAACAGCGAAACAACTTTACAAAAAATGAGTTCTGGCATCTAGTGCAGTTTACCATAGCCAACAATATGCTTGTATCAAACAACGATGCAAAACAAAAGCACCTTCATTTTTATATTACAGATCAATGAGCATAAATTATTGTGAAGGTTCTCATAGGATACAAGGGATACAGATGAATCCTTGACACCAATCAGCTACATTATTTCTACATCTAAAATTTGTGAGAACCTCTGCCATTACCCCCATTTATTAAGAACAGAGGGTACCTGAAACTTTTCCTTTCCACAATGTGATATATCCGACCTGGTGCATAGAGCCTCCTTGGATCTTTCAACAGAGCATCTTCAGGTATGCAAGTATCCTTCAAACATCTCAAACATATTATATATGGCAGACTGCCCAGGAGAAGATGGTCCAATTTTAAAATTGCTTCAACCCATAAAGATGGAAGAAAATAATCACATTGCATTCAACATACTCGATATCATAATTAGAAAAAAAAGATCATACACCCCAGATACAAGAAAATAATTACCTAGAGGTAAACTCTAATTTTTTAGATAACAATGCAAATTCTACTACATCACAGCAGCCGATATATAGTTGCTAGTTGCTAATTCTTACTTTGAAGGCCTAGAATAGGCAAGAGAGGTAACTAATTCAAGAATTAATGAATCGTGAGTTTATGACATGCTAAGTTTTCAACTGATACACTTCAAGTACCGGCTGGCCACTAAAATTACATAATGTAAAGGTGTGTGTGGTACTAGAATCATACTATAGCTAACAACGGTGAGTATGAATTCAGATGGAGCATCTTGATTTTGTTTCAAACAAGATGCATCGATTTCTCCATATTGTTTTCTGTTCCCCATCCAAGTTGAACATTCTAGCCATCATTATTTGCTCTACCTTGGCATATACTATCTAAAATAACCAATCTCGCACAGTTCACCGCATTCAAGTGATATTGTTAGCACGCTGAATTTAGTTGCAGACAGACAGTACGTATATCGGTGCAAAGTAACAGCGGGTGGTTTGGTGGCCATACCAGTGGCAGCATCGAACTTGGCCCAGAGCTTCTCGCGGCACTCGTGGTCGGCGGCGAGGATGCACACCCAGACCCGCTCCTTGTTCCCGGCCTGGTCGACGGCCTCGAGAATGGAGCCGCCGATGCCGGGCACGAGCAGCACCGGGTCGAGGTTGGGGTCAATCAGGGGCACCTGCTCCTTGGCGATGCGCAGCCACAGCTCGATCGCCCGGATCAAGTCCTCCAGCACCGCCATGCCCCCGGGCACCAAATCTCGCCCCCCCCCCCGTGAAACGCCGCGGTTCTGAGCAGGTCCCCCTCGTCAGATGAACATCAAGCCGGCGAGAGCGCGAGGGTTTCCCGCCAGATCGAAGTCCTCTTAGCTCGAATCGGAGGGTGGCGTGGCGTGGCGTCGGGGGATGGCCGGAATCTGGGGAGGGGCGGCGGGGCTTGTGTGCGTGGGCGGCGCAGGTGTTGGGGAGGGGCGGCGGCGCTGGTGTGCGTGGGCGAGCTGCGGTGTGTGGTGTGTGGTGTGCGTGTTTGAAGGGATAAGGGAAAGGGAGAGGGAGTAGATAGGGACGCGTGGGTAGGGGGCAAAATACCCCCGGCGAATAAAGATGAAACGGCCGGCGGTAAGTTTAGGCTGAGTGGCCCACCCTGGCACGGTTTACTCCTGGCATCTTCGGTTCGTGTTCGCCGGCGGTAGAGCCCGATACCCCCGGCGTTTTTGGGCCCAACTCGCCGGCGGTAAGGCCAGGCCTAATTGGGACATGCGGCCCATTATATCGCCGGCACCTTCGTGCCCAACTCGCCGGCGGTAATGGAGACACCCCCGGCACCATCCTTTCAGTCTCGCCGGCGGTAGGGTTAGGCCCCCCTGGAAGGTATTACCGCTGGCATCTTCAACTCGTATTTGCCGGCGGTAAGGAGTGCGGCTATAAGCCTTTTCCTAGTAGTGATTGATTCTATGTCTAAGGATGTAGTTGTTGATTACATTACGCACCATACTTAATGCAATTGTCTGTTGCTTTGCAACTTAATACTGGATGGGGTTCGGATGATAACCTGAAGGTGGACTTTTTAGGCATAGATGCAGTTGGATGGCGGTCTATGTACTTTGTCGTAATGCCCAATTAAATCTCACTATATTTATCATATCATGTATATGCATTGTTATGCCCTTTTCTATTTGTCAATTGCCCGACTGTAATTTGTTCACCCAACATGCTTTTATCTTATGGGAGAGACACCTCTAGTGAACTGTGGACCCCGGTCCTATTCTTTACATCGCATACAATCTACCGCAATACTTGCTTTACTGTTTTCTTGCAAACAATCATCTTCCACACAATACGGTTAATCCTTTGTTACAGCAAGCCGGTGAGATTGACAACCTCACTGTTTCGTTGGGGCAAAGTACTTTGGTTGTGTTGTGCGGGTTCCACGTTGGCGCCGGAATCCCTGGTGTTGCGCCGCATCACATTTCGCCACCATCAACCTTCAACGTGCTTCTTGGCTCCTCCTGGTTCGATTAAACCTTGGTTTCTTTCTGAGGGAAAACTTGCCACTGTGCGCATCATACCTTCCTCTTGGGGTTCCCAACAGACGTGTACATCTACGCGCATCAGTGTTCCATACCTTTCTTGAGAGGAAATTGATATTTAATATTACCTTCCTTCATACCAATAACAGCACCAACGGTTCGAAGAAAAGGTCTTCCCAACACAATAGGACAAGATGCATTGCATTCAATATCCAAGACAACAAAATCAACGGGGACAAGGTTATTGTTAACCGTAATACGAACATTATCAATCCTTCCCAAAGGTTTCTTTTTAACATTATCAGCAAGATTAACATCCAAATAACAATTCTTCAATGGTGGCAAGTCAAGCATATCATAAATATTCTTAGGCATAACAGAAATACTTGCACCAAGATCACATAAAGAATTACACTCAAAGTCATTGAATTTCATTTTAATGATGGGCTCCCAACCATCTTCTAACTTTCTAGGAATAGAAGCTTCAAGTTTTAATTTCTCTTCCCTAGCTTTAATGAGAGCATTTGTAATATGTTTTGTAAAGGATAAATTTATAGCACTAGCATTGGGACTTCTAGCAAGTTTTTGTAAGAACTTTATAACTTCAGTAATATGACAATCATCAAAATCTAAACCATTATGTTCTACAGCAATGGAATCATTGTCACCAATATTTTGAAAAATTGCAGCAGTTTCAGGCAATTTTGCGCGCTTTGTACTAGGAGTAGAGACATTGCCAACACCAATTATTTTACCATTGATAGTAGGAGGTGTAGCAACATGTGTAGAATCAACATTACTAGTGGTGGTAATAGTCCATACTTTAGCTACATTATTTTCTTTAGCAAGTTTTTTCTTTTTCTTCTCTATCCCACCTAGCATGCAATTCAGCCAACATTCTAATATTATCATTAATTCGAACTTTGATGGAATTTGCTGTAGCAGAAAATTTTGTATCATTATCCTCAGGTCTAGCAGCCATTTTATTAATTAAAGAAGATTGTGATTCAGACATATATGAGATTCGATTCTCAGCATTTGTAAGTTTAGTTTGCAAACCAGAAATTTTCACATTTAAATTTTCAAGTTGATTTCCTATATTTTTCAACAAGGCGGATTGTTCATTCATAGTTTTAATAAACAATTGATTTTGCTCATATTGCGATTGCATAAAGCTCTTAGTAGTTCTTTCAATTTCCAATATCTTTTCCTCATTAGGCAAAACAGATCTACCATAAGAATTACCATAACCATTACTATTATTAAAAGGATATGGCCTATAGTTATTGTTGAAATTATTATTCTTAATGAAATTCACATCAACATTTTCTTCTTGAGCAACCAATGAAGCTAAAGGAACATTATTAGGATCAATATGAGATCTACCATTTGCAAGCATAGACATAATAGCATCAATCTTATCACCCAAAGAAGAGGTTTCTTCAACAGAATTTACCTTCTTACCTTGAGGAGTTCTTTCAAGTGTGCCATTCAGAGTAATTGATCATCATATCATCAAGTAATTTAGTCGCGGCGCCCAGGGTGATGGACATAAAAGTACATCCAGCAGCTGAATCCAATAGGTTCCTCGAGGAAAAATTCAATCATGCATAAAAGGTTTGGATGATCATCCAAGTAGTCAGTCCATGAGTTGGGCAATTCTTTACCAAAGATTTCATTCTCTCCCATGCTTGAGCAACATGTTCATTATCAAATTGTTTAAAGTTCATAATGCTACTTCTCAAAGATATAATCTTAGCAGGAGGATAATATTTACTAATAAAAGCATCTTTACATTTAGTCCATGAATCAATACTATTTTTAGGCAAAGAAAGCAACCAATCTTTAGCTCTTCCTCTTAATGAGAAAGGAAACAATTTCAATTTTATAATATCACCACCTATGTCCTTATACTTTTGCATTTCACAAAGTTCAACAAAATTATTAAGATGGGCAAGCAGCATCATCGTACTAACACTCGAAAATTGCTCTCTCATAACAAGATTAAGTAAAGCAGGTTTAATTTCATAGAATTCTGCTGTAGTAGCAGGTGGAGCAATAGGAGTACATATAAAATCATTATTATTTGTGCTAGTGAAATCACACAACTTAGTATTTTCAGGAGTACCCATTATAGCAGTAGTAAAAGTAAACTAAGCAAGTAGAATAAAGACAAGTAACTAATTTTTTGTGTTTTGATATAGAGCTAGTAAATAAGACAAAAAGTAAAGTAACTAATTTTTTTGTGTTTTTTAATATGAAGCAAACAAGACAGTAAATAAAATAAAGTAAAGCAAGACAAAAACAAAGTAAAGAGATTGGATGTGGAGACTCCCCTTGCAAGCGTGTCTTGATCTCCCCAGCAACGGCGCCGTAAATTTAGCTTGATACGCGTAGATGCACACGTCCGTTGGGAACCCCAAGTGGAAGGTATGATGCGTATAGAAGCAAGTTTCCCTCAGTATGAAACCAAGGTTATCGAACCAGTAGGAGCCAAGAAGCACGTGAAGGTTGTTGGTGGAGGAGTGTAGTGCGGCGCAACACCAGTGAAACCGGCGCCAACGTGGAACCTGCACAACACAATCAAGATGCTTTGCCCCAACGTAACAGTAAGGTTGTCAATCTCACCGGCTTGCTGAAAACAAAGGATTAAACGTATCGAGTGGAAGATGGTGTTTGTTTGCAAAGAACAGTAAAAACAATAATTGCAGTAGAATGTATTCAGATGTAAAAGAATGGACCGGGGTCCACAGTTCACTAGTGGTGTCTCTCCAATAACTAACATGCTGGGTGAACAAATTACAGGTGGGCAATTGACAAATCAAGATTCAATACATATCAACGATGATTACTATGTGATTTAATCAGTGGCATTACGACAAAGTACATAGACCGCTATCCAACGATGCATCTATGCCTAAATAATCCACCTTCGGGTTAGCATCCACACCCCTCCAGTATTAAGTTGTAAACAACGGATAATTGCATTAAGTATGGTGCGTAATGTAATCAACACAAATATCCTTAGACAAAGCATCAATGTTTTATCCCTAGTAGCAACAAGACATCCACAACCTTAGAACCTACCGTCACGATCCCGCATTCAATGGAGGCATGAACCCACTATCGAGCATAAATACCCCTCTTGGAGTTACAAGTATCAACTTGGCAGAGCCTCTACTAGCAACGGAGAGCATGCAAGAACATAAACAACACATGTATGATAGATTGATAATCAACTTAACATAGTATTCTAGATTCATCGGATCCCACCAAACACAACATGTAGCATTATAAATAGATTATCTTGATCATGTTAGGCAGCTCACAAGTGTTGGAGATATGCCCAAGAGGCAATAATAAAAGTGGTTATTATATATCTTTATGTTTATGATAAAAGTTTATATACCATGCTATAATTGTATTAACCGAAACATTGATACATGTGTGATATGTAAACAACAAAGAGTCCCTAGTAAGCCTCTTAACTAGCTTGTTGATTAATAGATGATTAGTTTCATAATCATGAACATTGGATGTTATTAATAACAAGGTTATATCATTGTATGAATGATGTAATGGACACACCCAATTAAGCGTAGCATAAGATCACGTCATTAAGTTATTTGCTATAAGCTTTCGATACATAGTTACCTAGTCCTTATGACCATGAGATCATGTAAATCACTTATACCGGAAAGGTACTTTGATTACATCAAACGCCACCGCGTAAATGGGTGGTTATAAAGGTGGGATTAAGTATCCGGAAAGTATGAGTTGAGGCATATGGATCAATAGTGGGATTTGTCCATCCCGATGACGGATAGATATACTCGGGCCCTCTCGGTGGAATGTCGTCTAATGTCTTGCAAGCATATGAATAAGTTCATAAGAGACTACATACCACGGCATACGAGTAAAGAGTACTTGTCGAGAAACGAGGTTGAACAAGGTATAGTGTGATACCGATGATCAAACCTCGGACAAGTAAAATATCGCGTGACAAAGGGAATTGGTATCGTATGTGTATGGTTCATTCGATCACTAAAGTCATCGTTGAATATGTGGGAGCCATTATGGATCTCCAGATCCCGCTATTGGTTATTGGTCGGAGTGAGTACTCAACCATGTCCGCATAGTTCACGAACCGTAGGGTGACACACTTAAAGTTGGATGTTGAAATGGTAGTACTTGAATATGGAATGAAGTTGGAATATTTATTCGGAGTCCCGGATGGGATCCCGGACATCACGAGGAGTTCCGGAATGGTCCGGAGAATAAGATTCATATATAGGATGTCATTTTATGTGAATAAAATGATGCGGAAGGTTCTATGGAAGGTTCTAGAAGGTTCTAGAAAAGTCCGGAAGAAACCACCAAGGAAGGTGGAGTCCACATGGGACTCCACCTCCATGGCCGGCCAACCCTAGTGGGGGAGGAGTCCCAAGTGGACTCCCCCTTAGGGGGCCGGCCACCCCCCCTATGGAAGGTGGAATTCCCACCTCTAGTGGGAGGGAAAGTTTCCCACCATATGGAAGGTTTTGGTTTCGGGTCTTATTCGAAGACTTAGACACCAACACTTGGGATCCACCTATATAAACAAGGGCCAAGGGAGGGGGCCGGCCACCCCAAGACCATAAGCTGGCCGCCCCCATAGAGTGGCCGGCCACCCCCTCCCAAACCCTAGCTTTGCTCCTCCACTTCATATTGCCCGCATAGCTTAGCGAAGCTCCGCCGGACTTCTACACCGCCACCGACACCACGCCGTCGTGCTGTCGGATTCAAGAGGAGCTACTACTTCCGCTGCCCGCTGGAACGGGGAGGTGGACGTCGTCTTCATCAACAACCGAACGTGTGACCGAGTACGGAGGTGCTGCCCGTTCGTGGCGCCGGAACCGATCGTGATCAAGATCTTCTACGCGCTTTTGCAAGCGGCAAGTGAACGTCTACCGCAGCAACAAGAGCCTCCTCTTGTAGGCTTTGGAATCTCTTCAAGGGTGAGTCTCGATAATCCCCTCGTTGCTACCGTCTTCTAGATTGCATCTTGGCTTGGATTGCGTGTTCGCCGTAGGAAAATTTTTGTTTTCTATGCTACGTTATCCTACAAGTGGTATCGAGCCGTGTCTATGCATAGATGGTTGCACGAGTAGAACACAATGGTTTGTGGGCGTTGATGCTCTTGTTATCTTTAGTTGAGTACTTTGCATCTTTGTGGCATAGTGGGATGAAGCGGCTCGGGCTAACTTTACATGACCGCGTTCATGAGATTTGCTCCACGCTTGACATGCAACTTGTATTGCATAAGTGGCTTTGCGGGTGTCTCGTCTCTCCTACTATAGTGAAGATTCAATTTACTCCTCTATTGAAAACACTAGTATCACCGTTGTGGTTCATGTTCGTAGGTAGATTGGATCTTACTCGAAAACCCTAAACCACGTAAAATATGCAAACCAAATTAGAGAACGTCTAACTTGTTTTTGCAGGGTTTGGTGATGTGATATGGCCATAATGTGATGATGAATATGTATGAGATGATCATTATTGTATTGTGGCAACCGGCAGGAGCCTTATGGTTGTCTTTAAATTTCATGTTGAGTAGTATTTCAAAGTAGTTGTAATAGTTGCTACATGGAGGACGATCATGAAGACGGCGCCATTGACCTTGGTGCTTCGCCGACGATGATGGAGATCATGCCCGTTGATGATGGAGATCATGTCCACGCTTTGGAGATCAAGATCAAAGGCGCAAAGACAAAAGGGCCATATCATATCACATATGAACTGCATGTGATGTTAATCCTTTTATGCATCTTATTTTGCTTAGATCGCGACGGTAGCATTATAAGATGATCCCTCTCACTAAAATCTCAAGATAATAAAGTGTTCATCCTTAGTAGCACCGTTATCAAGTCTTGTCGTTTCGAAGCATCTCGTGATGATCGGGTGTGATAGATTCAATAAGTACATACAACGGGTGCAAGACAGTTTTGCACATGCGGATACTAAGGTGGCCTTGACGAGCCTAGCATGTACAGACATGGTCTCGGAACACGTGATACCGAAAGGTAGAGCATGAATCATATGATTGATATGATGAACACTTTGAGTGTTCGCCATTGAAATCACACCTTTTCTCGTGATGATCGAGTTTAGGTGCGGTAGATTTGGTTCGTGTGATCACTAAGACAATGCGAGGGATATTGTTTTGAGTGGGAGTTCACCTAGTTTTTTTTAATTATATTGAATTAAAATTTGAACTCAATTTGTCATAAACTTAGTCTAAACTATTGCAAATATGTTGTAGATATGGCGTCCCCAATCAATTTTAACCAGTTCCTAGAGAAAGAAAAACTTAAGAGCAACGGTAGCAACTTCACCGACCGGTTCCGTCATGTGAGGATCTTCCTCAATGGCGGAAATCTGCAATATGTGCTTGATGCACCGCTAGGTGACCCTCCTGCAGAAACTGAAACCGATGAAGTAAAGAGTGTTTACGCAAATCGGAAAACTCGGTACTCTCAAGTTCAGTGTGCCATCTTATGCAGTCTGGAATCCGATCTTCAAAAACGTTTTGAGCACCACGATCCTCATGAATTGATGAAAGAGTTGAAGACTATTTTTGAGACTCATGCGGCCGTGGAATGCTATGAAGCATCGAAACATTTCTTCAGCTGTATGATGGAAGAAGGCAGCTCCATTAGTGAGCACATGCTCGTCATGACCGGGCATGCGAAGAAACTCAGTGACTTGGGAATAGTGATTCCTAACGGATCGGGGATTAATCGTGTCCTTCAATCACCGCCACCAAGTTACAAGAACTTTGTGATGAACTACAACATGCGTAACATGAACAAGGAGTTTCTCGAACTCTTTGGCATGCTAAAAGCTGCTGAGATTGAGATCAAGAAAGAGCACCAAGTGTTGATGGTCAACAAGACCACCAGTTTCAAGAAACGAGGGCAAGTCTAAGGGAAAATTCAAGAAGGGTGGCAAGAAAGCTGCCACGCCTCCTATGAAACCTAAGAACGGCCCTAAGCCCGATGCTTGAGTGCTATTACTCGCAAAGAGAAGGGACACCTGGAAGCGTAATTGCTCCAAGTATTTGGCAGATCCGAAGAGCGGCCTTGTCAAGAAGAAGAAAGAAGGTATATCTGATATACATGTTATAGATGTTCATTTCATCGGTTCTCGTTCTAGTACACGGGTATTTGATACCGGTTCGGTTGCTCATATTTGTAACTCGAAACAGGAACTAAAGAATAAACGACAACTGCTGAAAGATGAAGTGACGATGCGCGTTGGAAACGGATCCAAGGTCAATGTGATCGCAGTCGGGACACTTCCTCTACATCTACCTTCGGGATTAGTTTTAAGCCTAAATAATTGTTATTTTGTACCCGCGTTGAGCATGAACATTATATCAGGATCTTGTTTAATGCAAGACGGTTATTCATTCAAGTCTGAGAATAATGGTTGTTCTATCTTTATGAATAATATCTTTTATGGTCGAGCACCCGAAAAGAATGGCTTATTTCTATTAGATCTCGATAGTAGTGATACACATATACATAACATTGATGCTAAGCGAATTAAATTGAATGATAATTCTACTTATATGTGGCACTCGTCGTCTTGGTCATATTGGAGTGAAACGCATGAAGAAACTCCATACCGATGGATTACTTGAATCACTTGACTTTGAGTCACTTGATAGATGCGAAGCATGTCTGATGGGAAAAATGACTAAGACTCCATTCTCGGGTATGATGGAGCGAGCTACTGACTTATTGGAAATCATACACACAGATGTATGTGGACCAATGAGTGTAGCATCGCGCGGTGGTTATCGTTATGTTCTAACCTTCACAGATGATTTGAGTAGATATGGGTATATCTATTTAATGAAACATAAATCCGAAACTTTCGAGAAGTTTAAGGAATTCCAAAGTGAAGTAGAAAATCAACGTAACAAGAAGATTAAATTTCTACGATCGGATCGCGGAGGTGAATATCCGAGTTATGAGTTTAGCATGCATTTAAAGAAATGCGGAATACTTTCACAATTGACACCGCCGGGAACACCACAACGAAACGGTGTGTCCGAACGTCGTAATCGAACTCTCTTAGATATGGTTCGTTCTATGATGTCTCTTACCGATTTGCCGTTATCATTTTGGAGTTATGCATTAGAGACAGACCGCATTCACTTTAAATAGAGCACCATCAAAATCCGTTGAAACGACGCCGTATGAATTATGGTTTAATAAGAAACCTAAGTCAGTCGTTCCTAAAAGTTTGGGGTTGCGAAGCCTATGTAAAAAAGTTACAACCGGACAAGCTAGAACCCAAAGCGGAAAAATGCGTCTTCATAGGATACCCTAAGGAAACTATAGGGTACACTTTCTATCACGGATCCGAAGGCAAGATCTTTGTTGCTAAGAACGGAACCTTTCTTGAGAAAGAATTTCTCACTAAAGAAGTGACTCGGAAGAAAAGTAGAACTCGATGAGATTGAAGAATCTCTACTCGTTGATCGGAGTAGCGCGAAGACGGAAAATGTTCTCGTACCACCTACACCGGCAACGAGAGGAAGCTAATGATAATGATCATGAAACTTCAAATGAGACAGCTCATCGAACCTCGCAGATCGACAAGGGATCGTGCCACTCCGCATTGGTATGATCCTTGTCTAAATGTCATGATTGTGGATAACAATGATGAAGACCCCGCGACGTATGAAGAAGCGATGATGAGCCCAGATTCCAACAAATGGCAAGAAGCCATGAAATCCGAAATGGGATCCATGTATGATAACAAAGTATGGACTTTGGTAGAATTACCTGATAGCCGCAAGGCTGTCGAGAATAAATGGATCTTCAAAAGAAAAACAGATGCCGATGGTAATATTACTCGTCTATAAAGCTCGACTTGTCGCAAAGGGTTTCCGACAAATTCAAGGTGTTGACTACGATGAGACTTTCTCACCTGTAGCGAAGCTAAAATCTGTGAGGATTTTGTTAGCAATAGCTGCATTTTTCGATTATGAGATTTGGCGGATGGATGTCAAAACGGCGTTCCTTAATGGTGACATTGAGGAAGAGTTGTATATGGTACAACCCAAAGGTTTTGTCGATCCTAAAAATGCCGACAAAGTATGCAAACTTCAGCGTTCAATCTATGGACTGAAGCAAGCATCAAGAAGTTGGAACCGACGCTTTGATAAGGTGATCAAAGACTTCGGGTTTATACAGGTGTCATGGAGAGGCCTCGTATTTACAAGAAAGTGAGTGGGAGCTCCGTAGCATTCCCGATATTATATGTAGATGACATATTATTGATTGGGAATGATATAGAACTATTAAGCAGATGTAAAGGGTTATTTGAATAATAGTTTTTCAATGAAAGACCTTGGTGAAGCATCATATATATTAGGCATCAAGATTTATAGAGATAGATCAAGACGTCTAATAGGGCTATCACGAGTACATACTCGGACAAGATTCTAAAGAAGTTTAGAATGGACGAAAGTAAGAAAGGATTCTTACCTATGTTACCAGTCAAGGTCTTGAGTAAGACTCAAGGACCGGCTACGGCAGAAGAAAGAGAAAGGATGAGTCAGATCCCCTATGCCTCTGCAGTAGGCTCTATCATGTATGACATGCTATGTACTAGACCGGATATAGCACATGCTGTTAGTTTGACTAGCAGATATCAAAGTGATCCAGGGATAAAACACTGGACAACGGTCAAGAATATCCTGAAGTACTTGAAAAGAACTAAGGATATGTTTCTTTGTTATGGAGGTGACCAAGAGCTCGTTGTAACAAGTTACACCGATGCAAGTTGGAACACTGATCCCGATGACTCTAAGTCACAATCCGGGTTCGTGTTTATATTGAATGGTGCTGCAGATAAGTCGGGCAAGCTCGAAGCGAGTGCACGGTGGCGAAATCCTCAACGGAATCGGAGTACATAGTGGCTTCGGAGGCTTCATCGAAGCGGTATGGATGAAGAGGTTCATTGTAGAGCTCGGTGTGGTTCCTAGTGCATTGGACCCATTTGTCATCTACTCGTGATAACATGGGTGCCATCGCCAATGCACAAGAGCCAAGGTCACACAAGAGGCTGAAGCATATCAAGCTGCGTTACCACTCGATTCGCGAGTACATCGAAGATGGAGAAGTAAAGATTTGCAAAGTACACACCGATCCGAATGTAGCGGATCCGTTGACTAAAGCTCTCCCTAGGGCAAAGCATGACCAACACCGGAATGCCATGGGTGTTAGGTACCTTACAATGTAATCTAGATTATTGACTCTAGTGCAAGTGGGAGATCGTTGGAGATATGCCCAAGAGGCAATAATAAAAGTGGTTATTATATATCTTTATGTTTATGATAAAAGTTTATATACCATGCTATAATTGTATTAACCGAAACATTGATACATGTGTGATATGTAAACAACAAAGAGTCCCTAGTAAGCCTCTTAACTAGCTTGTTGATTAATAGATGATTAGTTTCATAATCATGAACATTGGATGTTATTAATAACAAGGTTATATCATTGTATGAATGATGTAATGGACACACCCAATTAAGCGTAGCATAAGATCACGTCATTAAGTTATTTGCTATAAGCTTTCGATACATAGTTACCTAGTCCTTATGACCATGAGATCATGTAAATCACTTATACCGGAAAGGTACTTTGATTACATCAAACGCCACTCGCGTAAATGGGTGGTTATAAAGGTGGGATTAAGTATCCGGAAAGTATGAGTTGAGGCATATGGATCAATAGTGGGATTTGTCCATCCCGATGACGGATAGATATACTCTGGGCCCTCTCGGTGGAATGTCGTCTAATGTCTTGCAAGCATATGAATAAGTTCATAAGAGACTACATACCACGGTACGAGTAAAGAGTACTTGTCAGGAAACGAGGTTGAACAAGGTATAGTGTGATACCGATGATCAAACCTCGGACAAGTAAAATATCGCGTGACAAAGGGAATTGGTATCGTATGTGTATGGTTCATTCGATCACTAAAGTCATCGTTGAATATGTGGGAGCCATTATGGATCTCCAGATCCCGCTATTGGTTATTGGTCGGAGTGAGTACTCAACCATGTCCGCATAGTTCACGAACCGTAGGGTGACACACTTAAAGTTGGATGTTGAAATGGTAGTACTTGAATATGGAATGAAGTTGGAATATTTATTCGGAGTCCCGGATGGGATCCCGGACATCACGAGGAGTTCCGGAATGGTCCGAGAATAAGATTCATATATAGGATGTCATTTTATGTGAATAAAATGATGCGGAAGGTTCTATGGAAGGTTCTAGAAGGTTCTAGAAAAGTCCGGAAGAAACCACCAAGGAAGGTGGAGTCCACATGGGACTCCACCTCCATGGCCGGCCAACCCTAGTGGGGGAGGAGTCCCAAGTGGACTCCCCCTAGGGGGCCGGCCACCCCCTATGGAAGGTGGAATTCCCACCTCTAGTGGGAGGGAAAGTTTCCCACCATATGGAAGGTTTTGGTTTCGGGTCTTATTCGAAGACTTAGACACCAACACTTGGGATCCACCTATATAAACAAGGGCCAAGGGAGGGGCCGGCCACCCCAAGACCATAAGCTGGCCGCCCCCATAGAGTGGCCGGCCACCCCCTCCCAAACCCTAGCTTTGCTCCTCCACTTCATATTGCCCGCATAGCTTAGCGAAGCTCCGCCGGACTTCTACACCGCCACCGACACCACGCCGTCGTGCTTGTCGGATTCAAGAGGAGCTACTACTTCCGCTGCCCGCCGGAACGGGGAGGTGGACGTCGTCTTCATCAACAACCGAACGTGTGACCGAGTACGGAGGTGCTGCCCGTTCGTGGCGCCGGAACCGATCGTGATCAAGATCTTCTACGCGCTTTTGCAAGCGGCAAGTGAACGTCTACCGCAGCAACAAGAGCCTCCTCTTGTAGGCTTTGGAATCTCTTCAAGGGTGAGTCTCGATAATCCCCTCGTTGCTACCGTCTTCTAGATTGCATCTTGGCTTGGATTGCGTGTTCGCCGTAGGAAAATTTTTGTTTTCTATGCTACGTTATCCTACAACAAGATCTATAACAATGATAGCACAAGCGGAGAAGACAACCATCTAGTTACTGCTATGGACCCATAGTCCAAGGATGAACTACTCACGCATCAATCCGGAGGCGGGCATGATGATGTAGAGCCCCTCCGGTGATGATTCCCCTCTCCGGCAGGGTGCCGGAGGCGATCTCCTGAATCCCCCGAGATGGGATTGGCGGCGGCGGCGTCTCTGGAAGGTTTTCCGTATCGTGGCTCTCGGTACAGTGGTATTCGCGACGAAGGCTTTAAGTAGGCGGAAGGGCAATGCAGGGGGGCTCACGAGGGGCCCACACCACAGGTCGGCGTGGCCAGGGCCTGGGTCGCGCCGCCTTGTGGTCTGGCCACCTCGTGGCCCCACTTCGTTATCTCTTCGGTCTTCTGGAAGCTTCGTGGAAAAATAGGACCCTGGGCGTTGATTTCGTCCAATTCCGAGAATATTTCCTTACTAGGATTTCTGAAACCAAAAACAGCGAGAAAACAACGAATCGACGCTTCGGCATCTTGTTAATAGGTTAGTGCCGGAAAATGTATAATAATGCTGTAAAGTATGTATAAAACATTCAAGTATTGTCATAAAAGTAGCATGGAACATAAGAAATTATAGATACGTTTGAGACGTATCAAGGAGAAGGGCAGGATCATCAGCAACAACACCAACTGAAGCAAAACCTCTACATCAACAACATATCTAGGAGTTGGAGTGAGGTATACCAAAAATTCATGAACAAACAAATGGTTTTGTTCATACTTGCACCAGCATGTCACAACACAAAGCCTTATAGGGTAAAGGAACACTGTTTGATCATCATATGGTTCTAGACCATGTGATGCTGGCAAATATGGACAGACCAGAGATACAAATCCAAGCCATGCACTATGGACATGCCAAGATAAGCCAAGCCAGTGGCATAGCCAAGTAAAAATAGTATGAACACAATCCACTGAAAGCCTAGTAAAACCATCAAAAAGAATAGACATTAAATGTATTATTTTCAACATCAAAAGCTAGTCGCAATCAAAGGATTGATCACCAGTAAGCATAAGCCTTGCACAGTAAGCCACACAACAGTAGGAGCAACCAAACATAGCAGTGAATCGTTGCTACGGTCACATCAGCCACCAGAACATCCAAACCAACAAGCTATACACATTTATCATATTACTCTAGTGAGTTCAAAACAAAGCTGGGGTACCAAGACTAGTTGGCTTTCATCCAAACTTATGAATATAACAAGGAAATCATCACTGCATAAGCAGTTCATTCCAAATATGTGACAGAAATGAAGCAAAGCTTCTCAGATAATTAAATTAATCAACAGCAAGCATACAGGGATGCTACACAAACATCAGGTATATCACCAAAGGCATCCAACATGCTTTTACAAGCATGAGCAACCACCAGTACTTGGTGAGAATCTCCACAGACCCAAGCAGTAGCATAGGACAACAAGTAAAAGCATACATGTTGAGCCAGTAAGTAAAACAACTAGCATATGATGATCACTGGATCATCTAGAGCCTGCACACACACAAGCAGCAGCTCGCCAGGAATGGTGAGAAACTGCATTTAGCTGCAGCAGCAGTAACAATAAGATAGAATAAACATATAATTGTATCCAGAAGCATACAGTCAAGGAATTGATGCACACAAGTATTAGGCAACCCCAGGTAGAGCATTAGAATGTATTCGAGCCTAGCAATCATCACACAAGCATCACTGGCTCTTGCTAAAGCAAGAACTGCTAGCAGAAGTAAGCCAAAGAAACAAATGCAGAGATAAGGGGTGATGAACCCAGCAACAACAGCTAGAGCCAGCCCAGGCAAGCAAATACACAACCAGTAGAACAGCAGCAGCAACAAGCACAAGCATGCTACCAGCACAGCAGGGTCAGTACCCTGAGAGGGGAATTTGGCCAGTAACTCTAGAGGTAGGAGAGGAAGGAGAGAAGGGAGCAGTGTCGTGTACCTGGAACCATAGCACCACAGACACGACCTTGACGGCACGGCGGCACGGGCCAGCCACAACAGCGACAAGCCGCGGCCAAGCCAGGCCACGCCGAGCGCCGCAGCTACCAGCATGCCACCGACGAGCCGCCGAGCAGCACCCGGGAGCCCTGGAACGCCATCCCGACGCACATCGCCGAAATCACCGCAACTCTAGTTATAGTAGGGGGTCGATGGCGAGCGGGAGGAGTCTTCTCTTCCAAATCGACGCGGATAGAAATCATCAGCATCGTGGGGCGTGTCGATTGCAACCCACGACGAGGTCCAAGACCGCCGGAGTCTGCCGGAGGCGACCGACGACCGTGGAGGCGAAAGGGGGATCGCAGGAGCTCAAGAAATTAGGGTTAGGGTTCGTCGCGAGCGAGAGGTGGCGAATGTGGCCGGTTGGGCCGAGCCAGGTGGGCTGGTCCGGCCTAACCAACTGGTTGGCCTGACCAGTGGCCCGAGGGGCATTTTGGTCATTTGACTAGTGAAATTTATTTGAAAATTATAAATAAATTCAAAGACCCTAGAAAAAACTCTAAAAATAAAGTAAAATATGTATACCACTTAAAAAATTATGCTCTATCCAAAAAAATGTTTCCATGAAAATTTGAACCAAAGTTAAAAATGATTATTAAGAAAATTTACAAAGGAAATTATATAAGGAAAATTATCCCTCTAAAAAACAAGAAAAGAAGGAATTAAATCAAACCTTATCTTTCTTAATAATTAAAAAAGAAAATGAATATTTCCTTTGACATGAATTTTTAATGCAAAACACCAAAAGTTATTTTAAATTACTCTTAAGGAGGAATCATAAATCTTTCTTATCCTCAAACTCTGAAAATTAACATGAAACCCTAAAATATCAGCTGGGGGGACAACATTAAAACCCTAAAGCATGCATCATTTGGATTTTTAACCATTGTCCTTATTGAACAATGATGCTATCTTTCAGAAACAGAGGACAAGGGTCAGTCCACACCATCCAACTGCAATACCTTGCAGTATTCAGGCAAGTTCATCGCTTGCTGATGCCACTTTGGGTATTTTTATCAAATTACTTGCAAAGTACTATACTTATCACTCTTGCATGAAAAGCAAAGTATTACTTTCATAATTATGAATATGACTATGTGGTGGGCAATGGAACCATGGTATGAGTTCGGTGGAGGTTCCATTGCATTGGGGTTATTCACCTAGGACTTAACAACCAATATCGTTCAGTGATTCTTGCGTTGTAATACCCGTGTTTATAAGATCTAGAGTGAGACGTAGTAGTCAGCTGTTCTTTTCCCTCTCGCATACCAATGGGTACACCTGTAGGTGGGCTAGCATCTGCTAGAAGGGATGAAGCCCCTATCGCTTCTACTGTTTGGTGTATCTATGATGGATTATAACGGGCTGGCCCAAGGGACTAGATCAAAGAATCAGTTCATGGCCAGTGGTTTACAGAAGGGTGGGTATGCAGGGTCGCGGAAAGGCCCAGTGATTGGCAACGACCTTATACCTGGCCTCACACCAAGGAAGTGTGGACAAAGTCTATAGCCCGGATGGTAACAAGGTTAAGATCTCTTATGGTTACAGAAACACACCTCTGCAGAGTGTATCAAATTTTGGCTTGTCACTCCCTGTTTCGGGTTTGGAACTGCGAACGCCGCTGGAAAGGGACTCCATGAAGTTCTAAACACCCGGTAAAGGCTGGCGGACATAGTTCTTCAGAATAAAAGCAACCTTTTGAAGCAATGATTACAAAAACTTGCATTGCCTTGGACTTTCTGGTTCATGGCGTAGTTAGTGCATTAAACACCTCTTTTATATAATGAACTTCTTGAGTACGCTCGTACTCATCCCTCTTTGAATCACATGCTTAGATTACCAGAACAACTCGGAGGGGACCAACGAAGGAGCAGAGAACATGGAGGATTTCTACTACAAGGAGCCAGATCTCTCCGGAGGCATCAAAGGGGTGGACTATCTGATCGAGTACGGAGCCGAGGAAGCAGAAGAGGATGCTTAAGATAGACGGTGTGATCATAGTAGTAGTCGAGCAACACAGAACATTCAGGGCCGGCCCTGAGGGGGGGCAGGCGGGGCGACCGCCCCGGGCCCCCGGATCCAAGGGGCCCACAAGTCCTAGATAGCTATGTATATGCACCTGCCAGCGGCTGGAACAAATCTTGGGGCGACGCCATTAGAGCAGCAGGAGGTTTCCTCTCGCTCGTATGGTTGAGGATGAAGCATTATCTCCACGAATCGTTATATGGGCTTGGATCTTGGGCCCTTCTCCTTTCTTTAACTTGGCGTTATTTATTTAGCTAGAATGGGCTTTTCACTTAATTAGCTACGAAAGGGTTAAAAGAGGTGCGTCCAATAGTCAGGAAAAAGACCGGTCCACTAAATGCAACATCATTCGCTCGATAAAAAAAGCAAATGCAACTTCAGTCGATGCATTTCAAAAGTTCCGATTGAAATAGAATCTAAATATGGAAAGGCACTTGCCATTCGTTGGTTATTAGAAGCATCCAAAAACAGTTGAAATATGGCTTTCAAATTAAGTTTCAATTTGTAGATGCTACCAAAGGAAGTGGGGGTGCCATACGAGCAAAAAGCAAATGCAACTTCAGTCGATGCACAAATTAATGGACATATGAGTTGAGTGAGTTGATATAAATAATTTGAATACACTTAAACAATTATATATAATAATTACTATATACTACAAATATTGATCATTATATAGTGAATAGTAAGGGCCCTGATTTTTAGATTCGCCCCGGGTCCCTAAAATCTCAGGACCGGCCCTGAGAACATTATAGAATAACGCTGCTCGAGTAGTGATGGTACTTAGCCTATTTCTACCACTAGTTTATAGGCTTCGCAGAGTTCAACTATAGAACTTCCGAGTTATCCTCTATGGACCTAGGAGAAGCTCCCTTATGACGTACATTTATGGCTTGTAATAATAATAAGTTTGCACCAACTATGTTTCTGTTGTACCACTCTGAGGGATGTGATATTTGCGGATTGGTACTTCGCACATGTTATATCCACGACTAGCATACTACAACATGCAGTGATATGCAGGGTCACTACACATCCCACCCTCCCAGGATCATCGATCCATTTTTTATAGCTAGCGATTTTGGATGGAAGTACATGCCTGCCGGACGAAGCGTGCAGAGACGTACATGTGCGGCAAAATGGGTGAATGGCGTACCTACCACCGGGTGTGATTTGCGATCCTCCAAGCGCCATGTGTCGTGCTGTCTCTAGCCCAATTCCTTGGCGAAGGTCGGCTTCCATCTAGTCTGGCCCCACAACTTAAATTTGAATTTTGTTACATAAATCATCGTGAGTTTAGAGGATATGGTCTGCTAGGAGCCCAAGACGCACAAAAACTATCCAGCCATGCGCGAGGTGGCGGGAGCAAACCCTATACACCGACCATGTCAGTGCGTATCGCGCGCTGCACACCCCGCGTGCGGTACGGACCGACCCAGTTAGCTGCTGGCTTCCTCTTTTTTCGGTTTTTATTTTGTTTTCTGTTTTGACCTTTTATGTTTCTTTTTTTCCTGTTTTTGTTTTCTGTTTTTTTTGTCAAATTCAAAAAGTAAAAGATTTTTAAAATGTTCAAATTTAAAAATTAAAAATCTAAAAATGTTCAAATTTGGGAAATGTTCAAATTTTAAAATGTTCAGAGTTGGAAAATATTCAAAATTTAAAAATGTTGAAGATTAAAAAAAATTCAATTTTTTTCAAATTAAAATTTGTTTATTTAAAAATTTCAAACAAAAAAAATGTTTATTTCAAAAAAATTCCAAATAAAAATGTTCATCTTAAAATTGTACATATATTTTATAAAATAAAATTTTAAAATCCAATTTTAAAAGACATAATTTTGAAAAATGTTCAGATTAAAAAATATTGTTTAAATATAAAAATTGTTCAAACTCAAAAACTTGTTCAAGTATGATTCTTTTTGAAATTCGAAAATTGTTGAAAATATAAAAAATTGGTCAAATTTTTAAAAATGTTCAAATTCGAAAATTCTTCATATATAAAAATATTAAATTTTTGAAAATAATATTTTTCAAAATTTTGAAAATATACAGATTTAAAATATGTTCATATTAAAATAATTTTCAAGTTTTGAAAAAGTTTAAATTTCAAAAAGTATATCCGAAAAAAGTTCAGATTAATTATTTTTTTAGTTTTTAAAAACGTTGCAAAAATGAAACAGCAGAAAAGGAGAAAAATGGAAAACAAGAAAACAAGAAAAAAAAGTGGCTGGGCCGGCCCAACACCCACTCTGGGGTGTATAGCACCTTCCGGCGGCGGGAGTCCGCTATCTGCCGCACCGGGCGGTAGGTTTTCCTCCGAACCTGTAAAATAGACGAAAATAGAACCCGACGGAATTCGTGAAACCCTTTCGCCTCGGCCGCCGATGCTCGCCGCCGTGCGATCCCGAGCCCTGGGCGGATGCCGCCCGGTTCTTCCACGCCTCCTCTCGTCCGCCAGCGCCTCGCCGGCTCGGCCGGCGGAGCTTATCGAGCTCTCGGAGGTGGAGAAGGTGCTGAGCGACGTCCGTGCCGGGGACGTGCGTGTGTTCCCCGTCGGTGAGGGCGGACTCCACGGCGGCGCCTGTGCGGACTACATGGTTGTCGCCACCGGCCGCTCCGACTGGCACGTCCGCAATATAGCCCAGGCTATACTCTACAAGGCACGCCCCCTGACCCCCGTTATGCCTCCCCTCGTAGAATAGGGATGGAAGGTTCTTGGTTCTGTTTTGGGGGAAAAGAACCAGTGTGTTGTCTCTAATGATTTAGTGTGATTTTATATGCTGTGATTGGAATCAGGCAAAATTTTAGCGGGTTTTAGCTCCGGGCAGATTTTCATTAAGGGCCTGCTTGGAATGACGGATTTTTAGTTTGGCCTAGATAGATCTGTAGTTATTACCCCCGTTTTTTGACGAAAATACAGGGAACCAAGTGGGGCCTAAGCTCGGGCACACTAGAAACCTGGTCAAATTTCATCAAAATTTTCATTATTTTTTTATCAAAACAAGTTGCGCAGCCGGCTGAAAGCCTGGGCTTAGGGACGGTTGGGTCCGCATATGGCTCTGGGAATATCTTAGTGTCCAAGGTTTTGTTTCTCATTGAACTAATTATTAATTTTAGTATTGAGTCCTTTGGTGGACTCATATGCTGATGGTTCCTGGAAAAATGTGACCAATAGTAGTATAGATTAATTGTACATGTGACGTGGATGAGACATAAGGTTGGTGTAAAATACTGTTGAATCAATATGTATGACAGTGTTTCCTTGGGCGTGGTAGTGTGTTAAACAATGCTACCGCATGGATGTGCTTCAAAATTGTTTGGCAGGTGATTGAAAGGTGGAGTGGACTGAAGGGTGTGCCAAATTTAATTATCAATGCTGCTCCCTCTATGTCATTAATCACCAAATGTAAACATAGTTCTGAGGTTCTCTGCCTCCTCACTATATCGAAATCATTTTCATCATTGATGTGATTTAATGTGTTTTTTTTTTGGAAATGCTAGCCTGTATCAGATGTACTCCCTTCCGTCCATAGTTCTGCGACGATACCATTTATATATTTTGAATCCATATAATTTGGTATCTATTTGTGGTCAAAGTTGTGTGCATCAGAGACCATGCGGAAAAAAAACGTGCCTTATATTTTGGGATGGAAGGAGTAGTTTACAAGCCCACTTCTGTGGCGATGCCATGTCATTTGAAGTTTGTGATCATGTGCACAGGCCATACTAATATGGTACTGAAATTGTGCCTTTTTTATTTTCTTAAGATAAAGCAGAAACAAAAGGGTTCTGATCGAATATTGATGCCGAGTGTAGAAGGCCAGCAAGCTGGAAAGTGGGTCGTCATTGATTCTGGTAACATCTAAATCTCATATGCACACCTGCAATTTTCTTTGCAGAAATTGATTTTAGAAATGAAGAGACATAGAGTAATATCATAAGGAAAATTTGATTTTAGCAATTGAAAAATAGCCCTAACTATCAAATCTAAACATACCAAAGGATCCTGTCCAAAGGATTTTCTTTAAGCTTTAAAGGAAAAGGAAACTCAAGACAGAGTCTTCTCTCCAGAGTCTAGAGCAGAAGTGCTACTGCATTATCATTATTTTTTATTTTTTTAGATCTACTGCATTATTATTTGTACCTGATGTTGGACCAGCTCTAGAGTACTCCTTAAGGCTTTATGCTGGGTTTCCACCTTGGCTGTTTGCTAGTTGTAAATCTGGTGGAATTAGCAACACCTTAGCTTCCATGAACTGTTCTTCGACAGCTGATCGTTTTGAGCAACAAAGCCCTGTAAAGATCATAATTGTGTCCCCTTTGCACCAGTAGCAAGAGCCTATCTCTTCTGCTGGCCTCATTCTTCTTCACAAGACAAATTTCATGGGAAATTTTGCGTTGGATACAAGAGCAAAACCTAATGACACAATTGCATTCCGTCTGAAATGGTTGGCGGGTACCTTTCTGGGTCATGATTCAAGCAAACTCAACAGAAGACCTGGTAAACTTTGGTCCTGCTAATTATGTTGTCCAATTAGAAACACTGCAATGACTGTCCAATAGTGCTCGACCTTCGGACTTCGGTTCAATGCCTAGCAATCAAAATCATGGAAATGTGCAAACTGTGCAGATTTGCAGGTTCTACACAATTAGTTTTGTTATTATACGGGGAAATAGCAGCAGGCTGTTTAGTACTTCTTTCTTCTCTGTTGTGATGCCTGATGTCGGTTGTGTCTTCAGCTACTCTCTATGTATAAATGAAGAAGATAATCAAGGGCCATACGCAGTAGTGGCAAATAAGGGAAGAAATGGCATTATCTCATGGGCTGAACTCCGAAGACTAGCTTCTTGAGTTTTAGAATTCTGAAATGGCAGTGTGCCTTTCTTAGTATGTGGTCTAAGTTGGTATCTTGAGGTCTGAAGTCTAGTAAGTGTTTTAGAGTTTTTTAATGTTGGTGCACCACTCTTTGAAGTAGCTCAAGTTTTAACCATCTATGCTCTCCTCTAGTTGAAGTCGTTTTGAACAATTAACCAATATTATGTCAGGAAGTATCATCATCCACGCGCTTGAAGAAAGAGCAAGAGAGTACTATGATCTGGAAAGCGTTTGGACAAAGGCGGTGTCCCCTAACATTTCTGCTCAGGTCAGCAGAGCATATAGCTTGTATTTCTTGTTGTTTCCCACAATAAATTACATTGGGTGTATCTAATTATTGATAGATGCAAATACACCATTAATATATTTTAATTATTTAATAAACATCATATTACTAAAGTTATTACGCAATTGCGGTTATGCACACACTTCAGTAAAAAAATGGTCTGGAATGCTAGGAATCATAGTGCAAATTTTAGATAATTAGGTATTTAAGTTAGCAGTCAAGATGGACGCGTTCAGTGATTTGCCATGTGAAATTAAGCATCTTTCTCTTGGGGTGAATTTAGGATCCTGTGTTGTTTCAAGACCAAGGAAAATTGTATTTTATCAAATGACAGGAAGTAGAGAGTTGCTCGATTAGTCAAATTTGTCGGTACTTGTGTTCCAACATAGTAGCCGGAAACAGGGTCAACGCCGCGTTCCGAGACCCGGGTCGATCGATGTGGGTCGGCGGCCAGGTCGTGATCCTGTTCGATGTCTGCTGACCCCTGATAAGTACCGAAGAATCTTGGGCCCCGATGGTATACAATATCACGTCGGAGGTATCGCTAAACCTATGAGCTAGAGGCTGGAGTCGCTGGACTGGGAATTGGGCGGCGTTGGTGGTGAAATCGGGAAGAAGATGAGAACGAGATGCGTTGGATTCCAGAGTCAAGCAACGTGGCCTATTGGGCTGTAAGTGGGTTGGACCCATTATTTATATTTGCAACCTTTTTATCTTTTGTGATTTTTTTCTGAGTTGGAGTTGAATTTGAATAGCACTCCATTTCATCAAACCGGGGTCATCGACCCAGAATTAAGTGGATCACGACCCACATTCCAAATTAGCGTCGCGGAGATGTATACCCCTCACCGAACCTCGTTCACAGGGATGGGGGGATCCTCGACCCTCGACCCCCTTCTTGGACCCGGTCGACTCGAATTTCTGGCAACTATGGTTCCAACCAAAAACCTTGACTAGTCGTGACTAGTCGCGCGACTAGTCCATGAGTCGGTACCTTAGCGACTCGTCTCGACTCATCAACTCGTAATCTTTGGTTTAGGGTACATACTGAAATAAAAAGTGAAAGTATACAGATAAATGTTCTGTGCAATGCACTTATTGCAATTCTTAGGGTACTTCAGGCAGTTTGAATTGGTTAACAATGCAAACCAATGGTTACATTTTTCTAATACCTGGTTGGTATTTCAAGATGTGCTAATATGGTTTTTTATAAATTTGTAAGCAGATGCAAATAGGATTTAGTTTTGGGCTATACTTCTAACAGTTTCTCATCTTACATTGTTTCTCCTGCAGGAGTTCGAGACTTCACTTGTGAAGACACGCCGCAGGGACCACTCGCAGAAACCCATGAAGAGCATCTGAGGTAAATGTGCCGCGGCCATGATCGATCGCCTGCGGTGTTGAGTATTCCGAGTTTTCTGTACCGTCAAGTCTCATTTGGATGTACTATTGTTGAACGAACTACATGGTCACACCACAGACAACCACATAACATGCATTTTCGATCGTGTGCAGGGTTTGTTCAAGGTTTTTGAGTTTGACAGCGCCAAGTATTCTTGCTTGTGTGCAAGAACCTTGAAGGGTAGATTTCTAAGTTTGCTTGTGAATGATATGTCTCATCAGGATTCATGGCACCATGATGTCTCTGCAAGCTTGTGTTTGTGTTTTGTACTTTTGTTCATTTTGTCGCCTGCAAGTTCAAGCCAAGATTGTGGTTTTTCTTTTGTTTCCTGTTGTTATCCACCTCTTTGGATAGTACTCATAATACATACTGGTGCTATCTTGGATACAAGGTAACACTTTGAACCTCTATGCTTTTAAGAGGCCTTATTTTCGTGGCCCAGACCCATCAGCAATCAGGTATCGGCCTTTGCTGTTTGACATGTTTTATGAGACATAGGGAGGGCATAAAATAAAGGCTTCAAATGAAGTGGCAACTACAGCCTGAAACCACTCTCTAAAAATAATTACTAACTTTGCTCACAAAAAAAATGATCGCAAGTTTTTCTAAATCTAGATGTATCTTTTTAATATATATGTATACATCTAAATTTAGATAAATCTTCAACATTCTTTAAAAATTGTGAGAGTACAACCTGAAACTAACTGTAAACCATATGTCCAAACCTCCCGGCACAACACAACACAGCGCATAAACACAAACTCACAGAGCAGGCATTTGAATCGTGGACTCGTGGCAGCATTTGCGTGTGCTCTTGTGACGACTGTAAAAGCATGCGCACGGAAAATGAACATTTATATTCAGCGGGTGCACCATCTAGTTTTCGGCTCAAACTTCGGAAATTTAGTTTGGCTCTCAGGTGCATATGATTTCTCTACTAAAAAATATTTTGAAGTGTTAAAAGTTTTTAATAGAAAATTATATATGTGCATCTCCATAATAACATGTGTGCGTTTGTCGAAATATCAATATTTTTTTGGTCTATGTAAAAAAGAGAAAAAATTATCTTATGAAATGTTTTACTGAGCATTGAATTTATCTTTTTTACACACGATCGTACAACAAGTCGATTTTTCATGAAACGACTGTAAACACGTAGCACGTGATGTACATGTGAATTATATATTTCGATTTTTTAGCATTTCAAAATGTATCTAAAAAATGAGAATCAGTCTAAGGTTGGGTGGTTAGGAGGGTGGTTGTACCCCTAGCCCATCAGAGTTCAAACCCCATGTTTAACATCTGTGTGTCTTATAAAAGCAGATTATTCATTCAGTAGGAGACGACATTTCCGTCGACAGCGAGGTAGGGGTGAGTGTATGCGCACACTCATGTATGTGAGCGTCTGCGTTTGTATTGTGTTTCTAAAAAAAAATGCATCTAAAATACAATTGAAACACCACCGCATCTAATATACTTCCATGTGTAAAAGAGGAGGTGGCGTTTTGGCTCATAGGAGCAAATGCTCCCATTATACAAAATAACTAAAAATTAATTTTAAAAATGTCAAAAAAAATTGACATAAATTTTTTGGTGTGCATCGTGACATTCTATATTCTATGTTCGTGCACAAGTTTTCGTGGAAAAACAACATTTTATGTGGTGTGTAAGACAAAAAAAAATGCGCTGTACGTAGTCGTGTTACAGCATCAAAATTTGTCTTTTTTACAGGAGCCACATAAATTGTTTTCTTTTTTTTAAAATTTGTGTACCAACATAAAGTGTCTATACGTACATGTAAAAATTTAGTTTAAATTTTTTTAACATTTCAAAATGTGGATTCACACAATAAAAGCAAATGCTCCTATGAGCCAAAGTGTATTTCCCGTGTATAAAAGACCACTCCAACTTCTGAAAAAAAACACCACCGCATCCATCGATGCCAGCTACACCCGCACCGGTTTTTGTTGGCTAGCAAAGCATAGCCCCATCCTGAGTTCCTCACACGTTCATCCCCCACTCCTCCTTCTCCGCTTTCGGTTTTCAGTCCACCGCCCTCTCCCGCATCGCCCCTGCCGTCCAGACGAGAGGGCCACCTCCGCTCGCAGAAGCTTCTCCAAGTGAGGCCGCCGATGATCGTCTGATCGGCCGTCGCCATGGGCTGCGCCGGATCCACCCCTACATCTGATGGTCTCTTCTTCTTACCCTGCCTTTCTCGATTGTGCTATGTTTTCTTAGTAGTGAGTTGAGATCTCGGGCAATTTGGTTCCATCTGAGAAGGGATTGACGATGTGTCATGCTGCAATAATTCAGCTGCTGGGGGAAGCAGAGAGGGTGGTTGCATCTCCTTATGGAATACTGTACAATGATATCTGATCATTCTGCTTATATTGGTAGCTTGCGCAAATCAAACAATTCTTGAAACAAAAAGTGTTGTTAGTATCACCACGATCAACATATCGGTGATACAAATTTTTTGTGAAAAGAGGATATGTGTACTATGAAAAGGCAATTGGGGAATGATAAAATTCTTATCTGCACTGCAACATGAAAACTATAGTGGGGAGAAGAAGATGCCAGTATCAAGGAAATCGATCGGACTGACGGTTTATTCTTCCTTGGGACAAAGATGTGACATGGCGAAAGACGTAGTGAAATGATGGTTTATTCTTATTGAGGAGGAAAGAAGTTTCTTATTGGGGTTCAGTAGTAGGAAATATCAGCTCTGAGCTTTCGACTAAGCAAAATGGCTTTAACATGAGTACTTCTTTTTCTAATACTGAACCCAAATAAGAAACTTCTTTTTTTTTTCGCGAAAACGCAAAAGACTTGCGTTTCGATGCATTGATAGAAAAGAAGGTTTATATGTACATGCCCCCCGTGGAGGGCTAGCACTCCGCACTACAACTCGACCCAAGAAAAAGAGACCCTATTCTAGGGGAGAAGAAGGCGAACACCCCGGGCTCCTGCGTCCGCCCATTGCCGCGCCTCAGTCCTGATGTCGTCGAATAAGGATGGCACCGAGGGCTGTGCATTGTCGAAGATCACAGCGTTCCGATGCTTCCAGATCCACCACGCCGTGAGCATGATGATCGACGAGGTACCTTTGCGCAGCCGGCGAGGGGTAGTACGCACAGCCGCCGACCACCACTCCGCAAAGTCGCCCTCCGAAGGAGGTCCCGAGGTGGATCGAATCCACGAGAGGACCTCAAACCAGATCGTCTTGGAGAATGAGCACCCCGTGAGAAGGTGCGTCATGGTCTCCTCAGCCTCGGTCGCGAGTAGGCATCCGGGCGCATGCGGAAGGCCCCGACGCGGCAGCCTCTCACCCGTCCAGCACTCTGTCCGGACGAGGCCAGCCAAATGAAGAACTTCACCCTCGGAGGCGCCCGGGACTTCCAGGTTTAGCTCCCAAGATGCCGAGGTGATGGCTCCCCGAAAGAAGGCCTCATAGCAGGAATGGGAAGTATACCGGCTATCAGCCGTCCATCGCCGTGTCATCCTATCATCTCCCGCCGAAAGCTGGAATTCCCGAAGCCTGCCCCATAGCTGCACGTCATCGCCACATTGCGAGGGCATTTGGTGCCCCCGCAATGTCGGGGATCCGGGCGCGATCGAGCAGCCGCCTCACGCACCGTACGCACCTCCTGCGTCGCTTAGGCACGAGCGCGTACACCTCTGGCGCCATCTCTATGATGGACCTGCCATCCACCCAGCGGTCCTCCCAGAAGAGGGCGGACTCTCCATCGCCCACCACCATGGAGGTGGAGGCAGCAAAGATGTCCAGCTCCGCCTTCGAGAACTGCATATCCAACCCGCGCCACGGTCTCATAGGGTCCGTGCGCAATCTCCACAGCCAGCGCACCCTAAGGCTGGTGGCCATCCGTGCAAGGTCAGGGATCCCCAGTCCGCCAAGGGCAAGCGGCCTGCACACCCTAGCCCAGTTCACATGGCAGTTGCCTCAGCTGGCGTCCGCCCTGCCCACCCATAGAAACCCTCGCATGATCTTGTTGACCTGCTTGAGCGTCTTTTTGTTGAGACCCAGCACCATCAGCTGGTGAAGCGGGATAGCCGTAAGTACCGAGCGAATCAGCGTCAGACGTCCGGCGCGCGTCATCATCGAGGCACGCCATGTTGGCAGCTTGTCAGCGAGCCTCTCCAACAGGGGGTCGAAAGCCACCGCCAACAAGGGGGATGCCAAGGTATTTCACCGGAAAAGGCGCTAGCTGACACTCCATGAGTTCCGCAGCGCCCGCAGCCTCCTCATCAGTGCAGGCGATGGGGGACACCGAACACTTAGCAAAGTTGGTGCGAAGGCCAGAGGCTTCTCCAAAGAGCCCGAGGATGTCCCGAACCGCACGCAACTCAGCCTCATCCGGGTGGCAGAAGATCACCACGTCATCCGCATAGAGGGAAACGGACGTCGCAAGCTCCCGTCGCGCCAGCCGTCGCAGAATGCCCAACTCGGTAGCCTTCGACAGCACCTTGTTGAGCGAGTTCATCACCAGCACGAACAGCGATGGCGACAGGGGGTCGCCCTCAGTCCCCGTCGATGCCAGATCGGGGGGCCTGGCTCGCCATTGAGCAACACCCGGGTGCTGGCCGTGGCCAGTAGAAGGGAGACGAGCTCCCGGAACCTCGGCCCGAACCCAACCTTCTGGAGGACCTCTAAGAGGAATCCCCAGGAAACTGAGTCGAAGGCCCGCGCGATATCGAGCTTAAGCATCACCCTCGGCTCCTTTTCCTTATGCAGGAATTTGGCTGTCTGCTGGACCAACATGAAATTGTCATGGATGCACCGTTTGCGAATAAAGGCGCATTGGTTGCGATCCACCAGCGATTCCATCCGGGGAGCCAGCCTAGTGGCCAGGACTTTTGCCACCAGCTTGGCAAAAATGTGGATCAGACTGATCGGTCTGTAGTCAGCCAACCCAGCAGCATTAAGAAACTTCTTTCCTCCTCAATAAGAATAAACCATCATTTCAATACGTCTTTCGTCATGAGACCTCTCTTTCCTGAGTACTTCTTTTTCTCCCCTAATACTGAGCTCACTTTTTTTTTTGCGGGGAATACTGAACTCACTTTACACGACTTCTCTAATAGTTGACTAGTTGTGAAAAATGGCATGATTTAATCTTTTTGCCTGATCCTGGTCACATCCTTAGTATTAGTTACACAAATTCAAAATGTTCAGCAAGCTATAAACTTGTTATGTGTTAAGGTGGTGAATATGACATTTATGTTGCCCGGTTCAGCACATGAATAGCCTTAACTCATTAATAAAACAGGCTTATAGAGCAGCAGGTTTGTTGAAAAGAACTGCTGGCATTTCTTGGAAGCTGAATTATGTGCTTTTGTTAATTTGTGTAATTCTGCGGTGCTTAATACATTGTTCAGCCTGCCTCAGTTCTAAGATCAATGAACTGCTTATTTACTGTTATATCCTGTTACTGCATTTGGATATATTCAGTTACTGACGCTTAACACATTCTGTTGATTTCAGATAATAGTAAGAAGCTGAAAAAGCCAAAGCCTTGGAAGCACACTCAGGCAATAACACCAGCAGAACTCAAACAGATGCGCGAGGAATTCTGGGACACTACTCCTCACTACGGTGGACAGAAAGGTACTATACAACTCCCATTGTTGTACTGTGAACGTTTATCTGCAGTTGATTTATACTGCTTGCTAGACCTGTACCCTTTGACTTGACTAAATTCATATGCAGTTTGTTACATTAAACTTTTGAAGTACATGTACACTTATGGTGTTTATTTTGCTTTTTTGGAAGTTTAGTCCACTGTTGCTATTCTATATATGTCGCGGCCTCTTCTAGTCCTTCAGGAGCAAAACACATACTTCAGTATGAACTATGAAGGGATCGCAGAACAGAAGCTGGCCCGTATTATTGATTTTATTGATACAAATCTCTCCCCATACTATTGACATTCCGCTGGTTTGTCATTGTGACGACCACATAATTTCGTTAAAAAATACTTATCAATTAGCATATTTTATACTCTCGCTGTCCGTAGCAAACACCTTCGACCATTATTTACAAGATATGGAAAATAGTATGGTATGGAAGTATTTTTCATGACAAAATTAAAATGTAATTATTACCTTTTAATGAGAATAGTTTTAATATTTCAATAGTCAAAGTTAACGCAAGCTTGACTGCACACTTTCTAGGATGACATCTATTTATGAGCGATGCAGTATTTTTTTGGTTCAGCGAAGGGTTGGTCTGAGAAATCTTGAACACTCTTATCGTATTCATGAAATACACACGTTTGTTTTCTTATGATAGCACACCCCTAGCACAATTTTTTTACAACCAAATAGTTGAAGAAACACTAGCTTTGCATAACAAACTGCCATCTGTTTCCATCAGAGATTTGGGATGCACTTCGAGCCGCTGCAGACGCTGAATTATCTCTTGCACAGACCATAGTGAACAGTGCTGGCATCATCGTCACAAATTCGGACATGACACTTTGCTACGATGAAAGAGGTAAAAGCATCTCTCTTGTATCTCGTGTATCTTCTCTACATCCATGCTTTCAGAACCAAACCAATGCCTCCAAACTCTGCTGCAGGTGCCAAATACGAACTACCGAAGTATGTTTTGAGTGAGCCAACTAATTTGATCAAGGAAGAATGAAGCATGGACCATGAAGGATTTGTGTAAATTATGTAAATCTCATTTTTTTTCAGTCACATTAGTCTTACTTGCTCGAAACTTCAATGGAGTTACCGCTCTTAGGCTCAGTTTGCGCTTGTTGAACCGCGATGTATTTATTTTATAATCTGCTTTACAAGATTAGCCCCATAATAATAGACAAAATTGAGAAATAGGAAAAAGGTGGTCGAGAATATGTGATTGTCATAATCCGTCTCACACTGAGTGGCAAAGGCGGCCTTAGTTTAAGTCCCGTATCTTCTTGGTCCAACACCTGTGCACAGAGCTGTTGCCAGCGTAGTATATTAAGAAAATCTCTGCCGGAGTCCCATCAGCTGCTGTACATATTCAGGTGAGAGAGCTACTGAGCATTTTCTCATCTTTGCCAGTGTTCCGAAATTTCACTCCCAAAAAGAGGGTATGCACCAGATTCAGGTAACCTTTTGCAAGGATCATCAGTTCAATAAACTTTTTTGCAGTTTTCACCACTTCTAGGTCTATCATTCCACTTAGTGCTCATCAGATATACTTTTCTTGGCACATTACATAATTATTGGATGAAAAATATGTTCATTACAACCCCCAAAAATCATTTTTTTTGGGTGATAAAGAGAAAAGATTTTTAAGTAAAGATTGAAGTTCCATACATAAAATAGATCTATTATAGCTAGTGCATCAGTTAAAAATCATAACGGATGGAATGTCTAACAAATTGGATGTAGAGGTGGTGGAGGCCACGAATTTTTTTATAAAACTGATGGTATGTGTCACTGATTAGTTGTACAGGTGGCGGAAACTGCGCGTTTTTATTTTTGTAAAACTGGTGATTTTAAACTTCCAGTGAAACCGGTGAAATCTGAAATTTGCTCCCAAAAACGTCGGTACTATGGTAGATTTTGGTCGGCACCCAAACATACCCTCGACACCTAATCAGGTCGCATGTTTTACTGCTAGTGCATTTGCTGTCGCTGCGTGTCTGTTGTTCACATTAAACAGATGGCCGTGCAAGACCTGAATCATTGGATCTCTCCCATCATAATGCCATGTAGGGTTGTACCGACAGCTTGACATTACTAACTGCACGGCTCGGGCAGATGCTTCTTTCTGGTCCGCGCAACCAATGAATGCACGGTGATGGCTATGTTCACGGACGGCAAATTATCTTCAGTTTCTTGTACTACTAGTGTGTGCATAAATTGTACCGTTTATTCAAATTTTATTGTATCTATATATTATTTAGTGTATAGATATATTTAAATTTTGATAAATCTTTGACATCCTTTCATGGATGGCGGAAGTACCAGTAATCTTGCAGAGATGAACCTCCTTTTCATTTGGGGAAATAAAGAACAGGTTTGCGGGATGGTTATAGCTGGAAAAGGTCAAGAAAACTTATTAGTTCCTCTGATTCATAATAAATGTTGGAGTTTTAGTTTAAATTTAAATTAAAGCTCTAACATTTTTTATTGATCAGAGTTTCTTCAAAAAAATAATTGATCAGAGGCATTCTCAGTATATTGGCTTTAATTGGCGTCGGCACTAGCTACCATACATGCATGGGTCAGCAATAGGAGGTAGTAGTAATATCTGGTTTTGGTTCCAACTACGTTCTACATCTCACGAAAGTTATCTAAAATTTATCTAAACTCGAATGATTCTAAACACTAAATAATACTAGTATCTATATAAATCTAAATTTTAATAAATCTCAGACAGTCTGATAAGATGGAGGAAGTAGTTTAGAAATGTGATCCTCCAAACTCCAGAGTGGCATGAAGGACCACGGTTCGAGTGATTTGTCTAGGATTCCATGCGTGCGTAGGCTGGATCCATAGATCTGAGCGGGGCTCCACGGTTTTTCTCGCGATGGATCACATCACATGACAATCTCAAACTTTTGGGCTCGCGTAGCGCGAAGGACCAGGCTGTAGACGCTCGGTAGTTCGTGAAGTGTGGTTAGTTGGACCCCTGTTTTTTTCTCAACGGAAAAAATAATTGGATCCGGGGGTACACTCTCGGAGTCTCGGAATCTTTGACGTTAAACTTGGCTCAGCCCGTTTGAGATTACTGATCTCCTCTTTCTTTTCGTTACTAGAGTTTTCACCCCTCAAGAAATGAGGGAAAATGATGCTAAATCAAATTCTGTAATTAGCTACGATGCTGATACACCGAGTTTTATTATGCCATCTGTAAATCATGATGTAACTTTGCTGAGTAATCAATAAAATGCGGCTGATGGCTTTCCCCTAAAAAAAGGGGAGAGAAGCAAACATAACCGTCAAATACCATGTAAATCATCTGCATGATTGCCAAGCACCATTTGAAGCGGAACTAGGAGCTTGTGTGGAATTAAGAGTCTAAGACCTTGATCGCTCTGTAACCCTTCTTGTTTAGTAAAGTTTCAAATGTACCCACAAAAAATACCATATATATATTTCAAAAAAAGTCTAAGCTTTGCACAATAGCTCTAGTGGTAGATTATTGGCTGTCCAAAAAAAAATGTAAATTCTTCAAAACAGTACTCGTCGATTTTTTTTTAATGGAAGCGGTACTCATAATCATAGATATTTTGTAATATTAAAACAGTATTCATATATCCGAGGAGAGAAGCCGGAGTGTGGGACGTACTACCTCCGTTTTTAAGGAATAAGGCGCACATGTATTTCAAGACGAACTTTAATCATAAAATTGAGCAATTAAATTTTGATTATATTATATGTAATTAGTATCGTTGGATTCGTATTGACACAAACTTTTTAATGATACTAATTTTATACAAGTAATTTTTATGTATTTGAAGTAATTCTTGGTCAAACAAAAAGCATGTAAAACAAGTACTACACCTTATTCCTTAAAAAAGGAGCCAGTACTACATTGGAAGCACACTGATGCAAGCAGAGAGGACCAGGTTGCACTGAACGCCTAGTAGATGGCCTAGGCCCTGCCCCTGCTTGGAAAGGAGGACGCACACAGTGCGTGCTCTACGGGATCGCGCCATGAACATTTCAATTCCCAGCACACCACATGTACTGCACCTGTTCCTACCCGGTTGTCACTTGTCAGTTTATATATCGAGCTGCAGAGAGTACGGTACAGGCAAAAGGGTAGGCAGGAGGAATAAAAAGGCTGAACACTTGCGAATGAACTGAAGCGCCTATCCGCGGAAAGCTACTTTTGGCCCTGCCGAGGTGCATGGGGGTTCGGCCGGAAAGCACAAGGTGCGGAGTCGAGCATCGTGTGATTGCAGCCCTGGTTCCGAAGTCGCGGCTGAAACTGCTTGTTTAGGCAGAGCTGGGATTAGGCAGGATTCTGCCTACCGCTGCTACTACTATCTTGCCTTGTTTAACTGGGCTAGCCCACGACTTATCCAAATGCAGATTATGTTAGCGTGCCGCCAGCCTCTAATCATACTAGCGTCATAGATTTAGCATCGCCATATAGTAATCGAAATGTAGCTAGACCGCTAGATATAGATACGACGTGCCTCTGCCAGCGACTTTTGTTAGAAAGGGGATTCTTTTCGCATACTAGGTACTTAATTATGGTGTCGCGATCACGAAATCAAGTGACCCGAAAGATTTTAGATTTGACTCTCCAGCAATGATTCGTACGCAGTACTCCCTTCATTTCATATTTGTTGTCGCTAATTAGATGTATCGATATATAATTTTTTTATGAAACACACTGCATTTATTCGGAGGGAGTACATACATGATACTACATTTGATATAGGCACACCGCACACCTTGTAAGTCAAAGAAAATGATATGCAACGGAGGGAGTACATGTTATTCGTGCATGCATGGTACGTAGGCCACTACTGTATACCACACTGACAGATAGTTCTCGTATGCTTCTGATGAATGGCTACTTGCTGAAGTGTGATCAGTGCGCATCTAGGGTCAAGCTGAGCTCCTGCACACTGCAACGTTTTTTCACGTGTCATCGAAGATCACAAGATACAGTATTAAACCAAATCTGATCCCGGGTGCATATGCACCTGGTATATATAAAACATATTTCCAAAACATAAAAAATTTAGTAAAAAAATTTAGCATATAGAGGGACATGTTCTATGTGTGCACGTAAAGTTTCACATAAAACCAACAATTTTTCTACCCTGTGCAAAAAAGACAAATAATGCCTCAAAAAATAGACTATTTTAGCACCAAAGATTTGTCTTTTTTGCACAAGGCACGTAAACATATCGGTTTTTGCTGAAACAACTTTGTAAGCATGTAATATGTCAAGGTATACACGGGGAATTTTTATTTGTATTTTTCTAACATTTTAAAATATGTTTAATATGCATTTCAAATAAAGGGTGCATATGCACCCGGGTGTAGAAACACCCTGTCCCCTTTCCTTTTCACTTCTTTGCTACTGAGAGCAAGTACAATAATGTACACTCAGCAGGCTATAAGCCATTCCATGTCATCAAAATCATACGTGGAGGGGAGAGAATAGAGGAAAGAGAAAGGAGCGGGCGCTTGGTACGTCGCCCGGCTACAGCGATACGAGTAACTGTCGCCCGCTTACAGCCGACGCGAGCGCTAGCGCCGGCGTTCCCAGATCCGGTGCACCTCGCTCCCCTCCCGTGCTTCTTCCTCCACCAACGCGCAGCAAATCCCCTGGCCTCGATCCAAATTGCTTCCTTGCGCGCCAAATCGAAGATGCCCTCCAAATCGCCATCTCGTCGAACCCTAAAACTGCTGCTCCAGATCGTCCCCAAATCGCCACCACCAAACCCTCGAACTGACGCTGGCGCCACATCAAGGTGATGGATCAGCAATCCAAAAGAACGTGTGTCTCATCCCGTGCCTCAGCTCCTTCCGGCCCTGCCTCATCCCGTCCCGCCGTCGGCCTTCCCGTCAGCAGACGGACCAGCCGCTGGGTTCCCCAACGACCACCCCTGTCAGTGGCGGCCTCCTCTGCACTATGCTGGCTTCCTGGCCTGCAGCAACCTAGTAGCAAGTTATTTGGCTCGTGGCCCTTGCTGAGCACCTCCTGCAACCATTGACGGTTCTACATCTTCTTGGTACATGGCTGAGAGTATTGACGACTCTGATCTGCAAGCATGGTACACTTCTCCTTGTTTCTTCTTCAGATAATGCTGAGTTTTTATCTTGTACGGTTTGTCAATGATCATTCTGCTACTGATTTCTTATATGTATTTTCTGTACATATTATTACCGTGTAAACCTGAAACTCTTGCGGAGAACAAGTAGTTTTCTGGACAACAATTTATCTAACAGCCTTAATAGTTCAGTCAAAAATAACAAACTTGGCATTCTTTATTAATTCCTTGATGTGGATATCAAATAAACGCAAGGAGGCCAAGAATAACTTCTACTTTGCAGCTTATGTTACAGAGGTCAAATGTTACTGTCCTTTCTGAAACTTTGGTACTGATGCAAGAACAACTTGAAGATAAAAGTATATAAATACTACATGGACGTACAAGCTATAGTTAGTGTCCTCTCCGTTGCAATTACTTTCTGATGAATACAAGATTATGTTTTGCTGAAAAATTTGAAACTACACTGAAATTCTAGTCAGCAATCCAATTACACTTAAATGCAATATAGTCCAGATAACCATGCAGGAAGTTCAACAATCTGGCCAACTAATTCTACTCTACTGTTTCAATATATATACCCTTGTCCATATTCCCTTTTTGCCGTACAGCGGCTGAAGGTTGTTGATGTAGCTGTTCCTTTTACTGAAGCTCCAACTATGGATTTGTGTCTTCAACGTCGTCAAGATCGAACTGATGTTTTGTTTTGCTGGAGACCGTATTTATTATTTTGTTTGGTTCATGCTTTTCTCTAAAGAGTCTTGTATTGTTCAAGTGTTGATGTGTTGGTGATACGTGCTATTAGTTTGCCGCTCCTTGTCGTCAAGATCAAACCTATTTGATTGTTTGTCGGAGATCTTATTTAGTATGATGTTTGGTTAATGTTTTCATATAGATTCACTTAATGTTGAACTGCCGGCATGGCACTATGTAGCATCTGTTTAGTGTTTTCTTATGAATCAGTTTGCCTTGTATATGTTGATGGTGTGGGTGGTATAACGTGGCTACAGAGATACAATTTGCAACAGATCACAACACATGATATATACATGCAGTAATTAAATATATCAATATTTGCTAACAGCCAGCATAGTAGCTAGCCTATTGTATGGCCGTGGGCTTTAAGCTAACTGTAGCTGACATGGCATGACCTTGTAGCCAGCAGCCGGGTGTGCTACTGTTCTTGCTCTGAAGGACGGAATGATGGCATAGCTGATTAGCTCGGCCATGATTTTGGAAGTGTACCGAGAGCAGCGTGGACAGCATCCCGTCCCGTTCGATTGATGCTGCAGATGTTTGCCAGCATTGCTATCCGCACACCTATCTCAGATCATCTTTCGGTCGCGTCCCTCAATAAAAATATCAAGCACGATGATTTAGGATGTATTTAAGAATTGCGCTAGATAAAAAGAGATAAAACATCTAAAAAAAAAGCTCTTTTCAGCCGTATCCCTCAAACAAGATCCGTATGCATGCATTTTAATACGACTCTTTGATCTTAAACTTAAGAATGCTGGTTTTAAGAACGAGTGATTGCCCCCAATCACAAGAGGCTCATACAGAAAGCAATCAGCCCATAGCCCAATATCGAGACCCGTCCTCAGTTCGGATTGCAGGCTGCAACTCGCTTGCATGAAGCAGAAATCGCTAGTAATCGCCGGTCAGCCATACGGCAGTGAATCCGTTCCAGATTTTATTCTCTCCCTATCCATTGACAAGGTGGAGGCTCTCATATCCAATTATTATCCTAAATAGGTTTGTTACCAGTCCGGTCTATTAATGAGGAAGTCTAATTAGATCTATCTTGAATTTTTGAGAACCCTTTGATAGCCGACAGTAAAAAAAACCCTACCCTATTCTCAAACCCTCTGCCGAGCTCTACCCTGTCCGCATTTGTTTGGAAGGGGACCACCCCATGTGAAAAAAGTACTACGTAGGTGAGGGAAAGTGTGAGAAAAAAGAATGACATGTGAGAACTAGGGGCTGCATGCATGCGGAGTCTCTACCGGGAAAACTGGGCATAAAATGACGCGCTATTTAGCTTTGAAGGACGCGACTAGAACATGCTTTTCTCCATTTCTTATCCGCGGTGGGGGATGCGACTGGATTTTGCTAGTACAAAAAACATAAATTGACAAATAATCAAATTTATGGGGAAAGTGGTAAATTTATGCTACGAAAGCTTCCCTTGTGTGACTTCTTGACCGACTCCGACTCAGCCTTTGAAGATGACGACGCCTTTTGGGTGACCACCACCCCCTTGTCCTTGCTCTGAGCCACCATGAGCGAGCGGTAAAGATGTAGCCGCGGCAAAAGGGCACGATGCTGATGCATCGCGAGTGCGGTCGGGTTAGGCTTACTGTGGCAACATAGTGCCAACGTGCACATCAACTTAAATTGACAGCTAATAGAAACGTAAATTTTATTTCAGATTTTTTTGAAACTTTGAAATATAAATTTAATTATTTTAAAATAAAGAGCTATATATATCTCGGCCTCTAAAACATCACACTCATTGATTTCATTGATTAGTACAATTTGAACGGACTTTTCGTATACTAGTACTCCGTATATGTTTTGGTATATTTTGGAACAGAGCGAGTCAAATAACCCCGAGTTCCTCCAATCCAACGGGCAGCAGCTGACTGGGAGGGCATTTCCTCTCGTGCGGGAACTCTGCCTCGACTGTACTAGGACGGTCAGTCTGAGCAGGCAGCCACGTGCGGTGCTATTTGCATGTTCCTGCCACCACTCGGGCCCTCCCTGCTCCCCGTCGTTTTCCAATGCGGTTTCGGCCGTCCTCCCGCCTCGCCGGAATCATTGTGATCGACATTTCACCCGATGGACCGGCTCCACTCTCCAGCGGGATTACTCCGACCGGTCGACCCCACTCGAAATCGGTGCCTCTCCCAGGTTCCATCGTCATATTTCAGCCATCCGTTGGCTGGCCAGGCCAATGCGTATGCGTGCAATGTAAAATGAGCTACCATCACCATGCGCAGCACCCTGACGTGCTTCCGTCGCATCGGCAGCAGTGTAGAGAGCTAATCACAAAGAAGAAAGCGGAGATGGAGTATACCACGCTACACTCTAGAGCACGGTTTCTTTAGCGTCTTGTCACAGGCATTTGTTAAAATCATCTCTAGCAGACTCTTTGAAACGTCGACTATACAACAATAATCTGCTGAAAACCCGTTTTAAAATTTCGCGGTTTCGCGCGGGCTCTGGGGGAACCGACCCGACAAATGCAAATGGTACAACCGAATCTATTCCATCAGAGCCCGCATAAAACCTTAAAATGGATTTTCAGCATTTCAACACATATATGTGATTTAGGATAATAAATATATATATCACAGTGAGAATCAACCTGAGGTTAGGTGGTTAGGAGGGTGAGTTCAAACTGCAGGTTTGACATCTGTGTGTCTCATAAAAGTGGAATATTCATTCAGTGGCAGGTGATGTTCCCGTCGACAGCGAGACGCCTGTGGTGACTTCGTCAATTTCAAGATCCAATCCGCCGGCTCAATCTTCCGGAGATGCTCATAGAGGTGAGTGTATGCGTGTGTATGTGAATGTCTATATTTGTACCGTGTTTCTAAAAAAAATACATATCACAACAATATAAACTAAATTATGAATACTATAAATTTTACACAATACATAATAATCTAATTAGTTCAAATCCAAATAATTAACACAAATAATAAATGATAGGGATATAAATAATAGTTCAAATCACAAATGAATGAATACACAATCAAATGAGTAGAAGCGAAAGACTATTGCTCATGCAAGTGCCAGTGGTGCTTAATGAGATCATGGTGAATCCTAGTATATGTGCCAGAGTCTTCAATTTGCCGCTACGTTTCAAGAAATGCTTGGTTACGATCGGGAACTTTTTTTGTTGGATTAACATGACTACCACCATTGTTGTGGAAGAACTTCAAGTTCAAATCCCTCTCATCCTCAGCAATCATGTTGTGGAGAATCACACATGCCATCATGATGTCATTGAGTGTTTTCTTGTCCTGTAGACGAGCAAACCGAGCTTGCAAAATATACTTTTTTTTTACAGAAAACCGGCGCTTTATTGATTAAATCACATCAATACAAAGGAGTCCTCGGATGCAATCCAGAACATAATAGAAAATAAAACTAGAGTTTACATCTTGACAATACTTAGCTAAAACATGCGCCGCTTCATTAAGAACACGCTTCACATGGCAGAAGGATACCGAAGTGAAGCCACTCACCAATTGCTTGATACCAGCCACGACCAAACCAACGGACGATCTGTCCATGCTTCGCGAGTTTAGTCGTTGCACCAGAGAGAGACAATCTGTGGCAAAGATCACCTTTCTCATTCCTTCATCTCGAGCTAGCTCAACCGCCCGCTGAAGAGCCAAAGCCTCTGCATACTCAGGTTGTTGGAGCCCCTCAATGTGTTGTCGACAAGCCACCAAGCAAGTGCCCCGGTGATCTCTCATGACCACTCCTACACCCATGCACTCAGCAGCTTCAAAGATCGCAGCATCAGAGTTAATAAGAACTATACCTTGCGGCGGCGGTGTCCAAATTGTTGCTGTAGGATTGGACACACACATGTGCTTGAGATTTGGTTTGTATAGGTGCTCTTTGATCAGATCGACATAAGCAAGAATCTTCACACTTGTGCGGCTAGGATTTGGCTTGACGTCCGAGAGTTCCTCGCCTCATTACGTGCCGCCCAAATATGCCAAAAAACCACTGCTAGAACTGTAGTCTGAAGATCACTTGAGCGAGACAGGAAATCAAAGAGCCAGCTCTTGCAAGACTCAAAATGTTTCCGATAAAGCTTCAGAGGAACATGCTCTTTAATTTCCCGCCAAACTACACGAGCAAACTGACAGAACAACATCGCGTGCTCGATGATCTTCGACCGCCCACAGAAAAAAAATACAGGTATCGTTCGCCGGGATCTGACGCTTGCGGAGCCGTACTCCACTTGGTAAGCAATCATGGACAAATCTCCACAGGTGAATATTCATTTTTCCCGGTGCTTTGATTTTCCAAATGGCTTTCCAATCTTTCTCATTTGCTGTCCAATTTGAAAACATACCACGGCCGTTCTTGCTGTGAGCTTGTAGAAACTTATTCGAACGAGCCAGGTTATACGCCGAACGGACAGTAAAAATCCCATGTCTTGTATGTGGCCAACAAACAAAATCATCACCTGCATGCCTTGAGATTGGGACCTGCAGGATTTTAAGTGCAGTAGCATGTGAGAAGAAAGCATGAACATTTTCTAGGTTCCACGTGCCAGACTCCTCATTGATTAGACAATGTACAGTGGCAGTCAACGGTATTGGAGATGTTGGCTTCAGAATAAGGGGTGGAAAACGTGGAATCCAATTATCCGAGATAATTTTCACAGTTCTACCATCGCCAATACCCCAACGAATACCATGCGTAAGCAGCTCTCGGCCATGCAGGATACTCCGCCAAGTATACGAAGAAGATCTTGGTTTTGTTGCATGCCAAAAGTCCGTCCCCGGAAAATATCTCCCCTTCAGTACACGAGCACATAGAGAGTTTGGATCTATGAGTAGTCGCCATCCTTGTTTGGCCAACATAGCTTGATTGAAGAGGGCGAGGTCGCGAAACCCATACCCCCTAGGGTCTTTGGTGTAGATAGCCACTCCCAAGATCTCCAATGCATCTTCTTTTTTCCGTCCTCAACTCCCCACCAACGATCAGCAATGATTTTCCTCATCTTGTCACAAGTGGTCAAGGGAAGCTGAAAACCATCACGAACACTGGAATAGCTTGAATTACTGCCTTAAGCAAGGCTTCATTACCTGCACGTGACAGTGGCCTTGGACACCATCCATTGATGCATTTCTAGATTCTTTCCAAGATAAAATTGAAGGTGGCTGTTGGTGATCGACGAATAGATGTGGGCATGCGTAGATAGAGTTCATTAAGTACTTCACTATGAACTCCCAACAAATTTTTCACCTCCAACTTCACTTGATCGGTACAATGATTACCAAAGAAAAACGAGGATTTATCACGGTTAATTTTCTGTCCTGAACCTTCACAGTAAATCCGAAGAGTATCCATGAGAGCAACCACACTCTTATTATCACTTCTAGCAAAGAAGATGCTATCATCTGCAAACAAAAGATGGGATATCGGAGGACCAAGTCGACCATTGCGAATACCATAGAGCTCACCTCGGTCCTCCCGTTGTTGCGGCATACTAGACAAACCTTCCGTGCATAAAAGAAATAAATAGGGGCTAATTGGGTCTCCCTGACGAATTCCTCTAGATGGAATAACCGGATCCGTGAGCTCGCCATTAACACGAACAGCGTATCTCACACAGGTGACACACGTCATCACCGACTTTATCCATTCAGAGTCAAAACCAAGCTTGCAAAGACAACCATAAAGATAATTCCATTCAACCCTATCATACGCTTTCATCATGTCAATTTTGAGAGCAAAAAAAGGTCTCTTGGCCTTCTGGTTGTGAATTGTATGCAAGCATTCAAAAGCAATCAGCGTGTTGTCAGTGATCAACCTTCCCGGAACAAAAGCACTCTGATATTCAGAGATAATTGTTGGTAAAATAACTTTCAACCTGTTCGCTAACACTTTGGAGGCAATTTTGTAAAGGACGTTGCACAAACTAATTGACCGATAATTCTTTAACTTTTTTGGTTTGGCAACTTTTGGAATAAGAACCACAACCGAGTCACATAGTCCTTCTGGAATCTCACCTCCACTTAAGAAGCTCCTAACAGCAGCACAAATTTCATCTTTGAAAAATTCCCAATAAGTTTGGTAAAAAAGCGTTGGAAAACCATCAGGCCCAGGCGCCTTTGTTGGTCCCATCTGGAAAAGGGCAGCCTTGATTTCCTCATCAGTGTAGAATTTGCATAAATCAGCGTTCATATCAGCTGTCACTTTAGAGGGAATTGCATCCAAGACTGCATCGGTAGAATCACAAGGTTCAGAAGAAAAAAGAGTTTCATAAAAATAAAAATCATGCACTAACCCTTTAATCTCCTCCTGTGAATCACATCTTGAGCCATCATCGCGAATAAGTGTACAAATCTTGTTTGTACGTCATCGCGCTGATGCCCTAGCATGGAAGATTGAGGATACCTACTATGCCTTGGCAAATTAAGATTGCTTTCTTGTTGTTTGATTTGAGATGGTCTTCACAAGTGTTGACCATGAAGGGTAGATTCCGTCAGTAAAAAAAGTAGGTAAATATGTAATCATGTCCATTAATGGTGTAGATGCAAGCCGGACCATCGCTGCTAACTAGCCTAGAGAAAAGACGAGACCCATGCAAGACATTGATGTTATTGAAATAACCCTATAACCCAAAGAAACAATGGTAAATCCACAGGTGGTATGCCACAACCTCAAGCACAATTGTTAGACCATGACTCTTTTCGCGGCAGCATACCTTTGGGCGGTTTTTGAACCTTGAATGCATTCCGCCAATGTTAGAATCATCTGAAAGCAAGTCTTTGAAAGAAATGAGCCAAGCCGTTTCTATTGCAATTGCACTTTGCTTAGTTACTTAAAAGAAAATGTCATACAGATACACACACAAACAGTCGAGCCAAGACCTTGTAGAGCAACTCTAGCAGGCTCCTTATATTGACAATGTAGAGTGAAACTAGGCTGATATAAGTTTTTGGTCGGTGTTGGTGGACTACGCGTCAGTGAGCTCCCTCTTCACCGAGAGCGGCGAGGCCACACGCCTCGAGGGGCTGCATTTTGGTCGAATTTTAGGGCTCTGTGGGTCGAGTCTCATCGATTGAGGTTTACTTTTTTTGCGCAATCGCCATGTATGAACTCGTATGTACGTATGCACTTGTTGAATGCAATGATCTTTCTCCATCGAATGTGTTTGTTTTTTAGTTTGGTTTAAGGAGTCTGATCTACGCGGCCGTTTTTCAACCCGTAAACTCGATTTGAGGTGCAGTTTATACACGTTCCAAAATGTGGGGCACCGCACCCGCCGAAACCGCATCTGCCAAACGGGGCCTCGGTATTGCGCACATCCCAAACAGACGCCACCGCGCAGGACGCCCACGCCCCAAGACGCCGAGCACAATCCATTCCGATTCTCCCGTGCCGTGGCCGTGGCCGTGGCCGTGATCCTCTCCTGCCCCGGCGACCCGGGCGCGATCCTCCGAAAGTGCCGCGAGCTGCCACACCCGGCACGAGACTCCGCCACTCGCCACTACCACTAGTATCACTACTCACTAGCCAGCCATCCCTACCCACCTCCTCGCTGTTCCCCCTCCCCTTCCCGTGAAATCCAACCCAAAAGCCCAAATCTCCGAACCATATACCACCGCCATTATCACTCCCACTCGCACTCGCAGTCGCTGCCGGGCGCTCACACCCACGCCACGCCGACGTCCAGGTATGGTCGGTGTGATTCGGCGCTGATATTGAGGTGCCGCCGCAATGCCGGTGCCGGACCGTGCCGCCGCCGCCGCAGGCGGCGGCGGCGGCGGGCACCACCGCGGCCACGCGCACCTCGCCAACTGCATCCACCTGCGCCACCACCACGCGCACGCCTCAGCCGGGCCGGCCTCCTCGTCGGGCCGGAGGCGGAGCCCCACGTCCGCCGCGCTCATGCGCGACCTCCTCGCCCTCCAGCGCTCGCGCTCGCTCCGGGACCCCTCCACGCGCCGCTCCGTCGAGTCCGCCAAGGTGGCCGCCGACCCCGACCCCTACACCGACGACGACGAAGACGCCACCGGCTCCGTCTCCCTCACCGCCAAGTCCCGCCGCAGCGCGACCGCGCTCAAGACGCTCCTCGACCAGCTCTCCGAGAACCCGCACCCCAAGCCGGCCAGACGCCCCCGCCGCCGCTTCAAGCGCGGGACCGGCCGCCGCGCCGGCCCCAACGCCACCACCGGCACCAGCAAGGGCCCGGATCGCGCCGCCGCGGCGCTCTCCGCGAACTCCAGCTCGCAGGAGGCCGTGTGCGACGGCAGGTACCTCTTCCGCGACGGCGCCGGCGGCGGGGACCACGCGCCGCAGGGGCAGGAGGACTCGCGGAACGTCTGCGGCATCCCGTGGAACTGGTCGCGCCTCCACCACCGCGGCAAGTCCATCCTCGACCTGGCCGGACGGAGCCTCTCCTGCGGCCTCGCCGACCCCAACAACAAGGCTTCTTCCGCCGCGGCGCCGGCGGGGCGCGAATCTGAGGCGGCGCACCTCGGCGGCTCGCACTCACTCTTCCCGGTCAAGTCCGAGCGCCTGGCGTCCTCGACCAGCTCCGACTCCGACGCCCTGCCTCTGCTCGTCGAGGCGGGCGCACACACCGGCATTGGCGCCGGGAGCTACTCGGGCGAGCTCGGGATATTCTCCAACCGGACCAGCTCCATAGACTCCTCCGACCTCCTGTCCTCGGCCCGCTCTGCCCAGAACTCCCACTCGCACTCCCACCCAACCCGCGGCGGCCGGCACCAGTCCCTCACGCAGAAGTTCGCCCCGAGAACATTCAAGGACGTGGTGGGGCAGAGCCTGGTGGTGCAGGCGCTGTCCAACGCGGTGCTCCGCCGAAAAATCGGGCTGGTGTACGTCTTCTACGGGCCGCACGGGACCGGCAAGACCTCTTGCGCGCGGGTCTTCGCCAAGGCGCTCAACTGCCGCTCGGCCGGCCACCCGCGGCCCTGCGACGCCTGCGGCTCCTGCGTCGCGCACAACGTCGGCAAGAGCCGGAGCGTCGTGGAGATCGGGCCCGTGGGCGGCGTCGACATGGACGGGATCGCCGACGTGCTCGACAGCGTCACGCTCTCGCCCGCGCCCGCGCACTACAGGGTGTTCATATTCGACGACTGCGACACGCTGCCGGCCGACACCTGGAGCGTCATCTCCAAGGTGATCGACCGGGCGCCCCGCCGCGTGGTGTTCGTCCTTGTCGGGCCCGACCTCGACCTTCCTCACATGGTCCTCTCGAGATGTCAGAAGTTCTTCTTCCCCAAGCTCAAGGAGTGCGACATCGTCAACACCTTGCAGTGGATTTCCACCAGTGAAAGCCTGGATGTTGACAGGGATGCGATGAGGTTGATCGCATCCCGTTCGGATGGATCCTTGAGAGATGCGGAGATGACTCTTGATCAGCTCAGTTTGCTGGGGCAGAGGATCTCTCTGTCTCTTGTCCAAGAACTAGTAAGATATCTCACAAGCATAATTATATCATCAACATTTCTATTTCGAAATGTCAAACAGATTCGGTGCCTAGCCTCCTTCAGTCCTTCTGGTTTGGATAGAAGGTATCAAGTAGAAGTAATGATTTTGTGGGGGCATTGCTAGTTCTGTTTAATCCTCTAATCTAATCTCTCAAGAAGTTAATTTGACCTAGTGTGGTAACTTCAGCTGATCCATATACTTAAAATAGTACATAATTGGAACAATCAGCACATGCATTAAATTTACATGTTTATAAAAAGAACTATTAACATATGAATTACCAAATCAATATCGTTAGATACATCATCAAATATATTTTCATATTATATCTACATAGTACTATTGTAGTTGTTGATGGTTTTTTCTATAAACTTGGTCAAGCTATACATTGTTTTCACTCTTCAGAAACAGAGGGAGTGCCTCTTTGATATGAATTTATTAATTTTCTTGATTCTCTGCTGAAATGTGCTTTCAAATTTAGTGCCAAGAATTCAACTAAGGAAGTCGTTCGTTTAGAGCCCCTGTCAAAATTATAGTTTTATTTTCAGTCCATGCTCGTTTGCGGTTCTTGTTTGTGGCAAGAGTACACAACTGAGCTGCTATTTTATGTCACAGGTTGGTTTGGTATCTGATGACAAGCTGGTTGATCTGCTTGATTTGGCACTATCTGCTGATACTGTGAACACAGTGAAGACATTACGGGACATTACAGAAACCGGGGTTGAGCCTTTGGCACTGATGTCTCAGCTTGCCACAATAATTACCGACATCCTGGCTGGTTCCTACACATTCGCAAGAGAAAGACTACGAAGAAAGTTCTTCAAACGTCCAACCTGTAAGCAATAACTTTTGAGCCATGGATAGTTCAAAACTTAATTTTATCATGTCTACCTCTGCCAAGAGTATGAAATAGCTCATCTGGTTGACCTGCTTTTCCTCTCTGTTCCCTTACAGTATATATTTTCCAGCCACATAATGTACTGTTCTGGTATTACTAATTTCAGTGTCAAAAAACGATATGGAAAAACTACGCCAGGCCTTGAAAACACTGTCGGAAGCTGAAAAACAGTTGAGGGTTTCTAATGACAAGGCAACATGGCTTACAGCTGCTCTGCTTCAGCTTGCTCCAGACAAGCAGTATATGCTGCCAAGTTCATCAACAAGCTCAAGTTTCAACCGCGGTGTATTGCCTGGTTCCTTTCCTGATAAGGATGTAGCATGGCACTCGGCTATTGAGCATAATGGTAATATAGCAAGCACTTCTTATGGGGAAATGAGAAGCATTGAACATACATCAAATCGCAATGGTTTGTTAGCCAGTGTTGGCAAAGCAAATGAGCGATCTAAACATAACAAAACTGAAAATGAGATGATCTGGCAAGCTGCACTTGAGAATATTCAGTCAGATACACTGAGAAAAATGATGGCCAAAGAAGGAAAGCTAAGATCCGTCAGCCTAGGCACTGGTAAGATTCAAAGTCTCACGGCATCCATTTAATTCTTTGGTTGATCTACATCATGTCATAAGTTTTTGAGCAGCTTGGACATGAGGGCATTTTTTATTTTGTGTTGACAAGATAACAGACAATAGGATATGTATCAATGCAATAATCCTATTGGAATCTGGGTGCTAGGTAGCCCTTTATTTGAAAATTTTAAAAACTTTGTTTTGAAAAATAAAAATCGAAATAATATATATATGCGTACACATAGTTGTCTAGTATGTACGTACTAATTTTGTCGACATATCTTTTTAGATGTGATGTAGGAAAAAAAGACAAATGTGAGGAGCAGAAATGAGTGTTTAATTCCTTTTTATAGTCATGATTTTTTATTTTTTGCGTAGACCAAACCATAATATATTCTTCACATACTGAGAGTACACATATGTATACAGATAGTTTTTTTTAGATTTTTTTTGAAACATATGAATATCGTTTTTGAATGTTCGAAAGTAAAGGGCTACCTAGCACCCAAGAGCCATATCGCCACTCTCATTTATCAATTGCTTTCCTATACCAGCTTACGTAATTCTTGGCACATTTTGACGTCAATCGCAATACTCATAGCTAAACCGATAACCTCACCAGCTTGTAATTTTGGATGGAAGTAGTTCAGCCCATTGGACCACCTCATTCAGTTATGGATTCACTTTCATGTCAATTGGGTGTCTACCTTATACTATACAAATCACTACGATGGACCAGTGGGCCGCCTGAGTCTGACTCAAAAGTCACCTGGAGTTGGAAGGCACCCATACTGCTCGATCTCCCAACTTGTAGTTGTGCTATGTTGAATTATTATTTTCTTGAACAAATATGTTGATCTGAACTGCTTTTAACAGCAGTTAAGTGGTTATGACAGAGATTTCACACACTCAATTGATACACTTGTATGGTTTTTCTTGGTATATATTTATTGTGATGCATTGTTGGCCTGTTTTTCTACCAGATCACCGTTTAACATCAGTTTCTTTTCTTGCTACAGCACCCACAGTGCAACTGATATTCAGTTCACGCGTAAATAAGTCCAAAGCTGAAAGCTTCAGGGGACTAATTCTGCAGGCATTTGAGTCTGTTCTTCATTCTGCTATAATACTTGAAATCCGATATGAATCAAAAAATGATGCGAGAGCAGGTCATGATCCATCTTCTTACGTGGAGAATGACTCCTCCAACATGGCACTAAGGAGGTCCTTCTCCAAACATAGTCCACTTTCTTCTGGAGGTGAAACAAACCTTATCAGGAGGCTTAAAAAAGATAGACCTGTGAAGGGATCTAGATCTACTAAGACCAGATGGATGCAATCTGATCCCCATATATTAACAGAAGGCGAGATCATTGAAGTCGGTCCTTCTCACATGCATCGTCATGCTGAAGCAGATAAGGGTGTTCTTGATATAAATGAAAGAAAGAAGGATAATATATGGGAAGATGCTTTGTCGTCACCAAACCAAGAGGGTGTGATTAGTCAAGGAGGAAGAAATGGAAATAAACAGCGTCGACAAAACAGCATAGTAAAAGGAAAGGTATCGCTTGCTCATGTTATCAGTAAGGCAGAGGCTTGTTCTCAAGGAGGAGGCTGGTCTAGACGAAAAGCTTTGTCAATTGCAGAAAAGCTGGAACAGGAGAATTTGTAAGTAACATGGTCCTATGATGAATTCATCCTGCTAAAATATCCTAAAATATAGGAGTAACACCTCAGAATCTTGTACTCCATTGTTTTATAAAAACCAATAACATCAAATGACAATGTCTTTTAGGGTTCGCAAAGCTCTTGCATGTTCCTTGATTTTTTTTAGAGAAATTGTAATATCATACACTAATAATTACTCTATACCGAGGAGCTGTAAAGCATGACAACCAAGAGAAATCAATACTCTATACTCATAGGAGAATTAAGAAATCATTTTCGTAACAACATACCATGGCAGTCCAATTTACTATGTTTAAATTCATTTTGCCAATTCAGTTTTAGATTCGTACTGCTCAGAGTGCGGTGTTTAATTGTGATATTATTTGTGCACAGGAGATTAGAGCCTAGATCAAGGAGTATACTTTGTTGGAGAACTTCCAAGACTAGACGGAAGGTAATCTTTCATATTCAAGTTTTGTTGGAAACTGCGTGTCACTGAAGTTGGCAATGGGTCTTGAATACAAATTAGGAATGTTAACCTATATCAAGTTTCCAAATGCATCTTGCTGCTTACAGATATAAATAATGTTAGGTAAGCAAAATTAAAGAGCACATTCGCCCCACCAAATGTGGTGCCAAAACTAAACCATTCATTTGCACCATGAAGGCTCTTCCAAGACAGAGCCACCCTGTGCGAAGCCATGAGACTGAAATTTAGCAAATACTTGTCCGCAGTAAATCACATACCATCGTTCTTTCCTGGGCTAACCACCTGTAAATCTACCTTGAAAGTATACAAATGTTTCTGACTCATATAAGTGATGCTCATATTTAAAAGACTCTTGCTTTTGTGGAACCATACAAAGAAGCCACTATTATCTTAGTCCTTTCTGCAACATATGACGAATCTGTATAATCTGAAACAAACAAGTGCACCCCTTTTGAGCTGACCTTTGCCTAGCTTGATATGGTGCTCTCCTTTGGTCATACCTTAAACAGTATATAAAGCTTCTATTGAGATGATTATAATAATTCTATGATGAAATCCAATAAAATTGAAAAAAATAACATCCACGTAGTGTCAAGAGGAAACCAGTACCTTGTAAGATAAAATTTTCCTCTCGCATTCTTTTCGGATTTTGCATATTGTTTGGAATGGCTTAAGATTTTCAAGTGAGCATTAGCACTGTGGATATTAGAGCACAACGTGGTGTTCCCACACTGGTTATGTGTGGCCAATTAGCTTCAGATTTTGCGAACCCTGCTTAAATTACAGTTCTTGTTCTAATGTTTCTCTATGATGTGTTTCTGTCAATGCTAATCCAGTCATTTTTTCCACAGCTCTCATCGTTTAAGGTCAGGACTGGAAGGTCACAAGCTGTATCACGGCTTATTTTGTGTGGAAGATGCATTTCCACAAAATCACCAAGATAAACCTAGAATCCTGAAGTCGTAGTTTTACAAGGATTTAATTTAGCATCCAAAGTTTATATTCACGATGTACCTTGTAGGCTGTAGCTGTCAATTTTTAGGTTCTCTAATCTGTATATTCTTTGGCATGTAAAAGAACGATAGAAATGACATAGCAATTTTTTTTTGTTAAATATGCTTGTAATTCTTTTTGAAGGCCAACAAAGTATGTACTGGAGGCCTCGATTAATAAATAGAATATTGGTCAGTTTTTAGGTTCTCTACTCTGAGCTATTTTCCTTGCTTGACGATGGCTGGTGAGCGTGCATGAATCATGCCAGCGTGTTATATAAGGCCTGTAAGGAAGAGTATTACTACTATGTATTCTTCCTTACAGGTAGGGGTGGGCCGTTTAGCCATTTTTTTGCTTTTTTTTTTTGCACTAAACTGGAAGTTGGAAATGATCTTGTGAAGGAGAATGAACTAGCTCCACTCTAGCCGGTTTGTACGGTCCCACACCCCTATTTACAAGCCTAGCTATCCTAAAATTTGACATTTCAAATGTAAATTTCCAAGACATAATTCATGTTCCACTTGGAAAATTGCACTTACAACACTGAGGCTTGCACCAACATGTCCTCGTCATACAAGTAAAGCTCATACATATGATCAAAATCACAACACTTTCCCTGCCAAATTAGGGTTGCATGGTCATACATAGACAAAACTGTAATGTTTTCCATCGACCTCTAATGTATCTTCTGCAATAATGTCTGTCAATTGAAGAGACCACCGCCAGAATTGCCCTAGACACCACCATGTCACATGTAAGTCGAAACAAGCTCCTCCAGATTCTCTTCTATTACATGAATCTGGACAATAAGATGAGCAGATCTTTTGTTATGGAGCCACAAATAACTGTAAGCTTGCCGAAATAGGCCTTTTCAGGGCCTTCCCAGTTGCAGTTAAATGATTCTAAACAATAAGCGGAGCACACGATCAGGCTGGCACATAGCCTATCATACACTGTGTCAAATTATCTGGCAGAAAGTTTAACATACTGAAACAACAATGCGTGAAACGCTATGTGGCAGCCAATAAAAAGTCAACTTGATGGCAACAAATGCAGCTTTCTTAAGGTGACACCGCATGAGTTTTTAAGTTCAAGGTAAAATCATCCCGAGTTAATCAAAAGTTAAAACATGACGACAGCTAGACAGGAGAAGCTGAATATCAGAGATTAGCAAAAATGGAACAAGCAAAAAGAAGATAATGATAAAAAAACTAAAATTAACATTAGCATGCATACGTTTTTTCTTTGTAAACGAGAAATTTCTTAAACATAATTTTATCAATTCTAAGTCAAGTTTTGTTTTGGAAAGCAAGATTTGTTCCTTGACTTCGACTTAGTTGTGAAAAAAGGCTCATACATCTGGTTTGTGAGGAGGGCAGCAGAGAAGGTGCAGATCAACCACCACCAACTCCCCTTCACTAGTAAAGATTGTTTGGCAGAAAGTTTCACATAAGAAAGCAACAACGTATGAAATGTGTTGCCTAGCAACCAACCGAAGTTCAGTTGATGGCATCAAATGCAGTTTTTTTCAAGGCAAATCATCTGCGCCTAGACAAGAGAAGCTAATCATCCGAGATTTTGAGTTGTAGCAAAACCATCATTGTAGTCAGCAATTTAAATTTCCAAAAAGAATGGAATAAGACGACGCGAGGGAAACACAAAATTGCTGTCAAACACATAACATGACAATGAGGCTATCTCACACATTATGTCAAATTGCCACATAAGAAAATCAACGTGTAATGTTGTGTGCCTGGCTCCCAACTAAAGTTCAGTTCATGGCATCAAATGCAGTTTTTTTCAAGGCAAATCATCTGCGCCTAGACAAGAGAAGCTAATCATCCGAGATTTTGAGTTGTAGCAAAACCATCATTGTAGTCAGCAATTTAAATTTCCAAAAAGAATGGAATAAGACGACACGAGGGAAACACAAAATTGCTGTCAAACACATAACCTGACAATGAGGCTATCTCACACATTATGTCAAATTGCCACATAAGAAAATCAACGTGTAATGTTGTGTGCCTGGCTCCCAAATAAAGTTCAGTTCATGGCAACGGACGCAGATTTCTTTTAAGGTGACAACTGAGAATGAATAACTTCTTAAGTTACAACTATAATCACCTGAGTTTATCGTAAGTTAATGTACCCAGACCTATACAAGAGAAGTTAATCACTGGAGAATCTGAGTTGCAGCAAAAGCTAACCTGAAGATAAGAACTAGAAACTCATTTGTTCATTGTGGTCGACAAGTAAAAGTTCCAAAAAATGGAACAAGAGGACATGAAGCCAACACGAGCAGGCAAAGGAATCATCCTGGTATACGAGTAAAAAATTAGTATAAAGACCAGGTATTATATGAAGTAAAGTACTAACTAATATAGAAACTGAATACATAATCTAGACTGCTATTAAAAATGCTGAGTTAAGTAGTAGAAGATAAGGAACTGTACCCAAAGTTAACAATTGATACTGGAATCCAAAATTTGAACCCTGCAATATCAAAATAAAGTGAACATACCATAACATCAGTTGTTTCTCTTAAAGTACAACATTACGAATACATTCAAGCAGAATTACCATTGAGAAGAGTGGGAAGGGCATCATTCTGATATTTAGATGGCAATTCTGACAATTTCCCTAACCATAAGTTGTTCCAGGCGAAAATTATAGCAATAACACAAGGACCAAGAACAATCTGGTTCAGTACGACCTGGAATGACAACAGCATAAAAAGAGATAATATAATAATGTGGAAAGAAAAGTCCAACGCATTAGGTTCATGGGAGGATGCAAACTGCACCTTAGTGGACAGACTCGCCAATGTTTGCTTGGGCATAGTCTGATCGAGGAACTGATACCATGCATATGAGCCCGGCCCATAGAGAAGGAATCCATAAGAAGCTATACGAAGCGAGCGAAGCAAATCATGGTTCAGCAATAGATCTGGTATGAGAGCCTGTAAGGAAGACCTCAGCAGGTGTCAGAACTCAACACATAGATTGTCAAGTTTACACTTATCAAAGCATCCACGATCATATAAATGGAAGTGCGTTGTGATAAAGTGTGGCATGGTGGTGCAGGATTACGCTTGCTCTAGGCAAACTGCAGATTTGGACCTTACAGTTTGGTCTACATCGAAAGTGTGGCACCAAGCCAGCCAACTGCTTCAGGTTCCAATTGTCGGAACAATTACAGAACTCAATCGCCATAATTTACTTCAAATGCATATGAATTTCATTTTGATTGCGGTTTTTTAAGGGAAATAACATGTGGAGTACCAATAGAACAGAGGAGTGACCTTGTTGTCGGCGGCTTCGGGACCGCGGCTTCGGCGGTCCATGATGCGGCGGTGGACCTGCGCAATTGTGTCGCCGGTGAGGGTGAGACAGGCAGCGGTCACGGCCTGCTTGAATGGGAAGTCGAGGGGCCACCCGCTGCTTTGGCCGACGGATTCCGACGACGATGAGAGGGGCTCCCGCGGGGGTCCGCGGCGGCGGCCGCGAGCGTCTTGGTTCCGCCGGCCGCGGCGGCGCGAGTCGTTCTTTCGGCGGATAGACGGGAGGTTCCACCACCACTCGCCGCCGCTTCCAATGGCTTTCATCTTTACTAGGCGGCGGCGGCGGCGGAGGCGGCGGGTTCGCGGAGTGTTCTGAGGCGTGCGACAGTGTGGGGGTAGCTTTTGGCAGCTCAGCATGAGGAGGGTATTCACCAATAAGGTTTTGTGGTTCCCAATCCTCTACCCGTTGTCCCTGCAAATGGGCCCAGGACAGCGTAAACCAAGAGATATTTTTCGGGGGGAAATGAACCGGTGTCGGAAAAAGAATGTTTGGTCCAAACGAGGTTGAATCTGGTATACACAAAATGTGATTAGATAATTTTAATATGGAACGAAGGGAGTACAATTTGTCGCATACTCCTTTAAAGTTAGTCAAGTTTGGTTTGTCCAGTTCTAGTTTTTGCATGTTTTCTTTTGTTTTAGTTAGGTTTTGGTCTTCCTTGGCAGGTAGTGGCTACAAAGGAGTGTTAGAATAAAATCTCCCAAACCTCTTCCTATCTCATCAACATTTGATCTAACATCAACAAACCAGATCTATTTGATTTTTGTAGATCTTGGTAGTTGGTGTGTCCTTTAGAGGAAGTTGTTTGCTGCCCCATGGCGCGGCATTTTTTTATCTCTTCATTCGTTTCGCTTTACGATTCAACCCTCTGGTTTGGTGGTGAAGGACTACAAGTCTCTGCTGCTTGGGGTGTTTCCCCATCCAATGTTCTTTAAGCAGTTATTCAGTCTCGTTGTTCGCGGTGAGTGGCTACTGCAGTCTATAATTCTTGGTTGGCAAGGATGTTTTGCAGGTGTCTTATAGTATTTAGGAGTGCTAAAAAAAGATTGGCAAGGAAAAAACACTGAGTTCACTAGCCTTGCTGCCATAATTCAGCTATATAGAGCATGAGGGTAGTCTCCTCTAAATGCACATGATGTGTGTCATTGACTTGATAACGATAGTGCCATGAGGGGGTACTCACGATACTTAAGGTTAGTAGCGAAGCTAGATGACAGGAGGTTTGAGATGGTGTAACTCATCGGTTTACCCAGGTTCACGTTCCCTTGATGGAGGATCGCTATATCTTACTAGAATTTACTATATCAACACAAAGTACCAATTATAATGGTGTGTTGTGTGTATTGAGTGCGTGCCCTAAAGTTTTCCGCTAGGCCGGCTTATAAAGGCTCCAAGACATAGGGTTTGATGGAGGTAAAGATCTAACCGACTATGTAATCCTAGTCTATGTCGACAAGTGTATCATGTGACTTATACTACAAGTAGTCCTTCTCCATGAACCTTATGGAATCCGACTTGGACCTTTCTTAGTCATCTTCGGCCTCCATCTTCTAGCATCTGGGGCGCATTGCTACCTTGACGTCTTTAACACCAAGTGGGCCACCCAGGCTTGCTAGGTTAAGCCTCTGCCCGCTGTACACCCTATTGACATAATCTTGACAATGAAAGGCATGAAGAACTCCTTTCTAGGATTAGTAGCACTTAGAGGAAACCCTAAGTATGTGAAATGGGAAATTTCCTAATTAACAATGAAGGGCAGTAGTAGATACGTGAACCCTATCCTCTGGAACATTTATAGGAATAAGATTCAGCCCGGATGCAACTCCAAAGGAGTGGACCAATTCCTTTAGGTGAAGAATCTACTGCTCATTTGCATGCACAATGACAAGAGTGGCATCGACATACTACACTATTGGGAAATCCTGGGAACAATGCAGTGGAAGGGGCCTATCAAGATGCCCTTGGGACATAGCATGATTGGCAAGGGATTGCAACACATTTGCAGCCAGAACAAATAACAAAGGGGAGATAGGGTCAGGGTAGCAGAGCTCAGAATTTATTTAATCCAAGTGCACCATTTTGGTCCAAGCCCTTTTTGTTGCAAACTTAATAAAATGAAGGAATGGTCCAATTTGTCAAAAGCTTTCTCAAAATCAGATTTGAGCAAGATTGGCTCCATCTTGGTTCTGTGGCAATGATGAATATACTTATAAGATCAGGGCACACAACCTTGTGTTGTTCTGGACTTAATGAAGACATACTGATTTTCATGAATAAGTTGCATAGTGGCAGCATGCGGTCTATTAGCCAATAACTTTGTGAGTATCTTCAGAGCGCAATTTAGCAGTGGCATCTTCCTTTTCGGGCAGAAGAGTGATGAAGTAACTATTGATACTTTCATATCATATCTTAGTGAAACTAATCACACAAATCATAAAAAACCTTTTTGATGATGGGAAAACATTTTTGAATGAACTCTTCATTAAACCCGTCAGGCTTAGGAGATTTATTATGAGGAAAGTCTGCCATTATATCATCTATTTCCTTATGGGAAAAAGGCTCTGCTAGGAATACAAGACTAGAGTGACTAGTCAATGAAGCATATACTTCTACTGACCAACAACATACTCCACTTGTCCAAGCCTTTCCGGGTAGGATTCTAGTAGAATCTCAACAATGGCAGCATGTTCACTAACTGAAACTCTAGCCGAGGTATTTAAAGAAGCAATATGATTCGTTCTCTTGCGACTATAAGCCATGGAGTGAAAAAAATCCGGAATTTTCATCCATAGAGTGACCCATTTAATTTTACCCATTTGCTTCCAATAAGGCATCTTCTGCTTAACAAGATCAGCCAAGTGAACTTTCATTACTATCAAATGCCTTTCCAAAGCAGATAGATCTCTAAATTCTAAATAGCGTCAATTAAAGAAATCAACGCATTTAGGTCATCAATATTCATTTTTACTGCTGAAATAGAACTTGACCACCTTTTTATCTCCTTTCTCAAGATTATTAGTTTAGCAGTAATTCGCTTAGCAGCATTATCAGAATGAATGAGATGGGTCCACGTAGATTCATCCAAATTCAAAAATCCATGCTGTAAGGGTATTTTACCCTTATCCATTATTTTGGTACCAATGACACCGTTGCTAGAGTATTTGGTCTAATACATATCTATGAGATTATTCCCATGTATTAGCTAAATAGGACTAATGGTGTATCAATGGAACAAGACGGTAAAGGGAGACCCCCCACACTTCGACAACAGTGAAGACTGGTTGTTCAGCCTCTGGCCGGCCTGTGGTCCGGTCGGACTGGCCTGTGGTCCAGTCGGACCGGCCTGTTGACCGGCCTGCCCGACGCAGACCGCTCCTGCTCCGGTGCCAACCGGGGGCATGTTATGTATGTCAAGAACTTGCCCCGGTCTCGGCCCGGCGCACGGCCTGGTTGGGACCGTCCGGTCCGGCCCCACGCCCGGTCTGACCGGCCTGTGGACCGGCGCCCCGGCGCAGACCGACTCCAGCTCCGGTGACATTCGGGGCCATGTTCTGTATGTCCCTGATCCGCCCCGGTCACGGCCCGGCGCCAGATCCGGTTTGGACCGGACGGTCCGGTCTGTGGCCCGATCGGACCAGCCCTAGGCCCGGTTGACCGGGCTCCTCGAAGAATTGCTGAGCTAGACAAGTTGCAACGTCCTGATTTCAAGTGACCATATAAATACCCCTTCACCTACCTCAGAACACTTAGGCACTACATTACAAACTGTTCTTGAGCTCTCTCTCATACTCCATTGCTAGAAACACCAAAAGCCTCAGATCTCCCTCCTCCTCCACCTAAACTCGAATCCCTCCGAGGAGAAGATAGAGGAGGCCCTGATCTACAGTTCCACCGAGCCAAATCTTGTTCCCCCTTGTATTAATCGAGATACTTGCTCTCTAGGGTTCCTTGGAAACCCTAGGTGGGCAAAATAAGTCTGGAAGCATCCGGGTTGTGGATTTGCTCCTGACAAGATTGTGAAGGTTTGGAGGCTGCCTGAAAGTCTACCACAAGTGAGTGAGCTATTCCTTCGTGGGATAGGCTTCGGAGAATAGGGTGAGCCTTCGTGGCGTTGGGGAATCCTTCGTGGGACCTCCACCCCTCCAAACATGACGTACCTTCTTGCAAAGGAAGGGAACACGGGAATAAACCCTCGTCTCTGCGTGCTATCGGTTATCCCTAACCGAACTCTTTACTTGTGTTATATTTTCTTGTGAGAGCCTTCGTGCTCGAGTTACTTGTATCATCATATAGGGTGCCTCACCTAGTTTGCATTAGACTCACCTTTATATTCCGCAAAGCCTAATGTTGCAAAGAAAGAATTAGAATTTGTAGAAACCTATTCACCCCCCTCTAGGTTTACCATCTCTGAACTTTCAATTGGTATCCGAGCCTGGACTCTTATTTAAGGGCTTCATAGCCTTAAGAGTGAGATGGATAAACTATTCGAGGGTCTGGACGAAGATTCTAACCTTTCGGTTAAGGAGATGAAATCCAGATTCTTAGCATATGAGGCTGAGAAAACGAAAAAAGGAGGATGAAGTCCAAAGCCAAATGGTACAAATGAGTGCCATGCTTAAGAACCTCTCGAGTGGGAGTTCTAGTGGGCCTTCGTTCCGTCTGGAAACTTACCGTGAAGTCAATCATGACTATCACAAAAACACTTCACCCATGCCGCATATAAACCATAGTGGGAGTGTTCCCCATTTTGATGGAACTCACTTTTCTTTTTGGAAATCCTCTATGGAGTCTCATATTTGCAGCTGCAGTGTGGAGAAGTGGGAGATCATCGTTGGTGGATACCGGAAGCCACAAGATCCCATTCGGTTGACCTCCACCGAATTCTACAACCGTCAACTCAATGCCCCTGCATGTGACAAGATTAGAAGTGGCATCAACTGCAAGCTCCTTGATCAAGTCAATGACATTGGCTCTGCTAAAGAGCTTTCGGATCGGATTGTAGTACTCCAAGAGGGAACCAATCTGATCCAAGGAGCTCTCTATGAGTCAGCAAATACATAGGCAACTTTGTTCATGATTAGAGAAGGAGAATCCTTGTCCGATGCCTATGGAAGACTTGGTGCTCTTAGAGTAAAGGTCAAGGGCCTTGGATGTGAAAATACAATGATGGTTTTGAAATGAATGAAGAATTCATAAAGTCCAAGGTCATTGCCATGATTGCTGTCAAATAAAAGGACACCAACATTGCACTCAACTTGCAAATCCTCACCAAGCAAGCTGATCTGAACGCAGATGATCTAGTCTCCTATGTGGCAGCCAATGACAACATGGCCAAGACGGGAGAAAAGCTCATGTCAATGAACCGTGTGGAAGGATCCTCACACAACCTTGCCTTGAAGGCTAGAGCTGAGCAAGAAAGAGAAGAATCCTATGAGATAGAAGAAGATGAAGAGATGACTTCAACTAGTGACATCGGGACACATTTTGCTTTCTTTGCCAAGAAGTACAAGAACAAGTTCCCTATGTACTTCAATGAGAAGAAGAAGAGAACGTGCTACAATTGTGATGAAGATAGTCACTTTGCAAATGAGTGCCCGTATGAAAAAAGGGTAGACAAGCCAAAGTTTGTCAAAGGGGTCAAGCCAAGATTGAAGCCAAACCCAATCAATGAACGATACAAGAAGAACAAGGGAAGATCCTTTGTTGGGGCCAAGTACATTTCCGATGAAGAGGAAGAAGATGAGGAGAAGGAGGCTGGAGTGGCCGGTTTGGCTTTCTCCAAACCCGGGTCACTTTTCACATATGATTACTCCAAGGATTACTCCACAGAATCCTCAACTCCGAATGATATTGGTTCTTCCTTCATGGCAAGAACAACTCATGGTGATGACTCCGATGACTCTGCCTCCTCTACGACCGTCGGCTCTTGTCTAATAGCAAGGGAAACAAAGGTAATGAAATCCCCACCTTCTCTATCTAGTGTTCTTGGTGATGAAACTGTTAATCAAGATGAAGAGGTTATTCTTAAGGGTCTTTTCAAAATTAGATGCACCCTCCGTGGTGTTGCTCTTGTCAAGTTCGATTTCTTGATGGACTCCCTCAATGAAAGGGACGACTCCATTGAGGAATTAGAATCTCTCATGAAAGATGAGAAACGGAGATTCAACCTCCTAAAACAAGAGTTGAAAAACGAAAGGTGCATATCTCAAGGCCTTAAGCAACAAGTTGAAACATTTGAGCTAGATAAAGTTAATGATCTAGAAACTATTGAAATGGCTCACTTATTGGCCCAAGAGCTAGATGCTTCAAAGAAGGAGCTTGAAGTTGCTCATGCTTCTCTCACTAGGGATCTTGACCACCTTGAAAAGGTTAACAACCTTGTAAAGGATGAGCTCAAGAAACTTGGAGAGAACCATGACCTACTCCAAGATACTTATAAGAAAGCTCTTGGATCAATGAATGATCCCATTACTATTGAAAAAGTTGCAAGTTCTTCTACATCATTTACTTGTGAACATGCTAAACTTGTTGAGGAGCATGTACCTATGAAAGAAGAACTATCTTTATATGTTGAGACCAATGTATATCTTGAATCCTTAGTAACCAAATATGGTCTCAATTATCATCCCACTGACTCTATTTGTGAACAAGCAACTATTCTTGAGGGGAATGTTAGGTTAACCAAGAAAATAGCCAAGTTCACCAACTCCAAGAATACGATGGGATTGGATGACCTTTTGAGTAAGCAAATGTCAAACAATAAGAAGTATGGACTTGGGTATACTCCCAAGCCTTACAAGAAGAACAACTACAATAAAGAGAAACCCGCTCAAGAGAAGAACAAGAAGGTCACTAATGTTGGCAAAGCCTTAAAGGGCAAAGCCACTAGTAGTGACCGCACGGGACCTAACAATCACTATGATATTTTTGTTGATTATTATGGTGATGTTTATGCTAAATATGTTGGCCCTCGTAATGGCTATGCTTATAGAGGGTACTCAATTTGGGTACCAAAGGATCTTGTTGCCATTACAAAGGAACCCATTAATCGATGGGTTCCTAAAACTTCCACTTGATTTTGTAGGGGTATTCTTCCGGTGGTCCAAAATGGGTGTTTGATAGTGGATGCACCAATCATATGACCGGAGGAAGAGGTGTGCTTGACCAATTCATAGAAGATGTTAATAAAAAGTCAAGCATCACCTTTGGTGACAATTCAAAGGGAAAGGTACTTGGGTATGGAAAGGTGGCAATCTCTAAGGACTTGTGCCTTGAGACGGTCATGCTTGTTGAATCCCTTGGCTATAATTTGCTTTCTATATATCACCTTTCAGATGCCAGCTATAATTCATATTTTACTAATTATTGTGTGAAAGTATTTAGGAGTGATAATCTCAAATTGGTCCTTGTTGGATATGTGGAGAACAACCTTTACGTGGTTGACCTCTCGAAAAAGAGCCATCTCCCTCCACATGTCTAATGGCGGCCAAACATGACGAAGGTTAGCTGTGGCATCGCCGCCTTGGTGATGTCAATATGAGAAATCTTAAACAACTCCTAAAGGGTGAGCACATTGTTGGACTAACCGGCATTTATTTTGAGAAAGATCGTGTATGCAGTGCATGTGTAGCTGGAAAGCAACTCAAGAAGAGACATCGTATCAATAGTAGTGTCACCACGTCTAGGCCTTTGGAGCTTCTTCACTTGGATCTCTTTGGTCCATCACATTATGATACTCTTGGTGGGAGCAAGAACGGACTGGTCATTGTTGATGATTACTCAAGATACTCTTGGGTCTTTCTCCTTAAGTCTAAGGATGAGACCTATAGAGAGTTCATCATCTTTGCCAAGAAGGCTCAACATATGTATGAATCTGAGATCAAGGCGATAAGGACCGACAATGGCACCGAGTTCAAGAACTACACTATGCAAGAGTTTGTTGATGATGAGGGCATCAAGCATGAGTTTTCAGCTCCATACACCCCTCAACAAAATGGTGTTGTTGAAAGGAAGAACCGAACTATTATTGAGATGGCAAGAACTATGTTGAGTGAATTCAATTCACCCAATAACTTTTGGGAGAAGCCATCTCTACGGTTGTCCACTACTCCAACCGACTCTTCCTCCGCCCCCGCATAATAAAACTCCATACGAGCTTCCCACAGGTAACAAGCCTAATTTCATGTACATTCGTGTGTTTGGATGCAAATGTCTTGTTAAGAACAATAAAGGGAAGCTCGGTAAATTTGAAACTAGAACTATAGAGGGCACATTTGTTGGATATGCGGAGAACTCCCACGCCTATAGATACTACAACAAGTCCACTGGGGCTACTGAAGTATCTTGTGACGTGGTGTTCTTGGAAGATAATGGCTCCCAAGTGGAGCAAGTTGTTCCATGTGCTGCAGGTGATGATTTATCCTCTACTCAAGATGAGTCACATTCCGAAGAACAAGAAGAAAGCTCTCAACCCACTGGTCAAGACCATGATGCTGATCAAGAAACATCCTCAACTCATGATCAAGCTCAATTTGTCCCTCATGATCAAGTACTAGCTAGCAAGAGATGAATTCATTGATCATGAAGGAACCATTCAGAAGATCGAGGCTGCTACAAGGGAAAGTGACATGAAAGTAGATCAAGTCCTTGGTAGCAACTCAAGAGGAGTGGTAACTCGTAGACACCATGCATTACTTATCACTTATTGTCAACACCATGCTTTTGTGTCTAGTTTTGAGCCACTCAAGGTACATGAAGCCTTGGTTGATCTGGGTTGGGTAATTGCCATGCAAGATTAATTGGAGTGTTTCACCCGCAATGAAGTATGGTCTCTAGTTGAGAGACCCAAGGATCATCACATCAATGTCATTGGGACCAAATGGGTATTCAAGAACAAGCAAGATGAGAATGGCATTGTCATAAGAAACAAAGGAAGGTTAGTGGCGCAAGGGTTTGCCCAAATAGAAGGTATGAATTTTGAGGATATCTTTGAGCTGGTAGCCCGTCTTGAAGTAATTTTTCTTTTGCTTGCATTTGCATCTTTCCACAATTTCAAACTATATCAAATGGATGTGAAAAGTGCATTTTTGAATGGTCCCCTAAAAGAAACTGCATATGTGGCTCAACCCCCGGGTTTCGAAGACCCATGCCATCCCAACCATGTGTATTTACTCCATAAGGCACTCTACGGACTAGACAAGCTCCACGTGCTTGGTATGAGTTCCTTAGGGATTTCTTACTTCATGATGGGTTTAGCATGGGTATGGTCGATTCCACCCTTTTCACCAAGCGGGTTAAAGGGGGTGGCCTATTTATATGTCAAATATATGTTGATGATATTATCTTTGGTGGAACTAACCCCAATCATAACAAAGCTTTTGAGCTATTGATGACTAGGAAATTTGAGATGTCCATGATGGGAGAGTTGAAGTTCTTCTTAGGCTTCCAAGTGAGGCAACTTGCAAAAGGCACCTTCATCTCTCAAGAAAAGTATGTGAAGGACATGCTCAAGAAGTTTAACATGACCAATGCAAGCCCAATGAAGACACACATGCCTGTGAAGGGGCAGCTTGGCTCATGCGATGGTGAGAAGGATGTGGATATAAAGTTATACCGTTCCATGATAGGATCCTTGCTCTACCTTTGCGCATCTAGGCCGGATATCATGTTAAGTGTAGGGATGTGTGCTCGTTTTCAATCTGCTCCTAAGGAGAGCCACTTGATGGCGGTCAAACGGATTCTAAGATACCTTGTTCTTACTCCTACTCTCGGGTTGTGGTATCCAAAGGGGTCAATCTTTGAACACAAAGGCTATTCAGATTCCGATTGGGCTGGTGATAAGGTTGACCGGAAGTCTACCTTCGGGGCTTGCCAATTTATTGGCCGGTCATTGGTGAGTTGGTCATCCAAGAAACAAAACCCCACTTCCCTATCCACCGCCGAAGCCGAATACATATCCGCGGCATCTTGTTGCACTCAGTTGTTATGGATGAAGCAAACCTTGAAAGACTATGGTATGTCTCTTGGTACGGTGCCTTTTCTATGTGACAACAAAAGTGCAATAAAGATCGCCAATAACCCAGTTCAACACTATCGCACCAAACACATTGACATTCGCCATCACTTCCTACGTGACCATGTTGCCAATGGGGACATTGATCTCACTCATGTGGGAACAACATACCAATTGGCGGATATTTTCACTAAGCCTTTGGATGAAGCCCGGTTTGTGAATTTGAGAGGAGAACTTGGTATTCTTGATCCTAAAAACTTAGATTGAATAACTTCTTGCACTATATTCCTGCATTTAACTTGCTATTTAGCTTAGTTCTGCAGCACATGTGGGGATAGTCATCTTACCATGTCTTGGTATGATGCATACCTATGTGTGCAACATAAATAGACCAATGTCATTATATGGACCCAAGAATGTATCTTCGAGCTCTCATGACATTTATGCTTTAACATAGGGGGGGTAATCCCGCACCTCATTAGTCTCAATTGCAAAATGATTTCATTATTTGAGGCTAAATGTTCTTATTGCAAAACTATTCCAAAATGATTTATGATTCTTGATATATTTCGAATCATGCCCATTGTTGCTATTTTACATCTTGTTTGGATTTCACTCCAATGGGTATGCCTAGAAAATCTTGTGTTTCCTACCCCATGTCTGTGCTCCTCTCATCATACATCTATCTATCTATATGTACATGTCATCTTCTGATTATACACACACAATTGCACAAAGAATAGGGCAAAAAGAGGCAAAACCCGATGTCCGGTCCCTGGCCCGGTTGGACCGGCCCTAGCGCCGGCCCGCCCGGTCTCCAGCCCGGTCAGCCGGGCGATGCGCCGGTCGACGCCTGCTTAAGTGGGGCTGGGGGTTACCCTTTGGGGATCTTTTTCCTCACTTCCCCTTTCTCCCACAACCTCCATTGGCGCCACCCCTACCTCTCCACCACTCCCTAGGGCATTCCCACCACTAGAACCTCCTCAAACTCCACTCCACCATAGATCAGGCACCTTGGAAGATCTTCACCAAGGGATTTGGTCCCTCTCAAGCCCTATTTGGAGTTCTTGGGCTTTTTCCCCTCAAGCCTCTTCTTGGTGTTCTTCCTGCTCCCTTGGGCAAGGAAGGGCAATGTCTTCGGGTAATGTTGTGGGTATACTTTATGGGTATATCAACGGCGTCATGCACTTTGACGGATCCAAGCAGCATCAAGGCTCAGGAGCCGGAGTCACCCTGAAGTCCCCAACCGGAGAAGAACTGCAATACGTTCTGCAGATTCACTTCGAAGCTACAAACAACATGGCGGAATATGAGGCTCTACTACACGGTTTGCGCATCGCTAAGGAAATTGGGATCAAGCACATCATATGCTGCGGAGATTCCGACCTGGTGGCACAACAAGTAGCCGGAACCTAGAACGCCAGAAACTCCGTTATGGCGGCTTACAGAGACGAAGTTGATGAGATCGCCAAATGCTTCCTCAGATACGAAGTCAAGTACGCCCGGAGAGATGATAACACAACGGCTGATATGCTATCCAAGCTTGGATCCGGCAGGAAACCCATTCCTCCCGGAATTTTCCTTGAGCACCTACGGATACCCTCGGTAAAGGGCGCTAACCCGAAAAATCCAGATGTGGCAGTATCTCCAGCTAAGAGGTGATGGTAATCACTCCGGCTTGGACTAAGCCTTTCCTGGACTACCTTTTGGACCACAGTAAGTTGCCCGAGGACGAGGTCCTCGCACGACAGGTCGTCAGACGAGCAAGATCCTACACAATAGTCGATGGACAACTCTACAAATGAAGCGCAAACGGGGTATTCATGAAATGCGTCTCAAATCAGGATGGCATCGAAATCCTCAGAGAGATTCATGATGGTGATTGCGGGCATCACACCGCTCCCAGATCTCTCATTGCAAAAGCTTTTCGGCAAGGATTTTACTGGCTCACAGCTAAAGAAGATGCTGAGAAATTAGTAAAAACCTGCCGAGGCTGTCAATATTACGCTACTCAACCAAGTGCTCCAGCTCAGGATCTCAAGACCATCCCCATCACATGGCCATTCGTGGTCTGGGGGCTTGATATGGTGGGGAAGCTGAAAAAATCATCTCCTGGCGGTTTTGAGTACCTCTTGGACGCTATTGACAAGTTCAGTAAATGGAACGAGGCAAAGCCAGTGAGAAAAGCCGATGGTGCTACAACACTAAAATTCGTCTGCAGCCTCGTAGTGAGATACGGCATCCCACACAGCATAATCACAGACAATGGAACAAACTTTGCTCAAGGAGAACTGAAGGATTATTGTCAAGACGTAGGGATCCGGCTTGACCTAGCATCTGTGGCGCATCCGCAGTCCAATGGGCAGGTGGAGCGAGCCAATGGTCTCATACTAGCCGGAGTCAAGCCTCGCCTCGAAGAACCGCTGCGTCGTGCAGCCGGAGCTTGGGCAGAAGAGCTAGATATTGTTCTGTGGAGTTTACGAACTACCCCTAACAGATCAACATGGTTTACCCCTTTCTTCCTAGTATACGGATATGAAGCAGTGCTTCCCTCTGACATCATCCACGACTCACCGCGAGTTTTCGCCGACAACGAAGATACAGCTGACGAGGCCAGACAGTTATCTGTGGACCTGATCGAGGAAGCTTGGAATTTAGCTGACCAGCACTCTACCATTTACCAGCAGAAACTCCGACGCTACCACAACCGTCGAGTTTGGAATCGCTCGTTTAGGGTAGGCGACCTAGTCCTCCGCCTTCGGCAGGTGAAAGAGCATAAGTTGCAATCTCCATGGGAAGGACCCTTTGTCATCAGCAAAGCGCTACACAATGGATCATACTACCTCGTTGATTTCCGCAAAAAGAAAGATAGACCTGCAAATTGGTACCGGAAACAAAAACGAGAGGATCCGGATGACATCTATGATGAGACAGATCGTCCCTGGAATATAGCACAATCGTGTATGTTTTCCGACTAAAACCGCAGAGCTGGATTTTTCCGCCTAGGCGTGTATAAAAGTTGTGATTTTCAAAATCATCCTTTAGGACGTGAGCTTAAGTTTTCTGGTGGATAAATTTTTCGTTGCGAACTCATGGATTCCTGGTAGCGATTTCTGGCACCTTGGCTGGGGGCTTGGTTCCGCGGTTATTGACGGTTTGCCATTGGGCTTCTTCACCGCTGGCGAGCGTTTCCGGCTAAAGGTCTTCCGGCTCGTGGAAGGTCAAGTGAGCAAGCCGGAAAACTTAGAAACTAGCACTTGCTTTTTTCAGCGAACGAAACATGCATTCATATAAATAAAAAGGACCGCAGGATAAGTTTTCCGCCCGCTTGCAGTTGTTTCGTCCCTAGCTACTTAAGAATTTAAGTTATACCTTACAAACCCTCGATGGGGCCAAAATGATGCATTGTTTCTCTTCCCGCAGGAATAAGTCTTTCACTGGCCCTTGGCCAGAGAGGAATCACCCTGAACATCTGGTTCAGTTTTATTCTTTTCTTCAGTTTGAGGCTGAGAAGATACATCATCGTCATCATTCTCTTCATCCTCCTCACTCGGAGACATTGCGATGTCTTTGGTCTTTCCTTTCCTGGCCTCCTTGGAGCTAGTCCAGGTGTACTTGCTTCCGGTGCCGGATCCGGTAGGTCGCATCTCCGCCTCACTTTCCTTATAAAGCTCCACTTCAAGAGGCTCGTTGGCAGGAAGTACCACCTTTTCATAAAATTCTTCATGACGGATCCTTCTGGCGATGCGGGTGTCATAGCCGCTTACTGCATCCAGCAGCGCGTTGACATCCGAAGCCGGAGGCACACCGGAGGTAACCCTGTCAATATCAAGATCCGAGTGGTGCGCCAGGCACAAGACTAGGGACATCGCAGCAGCGCCCCGAGCTGATGAAGCTTGAAGATCCACAACCAGCTCCGGAAGAATGTCCATTCTCTGAATAAGCTTGCAGACGTCGCAAGTACGGCTCTTTTTAATCGCCAGATTATGGCAAATCTTCCGGTAGGTGGAGATAAGATCCTTGCAGTCATCTCCGGCAAGCTGGAGAAGATCATCTCGAGGAAACTAGCTCCGACGCTCTTCGTTATATCCGAGAGGCTCTGAAATGAGATAATCGGAGATAAGCATAAGATGGAGCGTAATGGATAAGTTCTATGAGGTAAACTCCGGATACGTACCCATGACATCTGCGTTGAGTAAGTCCCAATGTTTCTCCGCAGTGTCCATGTACTTCCGGATCCCGTTGATCTCTTTCCGCTGCTTCTGGATGGTGTCACTGTCCACTTTTCTTTACATAGCGAATTCTCCCTCCTTCTTGATCATTTCGGAGTTCTTCTCCGCCAGCTGTTTTTCCGCCAGCTCCTTTTTCTGTTCCGCCTCCGCGAGCTTCATCTCTAGAGTTGATAAGAGGAGCGCAGGTTCTCAAGTTCAGATGAAGCTGTGGCGAGGGAAGAAGATGCACCTATTCAAAGTTAAGTTAAAATCAATATGACTGTCGGAACTTGAATTAATGGAAAGAATGGCCGGAAACAAACCTTGAGCTTCCGCCAGCTGTTTCTTCAGTTCTGTGTTTTCTGCCTTAGCAGCTTGGATTTTCTCAGCCTGGCTCAGAGTGACGCGGCGTTGCAGGGCGATATTTTTGTGTAGCTCGTAGTGCAACGCATGCTGTTCCTGTAAATAGACACAGAGCAGGATCCTTTCGAAGCATTATTGCCGGAAACTTTTCTGCCATAACGCTTGGGGGCTACTACGACATTTTAAAATCTTCTTCAGTTTGAGTTTTCTCTAAGTATTTATGTGCTAACTATTGACTAGTTTCCGCCTACATACTTGGGGGCTACTGGGAAGTACCTTCTGCTTGCAGAGGAGATGTTCGAAGAACTGGCCTACCTCCTTTTTAAAGTTCTGAATCTCCGACGATTCAGTATCAGGCTTCCCCCAGGCATTGCTCAGCATGGCGTTGAGCAGATCTTGTTCCAGATCCCACTTTTCCGCCTCTGTAAGCTTGTTGAAAAACTTTGTTGCGTAATCCTTGGGGGTGGAGGTAAGGTCAGTCGGATCACCGAAGTTCTTCGGACAAACGACAACATCATTAGCCGTAGCTTCAGCCTTTCCGGAAGAGTTAACTTCCGCTTCTTCTTGACCCTGCACTTGAGCTTCTTCAGCAGCGGGTCGCTTGGTTCCGGAGCTCTCTCCGCCCACCTTTTCGCTACTCACTGGAATTATCTCCACTTGAGTTTCGGTAGCAGGAGGGGAGAAGGCTCAGCTCGGGGCGGAGACGGTTGGGGAGCAGTGTGTGAAGTGCTTGGCGGAGCTGGCGTCGGAGGACCAACAGCTAGAGATTTTTTGCATATACATGGTGATAGATATCTGAACGTTGGTCCGCGTGGTGGTGGTAGTCGGGTTCCTATAAGAAAGTAAAGGAAATAAGTAACAAATTGTACAAGTTAAAAAGAAAAGAAGCATCAAGCTCGGAAACTTACGCAGCGCCGGGAATGATCGGACGCGACCTTTTCCCTACTGTAGTCAGCAGTTTGAGGCGCTCGCGCTCCGCCTTCCTGGAGTCGAGTGGAGGGGGCTTTGTCTTGGCCTTTTGTAATATCCCAGGTTTAGAGGCAATAAAATGAGAGAACACCAAAGTGTGCATTGCATTCATGCATGGAAAATCCGGGGAATTTTCGCGCTTCAAATAAAACTTACCACAAGAATCGAAGTTTCACTTGACTTGCTCGGAATTGAAGTAGATTATCAAGTCAAGCGTTATAAACTTCACTCGTGATCTTTGCTAAAACCTTATTTTGGGTAGAGATGATTTGATCTATGGATTAGATCAAATGGAATTAGTTTTACAACAAACAACACCTTAAGTAAGGGTCAACTATAAGATCTTATAAAGGATCTCAACATGACATTCCTTACAACAACACATTCTTTAAGAATCAAACACTAACTTATTAACACTTCAAAGTTAGCAACTACTTTTGTGTGTAATTTAATTCACTTCTAAACTTATTAATAAATAAGGTAAATCACGAGGTCTAAAGTGCATAAAGGCTACACATTCTTATTTAAATCATAACTTATTAAATATATGGAATATCATAAAACTAAATCCATTTACATTACGAATTATAGTTCAAACTATTTGAATAAAATTAACTATGAGTACTTTGAAACTCATATGACCATGCCTTGGTGAAATCAAACAACAACTATCCAAATTTGAGGAATAACCTTCAATTTTAACCTTTTCACCAATATTATAATATAAATCCAATCCAATATGATATAGTGACTCATCAACAATAATAAAACCATCCACAAGATATTTAGTAGCAAATGCCACTTGGCTATCCAAAAATAAATCATATGAGAGGATAATGATCTATGCCACATGGGATGAAAATATCTACATGACTTGCTTTCCAAGCTTTGCCACCTCATGCTCAAAGGATTGCTATGGATAAGGGCATGACAACCAAGCACCTTACTCATCAAACCAACACAAGAGTCACCCACCTATGTGTCATGATACTAGAGCTTGCCCAAGCCTATAAATAGAGCCACACCCTTCATCCATTTGCTCACCTTGTAGCATGATACAAGGAAGAAAACACATAGAGCCACTTCATGTGAATTAGCTAGGATCAAGATGAAGAAGCTAGGAGGTGGAGGCATACCACAAGATGCAGGTTTATCGATTTCCTGAAGAACAAGCTACGAGAAGAATACCAAGGTAGAATTCCTAGGCAAACCATATATTTAGAGGATCATATCATCATCTCTTAAGTAGGACCTTAGGATATTCCAAGACATTGAGAAGTGAGAGAAGTTATAATACTAACCATAGCCATGTTCATACAAGAATATTAGAGAAGTACCAATCCTAGTTGTTCAAGTCAATATTTGATCTTAGAAGTGAGAACCCTATATCAATAACAATACCTTAGCAAACCAATTCTATAATCATCACAACTTAGTATTAATTATAAACTCTAAGAATCTATTATGAGAGTGATGAGAGGAATATTAAAGAGGGATTAGTGAGGAATGAGTGGATCTTGTCTAATGCATGATTATAACTTGTAGATATAGATGATAAGTTAAACCCATATAATTAATAGATATCATCTATCACATAAAATACTAGGTATATCATTAGTAGTTAACCCCAAACCAATCCTCATGCCTTGTATGGAGGAGTAAGGGCATTAAACCTAAACCTTGTTTATCCAAACATTAGAGACAACCCTAGTATTACTTTGATATAAGATTTCTACCTAAGTTAGGAGAAATAACCCTAGCCAATTAAACATAACCAAAGCTTATGCTCATATTCTAATCCTAGTTGTGTATCACATTGGTGATCACTACTAAAACCCTAAACCCAATTTGAGTTTTAATACAAGTATAAATTTAGATTACAAATAGAACCCTGCCATGCCTCATGCCTATTCAATACTTCAATTAGTGAAGTATTCCTAAAACTCTAACCCTTTCATATAGGATCCACCCCACATAAAATATTGTTACCTAACTTGTGTATCATGTATCACAAGTAATAAACCAGCCATATATGCTTATGGACTAAATGCCTTTGGTGAGTAGAGTAAACCAATATTCAATTCTATTTTGCCTTCCAAGTACTTGCTTTGGGAACCAAATGAAATAGTAGGGTATGAAATAGAATCACCTTAACAAGTGAATTAACCCTGATGAGCTTAGGATCTATTTCAAGTAAGCCAAGCTAGAATTGCTAAGCAAGATTATTTAACACAGAGTGAAGCCAACCATCTTCTTAAACCCTAAGAAATAATCCTTCACATAAAATGATGAATTCATCTCATTCTCATTTAATTTAAACTCTAGCCACAAGGAGAATTATATGTGAACAATCCATATTGTTAAGTACTAGCTCAACCTAATCATGTGTTCATTATGCACAGGTTATAAATTCTCAAACCACTTAAATAGATCTGGTTTCTAAATTAAAAAGGGAATTAAAATGAATAACTAAACCATTTCTATTTCTACTTAAGCCTCACAAGATATCAATTAAATCCTAAACTAAATATTTGTTTAAACAACAAGATTATATAGTGAGTATGGTTATCAAATTGTTTTGCTATTTTAAAACCTGCAAAAACAAAATAGAATTCAAATCTGAATTCAATCAAATTGAAAACAGAAATAGAAAAGAAGAAAAAGAGAAAAGAAAGAAGCTCACCTGGTGGACCGTCGCAGCCCAGCACCACAGCCCATGGACAGCCCAGCCTTGGCCCAAGACCGCAGCCCCGGTCCGGCCCACGGTCACTTACCGTTTCGTCGCCGGCACAAAACAAGACGAGGGCGTCGTCTTCCTCCACGGCGTCGACAGCGCCAGCCGAGGAACGGCGGCCACGTCCTCGAAGCCGATAAGGATGCCCCGGACGCCAACGAAGCTTCCGGAACCCTCCACTATCTCTCTCGCGTCCGAGCTTATCCAGGAGCATCAAGATTCGCGCCGATACACCGCTCACCATCGCCGGTACATCTCGGCCGCACCGCCGATGAGCCGACGAACCAGACCACCTCGAGCGCTATAAAACCACCAGGAGCTCCGCATTGAAACCCTAATCCTTCGCCGCCCATCCATTGCTTCTCAGTCATCCTCTATTTCGCGTGTTCTTCCACTCACTGTCGCCGGCGACCATCATGCCGCCGTTGATTGAGAGCATCCCCGTGACCGTGTAGTAGCTCGTTGGATGCGCCTGATGCCGTAGATCCTCCTGGCGGAAGGAATCGTGAAGGGGAGCTTGGAGCAACGTCAATTTCTGTTTCCCCTTTCTCCGGCCATCGTCGGGAATGGCGAAATAGGGCCAGCTCCAGTCCACCATCAACACCATCGACCACTCCAATCGCTTCCTGGTGAGATTGCGCATCTCTGGACCCCTCTAGTTCTTCCTGGCATCAACCGTAGCCGTAGTTCGTGTGCTCGCCGGAGTAAATCGCCGCAGGACATGATCGCCGGTGTAGCTCCGGTGATCCCCTCGCCAAGCCACCACCACCATCTTGTTCCTCGTCTTCTTCTCGTTCGTTTAGTACCAACCACGCATCCAGGGAGGCCTTATAGCGGCGGCGCCACCGTGCTCTGACCGCCGGCGATTAAACGTCGGTGAGGTCAACGGCCTCAGTCCGCTTTGACCGGTCTTTGCCTGCGTGGCAGTCTACGCGTACATTGGTCCCACTCGTCAGTGTCTTATGCTAGGGTATGAACCGGTACGAATAGTGTTTTCGTTTAATTTCAAATTCCAGTAAAATACTGAAACTTTGCAAAAATTCTAGAAAATTCATATCAACTCAGAAAATTATGAATAATATATCAAAATGCTCACAAAAATAAACTCTATTCAACTAAAATATAAAACAAAAATGTGTGTCAAAATAAAAATTCACTTATTTTTAACCTTATTAATTATGCCATTTCATTTATTTAAAATACAATTTAAATTCAATAATTAGTGAAGTTATAAAAATTAAATTTTAACTATTCAGTAACTAAGTAAAATGTTAGGATTAATTTTATTTACCATATTTGCATTAACTTAATTGTTAGTGGTAATTCATAAACCCTAATTTGCAAATTACCATTTACCATTTTCATTAAATAGTAATAACTCAAGAAAATATTATAAGTCAATATTATTTTGGTAAATCAAAACTTATTTACTTAAACATCTTTAGTTAACAAGTTAATTATTTTAAACCCTAGTAACAATTATTAAACCCTAATTCTTAATTAAACTAAAATAGGAGTTACTCTAATTATTAAGTCTTGTGTAGATTAATAAAATGCCAAACCATTACTAATTATGCTTCAAAGTAATTAGTTACCACACTTATATTTCCAATCATCATTTTAGGAGATGTACCATAATTTAGAAACCCTAGTTTCAATTTGAAGAAGAACCTTGAACTCATTATTCCATGTGTTCACCCATAGTAGTTGCAAACCTAAAACCCTAGTAGTTTAGCCCATGTGATCATAGCCACCTCAACTCTACATGTAGAACCTTGATAGGTAACCAATGAATGCATGTTTATGATCCACCCACATAAAACCAATTCACATGAGATTATCATTTCATGTTCCTATTCTTAATTAAAACTTATATAATTCACTAGTATCACCTAGATATAAACCCTAGCTTGATACCACATGTTAGCACCATTGATCATCAATCCTAAATACCACACCATTAAGTTCAATCTCAATCATCCAATCCTAGTAAAACTATAAGATAAACCCTAGTATCAACCTTGTGTAACAATTCACATCACATGCTCCTATTACACTAAACCCTACTTAGGAAATGATAAGCCACTTAACTTAGAAACCATTAGAGATTATTTAGTAAAGCGAATGTAAAACCATAGTAAAATTAATAGCAAACCTATAAAAATATCTTAATAACCATCCTTTAATATGGTGTATTGGGAAACAATGGTAATAACCCTATCAATACTTGCTACATATAAACCCATTCTACTTAAAGAACCCAACTAGTTCCTATTAGTGAACTAAATGAATCCTATAGTAAACCCTAGAAAACCATAGCTCCTATGTATCGTAGTTCATCTTCTTATTTAATCTGTTCTTCAAAAGTTATTCTTTTGAAGTACAAAGGTTAATCAAACCATAGAAGCCATAGTTCTTATTTGAAATACTTGCTAGTTCTTAATTAACATGTTCTTCAAAAGTTATTCTTTTGAAGTATAATATAAATAATCATCAACCATGTCCTGTAGAACCTAAAATTGACCATTGTTCTTTACATATTGTTCCACCACTATTCTTTATGTGTGTACTTGTTATGATGTCTTATATCACTTGATTATGATGCTAATATAACCAAACCCTAATAAGAACCTTGTTTGAGAACCATTCTAAAAGTGCAACACACCCTAAAGAAATCTGTACAACTCATCAATCTTAAATCATCGGGATTAGGTTACGCTCGGGACGATTGCATTTCATACTATGCATTATAGCATTATTGCCAGTTCTTTAAACATTGTCCTTACCGGACGATGATGGTATTTCAGCATTTGGACTTCTCACGTATCGAAGCTTTTGCCCGCATAATCTCGCAGATCAAGAAAGGCAAGTTCATCGCTTGCTCATGTCATTTGATTATTTTTATCAAATTATATGCAAAGTACTATACTTATCATTCTTGCATTGAAAGGAAAATATTATTTTACAATTATGAATATGACTATGTGGTGGGCAATGGAACCATGGTATGTGATGTTTGGTGGAGGTTCCATTGCACGGGTACTATTCATCTAGGATTAAGTACCAATGCCGTCCAGGTGATTCTAGCGCCGTACATATCGCGTTAACCATAAGATCTATAATGGCTCTGGGGAAGTCAGCTGTATCTTTTCCCTCTCGCATGCCAACGGACTGGTGATAAGGGTTGCCCGGATCGGTCTATCTTTGGTAAAGGTGGGGACATGTGGTCCCGCACGGTCTACCATTAGATACAGGAGAGGGTAGACTTATTATTGGTCTATGAAGGATTGTAAGGGTTGTCCGGATCGGTCTATCTATGGTGTATAGGACATGGCATATTAATTGTTCGGAACGGCCTACCTTATTGGTAAAGGTGAGAACAAAGGCCTGGGTCGGTCTACCCATAGATATAGGAGAGGACAGACTTACAAAAGGGTGGGTCTGCGAGGTCACGGAGAAGGCAGTGATTGGCTTGGATCTTACACCTGGCCCCACACCAAGGAAGTGTGGACGAGAAACGCGTCTCGGCAAGGCATCAAGGATAAGTTCTCTTATGGGAAAAGTAACGCACCTCTCGCGGAGGATACCGAATTGTGATCTGTCACTCCCTGTTCCGGGAAGGGAACTGCGAACGCGGCAGGAAAGGAACTCCACGAAGTTCCGGTCAACTCGTGAAGACCGACGGGCATAGTTTTCGGAATAAAATAAACCTTTTGAAGAAATGTTTATGAAAACTTGCATTGGCCTATGACTTTCCGGTCTATGGCTGTAGCTAGTGCATGATACACCTATTTCCTAATATGAACTTGCTGAGTACGCTCGTACTCATTCTATCTCGTTTGAACCCCCTTCTTAGAGCAATGCATCGAAGGAGAAACTATCGTGGAACTCGAAGACAAAGGAGTCAACCGCAACGAGATGAAGAATCCAATCAAAGAAGTCAATGGAGTCAACTCCTCGCATCAGCTATAATGGAAACCTAGACTAGTAATAGAAGGGAACCTTTCCCTAATCCTAGCACCTAAGTAGCTAGATTTCTATAGCAAGCCAAGTAGCTCTTGAACTTGAGTTAGCAATGAGATAGACTACGAGTCGTTCTTTTGGAGCTTTATTTGAAGTTTTACCTCACTGTAAAGTAGGAGGTTGTGTTGATCTTATGTAAACAGCTCATGTGTACTTCTATAGACATACCTTGGACTCGCATATGTTTCGTTGTACCACTCGAGAGATGTAATATGAGTGGAACGGTGTTTCACTTGTGTTATGTCAACGACTTGTGTACTACACCATGCGGTGGTACGCTGGGTCATCACAGACTGGTATCGGAGCAAATGCTTTGACCCTAGGATTAAAACCCTTTAAAGGAGACCTATAGGTTTGGTAGTGTCTATAGGAAGTATTAGTTAAGCTAACTATGCTAAACCAACTATTCTTTTGACTTGAGATGGGTATTCACTTGAGAATAATCCTGACACACTTGAGTCAATCTTTCTTATCTATATTTCTTAAATAAGGTTAATTAGTTATCTTGCTTCATTCCAAATAATTAAAACACCATTGAAGCTTAAGATAATGGGTGGTAGTAGACCACGGTTGGTATACAATACATGGTAGTCCAAAGAGAGGATACAACCATAAGGAAGATATCCTATTGGAAGAAGTATACCAATGCAAGTTATAATTAAGTAAGAGTCATTAAAAAAAAAATGTCAAATGACTGATGTTAAGAAAGGGAGATAAGTTATATAAGGTAGTATGTATCTATGATAAGTCAATCATAGGAGGTAAGGAAGAGTGATAAGAGTTATACAACTCTATACTTCATGGTAAAGTGGGTAATCATATATGATTTACTTGAGAATCATGGTATGATGGAGTAGAACATCATAAGTACGATAACAAAAGAATGATAAGGAGTAAGGATTTAGGGAATAGTTCGAAAGCTTAGGCCTTAAAATCTTGGAAACTGTACCAAGTATGTGAGAATCATAGTCCTTAATTTAAAGAAGGCTTATTTAGAGCATATCACATAGAGAAATCCTAGAGTATAGGTGGTATATTCTAAACAATCATGTGTTTAGAGTAGACATGTTAGAACTAATTGTATTATAGGAAGTAGTCCTCAATAGCACATATATATGGTATACTACTTTGTTAGTACTTCCAAACAAAACTAGGTTAACTTTAACTATCCTAGGCCACTTTGTTTCAAGTTTGTCTCATTGCAAATGTGCAATTAAGATAAATGATTGAGACAAATAGTATAAATCCACATATTCGTGCTAAGTATCACGATATAAACCTATCTATGTGGTGTTATATACTACACATCCGAACCCGATGTTTAGGGATGTCTTACCCCAACTATTTTATTCAGGCATATCGGGATGTGTATTATGAAGCACAAAGCTGGATCTTATTGGATTTTCTTGAATCTTTATTGATTGACTAGATCCATACATGAAGTTTGACTTTGATATGCAAATGCATGTTGCAATATCAAGCTCTTACTTGATGTTATAGGTCTAGAGGGTAAAGGTATTCGTGTAAGGAAGTGACGATTCTGAAGATGTGAAGACAAGATGAAGGTTCACTTGAAGAAGGAAGTAAGATTGTGGGAAGCAACCACAACAATCTGAAGGAAGGACCAATCAAAACTCACTTTTATCCTTAATCAAGGAGTACTTCAACATGGAAGTATCATGAAAGTGAGAAAAATAGTGAATATGGAGTAGTAGAAGTGGAGCCATATTCACTATGGAAGAAGGGAATGCAAGTGAAGTCACTTATAATACTATTTTCATAGTGTCAACAAGTGGTTATCTTGCAAAACAAACCCTAGAAGAAGGAAAATAGACAAGTGAAGTCGTAGCTGGTATAATAAGACCGCAAGCTGATATAGGATAATCATGAAGAGAAAGTATGTGAAGTGAGGTACATCTTAACTAAAACTATGTAAGTAGCCACAAGTCGGTAAGTAGATTTTGACTACAACCATAACATAGCCACAGCTGGTATCCAATAAGCCACATCCGGTACTAGGTAGTCCGCAGATGGTACCGGATAGCCCACAACTGAACATTTCTTTACCCTAAAAGAAAAGGGGATTCCGCAACTAGTATTTCACAGATCGGTATTCCATAGCTAATAAATATTTAGTCGGAGGATTCGCATTGGATACTCACAATCGTGTGGATACACCGCAAAGAATTTTTCGTGAGACTTTAGAAAGGTACAAAATATGAACCAGACTTAAGACCAACTACCTAACCTTGGAGTTTAATGATTAGAAGAAATGAAGTTGGAAGATCATTAGTAAACTCCAAGGGGAGAGGAAGGTTGAATGAGAAGTATTAAGATATAATATTTGGAGTATGATGGACCGGAAGAAGGTCCGAACTGAGAGGAAATCCGATCTTATTTTGATAAGGTTGTTGAGAACTACCCCTATAAAAGTACTCTCGGGAGGTTGTCAGACCAGAAGCCAAGGTTCATATCTCGAGGAAGTAAGGGTTAGACCTTAACTTGAGTGGGTAATTGTAATTACTCAAAACCAAGAGAACTTAAGTAAGTCTTCGATAATGAAGTTGGAGGAAGAAGATATCGGAGGACAATCAAAGCCTAAGAAAACAAAAGATCGAAGGGTTTGACTATACCAAAACATAATGCCTATTAGAAAGATTCCTTTCATGGAACCTAAAGAAACCAAAGGGAAGATAATTAGTATAAACTAGAAGCCATGATTGGATGGACTAAATGAGTCTAATCCATTCGTAGGACTAAACAACCAGGACCATGCCTATTGTAAATACCTTACGAAGTACCATCACTTTCGTTATGGTAGTAAGGGACAACAATACCTTACCTTAAATAAATCTTTTAGAATTAAGGTTTGAACATCGCAATGGGTACACCATAGTGCCATAATACATCGCAGTTTGGATTACCACAGTTGGTAGAACCAAGTTTTGAGTACCCAAATAGGAAGATGTCACCACAACCATTAGTAAAGTCCATTAACACCATAATATGTCTTAATCCAAGAATCTGTGGATAGTAAGCCTATAAGCTTAGAGTGTTGGAAGAAATCATAGAATAAAGGGCAGTATCAGTGCCAGACATCAGAAGACTCCGGGAAGGATCTGGACAAGGGATATATTCCACTATATCTAGTGTGATCACCATGGAGTTGAAGGATGGTGATCTGTTCAAGACATTTCAACATTTCGAAACATGAGAGCGTTCGAACTTCGGGACGAAGTTCAGTTTAAGGGGGAGAGGCTGTAATATCCCAGGTTTAGAGGCAATAAAATGAGAGAACACCAAAGTGTGCATTGCATTCATGCATAGAAAATCCGGGGAATTTTCGCGCTTCAAATAAAACTTACCACGATGAATCGAAGTTTCACTTGACTTGCTGGAATTGAAGTAGATTATCAAGTCAAGCGTTATAAACTTCACTGTGATCTTTGCTAAAACCTTATTTTGGGTAGAGATGATTTGATCTATGGATTAGATCAAATGGAATTAGTTTTACAACAAACAACACCTTAAGTAAGGGTCAACTATAAGATCTTATAAAGGATCTCAACATGACATTCCTTACAACAACACATTCTTTAAGAATCAAACACTAACTTATTAACACTTCAAAGTTAGCAACTACTTTTGTGTGTAATTTAATTCACTTCTAAACTTATTAATAAATAAGTTAAACCACAGGGTCTAAAGTGCATAAAGGCTACACATTCTTATTTAAATCATAACTTATTAGATATATGGAATATCATAAAACTAAATCCATTTACATTACGAATTATAGTTCAAACTATTTGAATAAAATTAACTATGAGTATTTTGAAACTCATATAACCATGCCTTGGTGAAATCAAACAACAACTATCCAAATTTGAGGAATAACCTTCAATTTTAACCTTTTCACCAATATTATAATATAAATCCAATCCAATATGATATAGTGACTCATCAACAATAATAAAACCATCCACAAGATATTTAGTAGCAAATGCCACTTGGCTATCCAAAAATAAATCATATGAGAGGATAATGATCTATGCCACATGGGATGAAAATATCTACATGACTTGCTTTCCAAGCTTTGCCACCTCATGCTCAAAGGATTGCTATGGATAAGGGCATGACAACCAAGCACCTTACTCATCAAACCAACACAAGAGTCACCCACCTATGTGTCATGATACTAGAGCTTGCCCAAGCCTATAAATAGAGCCACACCCTTCATCCATTTGCTCACCTTGTAGCATGATACAAGGAAGAAAACACATAGAGCCACTTCATGTGAATTAGCTAGGATCAAGATGAAGAAGCTAGGAGGTGGAGGCATACCACAAGATGCAGGTTTATCAGATTTCCTGAAGAACAAGCTACAGAAGAATACCAAGGTAGAATTCCTAGGCAAACCATATATTTAGAGGATCATATCATCATCTCTTAAGTAGGACCTTAGGATATTCCAAGACATTGAGAAGTGAGAGAAGTTATAATACTAACCATAGCCATGTTCATACAAGAATATTAGAGAAGTACCAATCCTAGTTGTTCAAGTCAATATTTGATCTTAGAAGTGAGAACCCTATATCAATAACAATACCTTAGCAAACCAATTCTATAATCATCACAACTTAGTATTAATTATAAACTCTAAGAATCTATTATGAGAGTGATGAGAGGAATATTAAAGAGGGATTAGTGAGGAATGAGTGGATCTTGTCTAATGCATGATTATAACTTGTAGATATAGATGATAAGTTAAACCCATATAATTAATAGATATCATCTATCACATAAAATACTAGGTATATCATTAGTAGTTAACCCCAAACCAATCCTCATGCCTTGTATGGAGGAGTAAGGGCATTAAACCTAAACCTTGTTTATCCAAACATTAGAGACAACCCTAGTATTACTTTGATATAAGATTTCTACCTAAGTTAGGAGAAATAACCCTAGCCAATTAAACATAACCAAAGCTTATGCTCATATTCTAATCCTAGTTGTGTATCACATTGGTGATCACTACTAAAACCCTAAACCCAATTTGAGTTTTAATACAAGTATAAATTTAGATTACAAATAGAACCCTGCCATGCCTCATGCCTATTCAATACTTCAATTAGTGAAGTATTCCTAAAACTCTAACCCTTTCATATAGGATCCACCCCACATAAAATATTGTTACCTAACTTGTGTATCATGTATCACAAGTAATAAACCAGCCATATATGCTTATGGACTAAATGCCTTTGGTGAGTAGAGTAAACCAATATTCAATTCTATTTTGCCTTCCAAGTACTTGCTTTGGGAACCAAATGAAATAGTAGGGTATGAAATAGAATCACCTTAACAAGTGAATTAACCCCGATGAGCTTAGGATCTATTTCAAGTAAGCCAAGCTAGAATTGCTAAGCAAGATTATTTAACACAGAGTGAAGCCAACCATCTTCTTAAACCCTAAGAAATAATCCTTCACATAAAATGATGAATTCATCTCATTCTCATTTAATTTAAACTCTAGCCACAAGGAGAATTATATGTGAACAATCCATATTGTTAAGTACTAGCTCAACCTAATCATGTGTTCATTATGCACAGGTTATAAATTCTCAAACCACTTAAATAGATCTGGTTTCTAAATTAAAAAAGGGAATTAAAATGAATAACTAAACCATTTCTATTTCTACTTAAGCCTCACAAGATATCAATTAAATCCTAAACTAAATATTTGTTTAAACAACAAGATTATATAGTGAGTATGGTTATCAAATTGTTTTGCTATTTTAAAAACCTGCAAAAACAAAATAGAATTCAAATCTGAATTCAATCAAATTGAAAACAGAAATAGAAAAGAAGAAAAAGAGAAAAGAAAGAAGCTCACCTGGTGGACCGTCGCAGCCCAGCACCACAGCCCATGGACAGCCCAGCCTTGGCCCAGCACCGCAGCCCAGTCCAGCCCACGGTCACTTACCGTTTCGTCGCTGGCACAAAACAAGACGAGGGCGTCGTCTTCCTCCACGGCGTCGACAGCGCAGCGAGGAACGGCGGCCACGTCCTCGAAGCCGATAAGGATGCCCCGGACGCCAACGAAGCTTCCAGAACCCTCCACTATCTCTCTCGCGTCCGAGCTTATCCAGGAGCATCAAGATTCGCGCCGATACACCGCTCACCATCGCCAGTACATCTCGGCCAGTACCGCCGATGAGCCGACGAACCAGACCACCTCGAGCGCTATAAAACCACCAGGAGCTCCGCATTGAAACCCTAATCCTTCGCCGCCCATCCATTGCTTCTCAGTCATCCTCTATTTCGCGTGTTCTTCCACTCACTGTCGTCGCCGGCGACCATCATGCCGCCGTTGATTGAGAGCATCCCCGTGACCGTGTAGTAGCTCGTTGGATGCGCCTGATGCCGTAGATCCTCCTGGCGGAAGGAATCGTGAAGGGGAGCTTGGAGCAACGTCAATTTCTGTTTCCCCTTTCTCCGGCCATCGTCGGGAATGGCGAAATAGGGCCAGCTCCAGTCCACCATCAACACCATCGACCACTCCAATCGCTTCCTGGTGAGATTGCGCATCTCTGGACCCCTCTAGTTCTTCCTGGCATCAACCGTAGCCGTAGTTCGTGTGCTCGCCGGAGTAAATCGCCGCAGGACATGATCGCCGGTGTAGCTCCGGTGATCCCCTCGCCAAGCCACCACCACCATCTTGTTCCTCGTCTTCTTCTCGTTCGTTTAGTACCAACCACGCATCCAGGGAGGCCTTATAGCGGCGGCGCCACCGTGCTCTGACCGCCGGCGATTAAACGTCGGTGAGGTCAACGGCCTCAGTCCGCTTTGACCGGTCTTTGCTCGCGTGGCAGCTCTACGCGTACATTGGTCCCACTCGTCGTTGTCTTATGCTAGGGTATGAACCGGTACGAATAGTGTTTTCGTTTAATTTCAAATTCCAGTAAAATACTGAAACTTTGCAAAAATTCTAGAAAATTCATATCAACTCAGAAAATTATGAATAATATATCAAAATGCTCACAAAAATAAACTCTATTCAACTAAAATATAAAACAAAAATGTGTGTCAAAATAAAAATTCACTTATTTTTAACCTTATTAATTATGCCATTTCATTTATTTAAAATACAATTTAAATTCAATAATTAGTGAAGTTATAAAAATTAAATTTTAACTATTCAGTAACTAAGTAAAATGTTAGGATTAATTTTATTTACCATATTTGCATTAACTTAATTGTTAGTGGTAATTCATAAACCCTAATTTGCAAATTACCATTTACCATTTTCATTAAATAGTAATAACTCAAGAAAATATTATAAGTCAATATTATTTTGGTAAATCAAAACTTATTTACTTAAACATCTTTAGTTAACAAGTTAATTATTTTAAACCCTAGTAACAATTATTAAACCCTAATTCTTAATTAAACTAAAATAGGAGTTACTCTAATTATTAAGTCTTGTGTAGATTAATAAAATGCCAAACCATTACTAATTATGCTTCAAAGTAATTAGTTACCACACTTATATTTCCAATCATCATTTTAGGAGATGTACCATAATTTAGAAACCCTAGTTTCAATTTGAAGAAGAACCTTGAACTCATTATTCCATGTGTTCACCCATAGTAGTTGCAAACCTAAAACCCTAGTAGTTTAGCCCATGTGATCATAGCCACCTCAACTCTACATGTAGAACCTTGATAGGTAACCAATGAATGCATGTTTATGATCCACCCACATAAAACCAATTCACATGAGATTATCATTTCATGTTCCTATTCTTAATTAAAACTTATATAATTCACTAGTATCACCTAGATATAAACCCTAGCTTGATACCACATGTTAGCACCATTGATCATCAATCCTAAATACCACACCATTAAGTTCAATCTCAATCATCCAATCCTAGTAAAACTATAAGATAAACCCTAGTATCAACCTTGTGTAACAATTCACATCACATGCTCCTATTACACTAAACCCTACTTAGGAAATGATAAGCCACTTAACTTAGAAACCATTAGAGATTATTTAGTAAAGCGAATGTAAAACCATAGTAAAATTAATAGCAAACCTATAAAACTATCTTAATAACCATCCTTTAATATGGTGTATTGGGAAACAATGGTAATAACCCTATCAATACTTGCTACATATAAACCCATTCTACTTAAAGAACCCAACTAGTTCCTATTAGTGAACTAAATGAATCCTATAGTAAACCCTAGAAAACCATAGCTCCTATGTATCGTAGTTCATCTTCTTATTTAATCTGTTCTTCAAAAGTTATTCTTTTGAAGTACAAAGG